>NC_047094.1:16421000-16737500 GCF_902459505.1 Geotrypetes seraphini | reverse complement strand
GCAACAAGGGTAAAGCCAGAAGACCAGACAGGCCCTGTGGCCTTTGTACAAATTTTGCCTAACACATGGCCATACCTCCACAATGCGCGACTCAAGCTGCTCCATAGACTCCGGCTCTTTGTTCTGGATGGTGGCGCTCATCATTTGCTTCTTCATGAGGCTGTATTTGTGCAAAGCACGCTGGTGCTTGTGTAGCACGCCTTTCTCATGCCTTTCACACAGATCCTTTGAACAAAAGATCATCAAGCAGTCACTTAGCTACATTCCATTAAAAAAGACTAACACATTTGTACTACAGGCACTCCTAAACAATCTAATTCTTAGGGTTTCTGTAACGACAGATTTGTATATATTGGCGGTCTAGAGTAGCATAGTCCTCCCGTATACAGAAAGCTGATAGTGTAACGCAACATTTGGGAAACTGGGAAGCCCCTGCTGAAAACCTACCTCCAACCACTCACTATGAACTTATTCGAGTCACTCTCTCTCCCTGTGCTTGCATAAAAAGACTAAGCTCTATGTAGCAGACAGTGGCATAGTAAGGGTGAGTGGCGCACTGCCCCTCCCTGCCGCATGCGCCCCCCCCTTCCCTTTTTAACTTCTGTGGCATAAACAGCATGCCCATATCGGTGTAGGTTCGCCCTTTGACATCACTTCCTGGGCACAGGTCCTGGAAGTGACGTCAGAGAGCGCGCCGATGCGGGCAGCAACGTTGCACCGAGGAAGTAAAAAAAAAAAAAAAAAAAAAGGTACCGGAGGGGTGAAGCAAGGGGCGCACACGTGCAGTAGGGGCGGAGAGGAGGAGGGCTCGCCCTTTGGAAGACCACCCCTCCTTACTATGCCACTGGGAGCAGAGACCTTGCAGCCACAACAGCGAGACATGGGTGAGGCAAAAATGAACAAACTAACCTTGTAGGATTGTAGGAGGTCTAAGAATAGATTTAGCTTCTCCACCACATTATTCTCTTCCTGTTTACCCTAGAAAATGAGGAGAAGAAACTCAAGCAGATCTCATGGAGAAAGAGGGGTGGGGGGGGGGGTCAATGTGACTCTGCCAGCTACATCCACATGAAAAACCCTTTAACTTGCTGCAGGAATCCACCACCAAAAGCCAGGACGGGTCAAGCAGAATTAAAAAGTCAAGATAAAGATCAAAAGGGAAACGTGGCCTTGCTTAAAGCACTGTAACCAGCTACAATCGGTGAGAAGCTGAGACTTTCTAAGGCCCACCAGTAAAAGGCCTTCCATGCCACGACCAAATAGTTTCTTTCCATTAAATAGGCCGCAATAAATATTTGAATGCCAAAATTACGAGTATACGTTTTAAAATGCAGAGAAGCCCAAACCTGCTGTGCAGCCTTGTCGGCGAGGAGCGCAAATTCGACAGAGAGACCTCGAAGAGCCTGCTTCAGCGTTCCCCACGTGCTGTTGTGCAAGCCAGCCCACGAAGGAAGAGGGGTGGTGTCGGAGCCCAGAGCGCTGAGAACAGAAGAAATTCAACTACTGTCAGCAGACTGCTAAGTTAAAAAAAAAAAAAAAAGAATGCCTTGTATGGTCTCTTATTCCGCATACCAGCCTGGTACTCCAATAATGCAGGCCAATTACTACACACCATATGCACCTGTACATATACAGACGTTCTTACTTATGTGTACAAACATGCAAGTAGATGTACGTTAGAGCAGTGCTTTTCAACCTTTTTTGGGCAAAGGCACACTTGTTTCATGAAAAAAATCACGAGGCACACCACCATTAGAAAATGTTAAAAAATTTAACTCTGTGCCTATATTGACTATATATAAAGTAATTCTCTTGAATAGGAATCAAATAAACACAAAGAAAGTATTTTATAATTACTTTATTATGAAATATTAAGTAAACAGAATAGTGAAAAATTATAAAATACTTTATTCAGTGCGAAACCTGGGCCTGTTTGGCTGAACACAGAGCTGATATTCTGGCTGGAATCGAAGAAAGACACACACGTAGCTCTTCGTCAACAGCTCTCAGTCTCTCTCTGTATTTGGTTTTTATAGCATACAAAAATAGACAAATATACCCTCCATCCTTTTTATTAAACCACAATAGCAGTTTTTAGCGCAGGGAGCTGCGCTGAATGCCCAGCGCTGCTCTTGACGCTCATAGGCTCCCTGCGCTAAAAACCACTATTGCGGTTTAGTAAAAGGGGGCCATATTGTAAAATATAGACAGCAGATATAAATTCAGAACTGTGCATAGTAAGTGAAGGGAAGTTTTCATCTCTGGGAATTTACCCAGTTAACTATTAAGTTATTTGGGCAAATTCCTTTGAAAACTGTGGTAATACTGCCTCCACTTTGCTAAATTTAAAATAAAATCATTTTTCCTACCTTGTCTGGTGATTTCTGGTTGCACTTTCTTCTTCTGACTGTGCATCCAATCTTTCTTCCCTTCTATCAGCCTGTATGCTTTCTCTCCTCCACACCTCATTCCCTCCCCCAACTTTTTCTTCCTCTCTCCCTGACCTTTCTTTCTTTTTTTCTGTTTCTATTCTTTCCTTCTGTTTCCCTGCCTGCCCCCTTTCTTTCTTTCTCCCTGCTGTTCCCCAAGCCACTGCCACTGCCGCTGCCATCGGAGAACAGGACCCACCAATGGATAACAGGCCCCAAAGCCGACGCCAACGCATGCTCTCCCTGACGTCAATTCTGCAATCAGAGAGGAAGTTCCACCCAGCCAGGCAGCGATTGGCTGGCCCGAACTTCCTCTCCGACTGCAGAATTGACGTTGGGGAGAAGAAGACTTATCGGCTCGATAGATTAGATCGCCAAGACAAAGTGAGTCCTGGGTGATCAACTCACTTTGCCTTGGCGAGCTACTGGCGCCCCTGCCTCGGGCCCCCTGTCAGCTCCGGGCCCCTGAATGCAGGACTGGTAGTACTTGCCCTGATGGCGGCCCTGCGGCACACCAGGCAACATCTCGCAGCACGGTTGAAAGACACTGCGTTAGAGTACCCCTATCTTCGTTTGATTTGTGTTGCTCCTCCCCTTTTTCTAGGCTCATTTATTCTTACAAATGTATTAATCACACCGCAATCTCCGTAAAACCCCAGCCTCAGGCACTCTTCCTATCTCGCCGTTAACTTCCCCTATTAGGGCCTGCCCCCGACTTGCCTTAGCTCCTTTCCAAACACGAGCAAATCGGTGGCGTTGTCAACAGAGCGGGATGCCAGTCTCTCCGCACGATCTCGCAGTTTGTAAAAGCTGTTAAAGATATTGCGGATCAGCTCCCTGCTGGTGGCAAACTGTGACTGGATGTCGGTT
The DNA here is from genome assembly GCF_902459505.1 of Geotrypetes seraphini. Classification (NCBI taxonomy): domain Eukaryota; kingdom Metazoa; phylum Chordata; class Amphibia; order Gymnophiona; family Dermophiidae; genus Geotrypetes; species Geotrypetes seraphini. Next base: position 16,734,201 of record NC_047094.1, on the reverse strand, counting down.
GGCAGGAAGTCCTGCGACAGCAATCAAGAGGAAGGAAGGAAAGTCAGCAGGAAAAACATAACAGATTTGTGTCAGGGCCAACTCTTTGTCAGGGGGCACCCTGCCTGCAGGATGTCGATGGCCCTTTCTCCCCCCAGGCAGAAAGAACTTTATATCAGGGGGTGCTGGAGTTTGATGAGAGAGGCGTGTGCAACACTGCTGGTTGGTGCTGAAGCTCAGGGCTTCTGCGGCGCACTGCTCATCCTACCCTAAAGCCACTCTGATTCGTACAGACCAGGGATAGGCAATCCCGGTCCTCAAGAGCCACAGGCAGGTCAGGTTTTCAGAATAGCCACAATAAATATGCATGAGATAGATTTGCATCTCAAGGAGGCAGTGCATGCAAATCCATCTCATACATATTCATTGTGGACATCCTGAAAACCTGACCTGCCTGTGGCTCTCGAGAACCTGATTTGCCTTCCCCTGATATAGACTAAACTGCCTCTCTCTCTCTCTCTCACACGTTTCCTAACAAAACCCCAAATCAATACGAAGTATCAAGTACCAGTGAAGGACGCTATAAAAGCTTGATCTACCAGTTAATTGAATCTCAGAAAGGATGAACAAGACATTAGTAGGCATAAGTTCTATATCAAAAGACAATATTTAATAACTTTTTTTTTCAAAAACGTGAAGAGATTACTTCTAGAGAATGACATGGGGACAAATTTTTGCCCGTCCCCGTGGGAACTCATTTTCCCATTGAGTTCCTTTTCCTGTCCCTGCCCCATTCCTGCAAGCTCCATTCCTCATCTGCACAAGCATCAAACACTTTAAAAATCATAAGTAGCAACATTCTAGAGCTCAGATTGTGATGTCATAATGCCTCATTCCACCAATGCCTAAGCTCCGTCCTCATCCGCACAAGCCTCAGACACTTTCAAATCCTAAGTAGCAACATTCTAGAGCTCAGATTGTGATGTCATAATGCCTCATTCCACCAATGCCTAAGCTCCGTCCTCATCCGCACAAGCCTCAGACACTTTCAAATCCTAAGTAGCAACATTCTAGAGCTCAGACTGTGATGTCATAATGCCTCATTCCACCAATGCCTAAGCTCCGTCCTCATCTGCACAAGCCTCAAACACTTTCAAATCATAAGTATTTGAGGCTTGTGAGGTTAAGGCAGAGCTTACAGGAATGGGGCAGGGACAGTAACAAAGCTCACGGGGAGGGGATGGGAAAATTAAGTTCCTGCAGGGATGAGGAAAAATTTGTCCCCGTGTCACTAATTACTACACATTCACCTACAAGGAAGCCTCCATCCATACCCAGAATAAGCTGTTGATTCACTGGAAGAGAACAATCATGATTTAAATGATCAACATTGTTCCATAACTACTAAACTGCTCCAACTGTAACACAGCCATACATGCCCCGGATCTTTTCCAGATAAGCCCCGCCACTAATGGAAAAAGTGCATGCGCCGAAAGTTAAGCCCCGCCACCTTTTGCCAGCGCACGCAACCTTAACCAGTGAAGTTCTCAGCACAACGCCCCCACAACGCGGCGCGATGAGTATAAAGTAAAATGGGGGGTTCCCCCCCCACGCCCCCCCCGTCGGAGCACCCAAAAAAGATTATAAAAAAGAGGATATGAAACTTAACATTATAAAAAAATAGGATAAACTGTCGACCATTTTTTTAAGGGCTCCAACGGGGGGGGGGGGGGGCGGGGGGGACACCCCCCCACTTTACTTTATACAGATCGCGCCTCTTTTTTATAATCTTTTTTGGGTGGCGGGGGTTAACTTTTTGGCGAGGCTTATCTGGAAAAGATCCAATGCCCCATCCATACAGAGAACCCTGTATAAATGGACAACCTCAAAACAGCCCTGCAAGGATTCGGTCTTCTGTTGGCACTTTACATCCTAATAGTCTGAACTGCATTTTTGTTTAGACATCCAAAATATAACCAAGACAATTACATTCTTGAACAAGATAATTTTTCCATATTACAGGAAAACAAAATACTCTTTTTTGAGAGATTAAAGCAAAGGATTTAGACTGCAAGCCAGGAGGAGACAGGAAAAGATATCCCAGAGAGCTGATTAGGAAAAAAGTAGCAAATCACAACTACTATAGAAAAAGGAACAGTCTAAAACAGTGGTCTCAAACCCCCGGCCCGCCAGGTACTATTTTGAGGCCCTCGGTATGTTTATCATCATCACAAAAGTAAAATAAAACAGTTTCTTGATCATATATCTCTTTAGCTATAAATGACAATATTATTATTAAGATTTAGCCAAAAGGAAAGATTTATAAACTATAAAGAGTTTTTACCTCATGCAAAACTGTCATTTCTTTAATAAGACATTAACTATTTTTTTCTGAGGCCCTCCAAGTACCGACAAATCCAAAATGTGGCCCTGCAAAGGATTTGAGTTTGAGACCACTGGTCTAAAAGGTGCTTATAGAAATCAATCCCAATCTAATGCCCGTACACATTAAGGTTCCTGTGGTCAACTCTGCAAAAACATACACAACTGAGAAAGTTCATATAAAAAAAACCCCCAAAAGATACATCTTTAAGCTGTATCATGCATTTGCAAGGAAAACAAAGGAAAAAAAACAAACCCTTTCCACCCAAGGAGATTACATCCTGCCTGGAACAGCATTTTTCTCAACCAAAACTCAAAGCCACAGAGGGTTTATAATGCCCTTCTAAACTAATGCAACACAGAATATGCAGAGGCCCCCAAAAGACCAGATGTATGAAAAAAAAGTCAGGAGTTACCTTGGCTCGGGTGGCGAATTTGCATGTCATGAACTCATCACCGACTCCTTGAATACACTCCTGAAGTTTATTCTGTATATCCTGCAAGACCAAGAACACGCTCCATGGTTACAGTGAAACGCCTACTTCTTCAGGTGGGCTATAAGTGTTTAGTGTACAGAAAGAGATACCTGTCTTGTTTTCTTATTGCATTATCCTAGAACAGGGGTGTCAAAAAGTCCCTCCTTGAGGGCCGAAATCCAGTCGGGTTTTCAGGATTTCCCCAATAAATATGCACGAGATCTATTAGCATACAATGAAAGCAATGCATGCAAATAGATCTCATGCATATTCACTGGGGAAATCCTGAAAACCCGACTGGATTGCGGCCCTCGAGGAGCGACTTTGGCATCCCTGTCCTAGAATGTACATTGAGTAATTCTGGCCTTGGTTGGTTGATAGGTCTTTCCTATGATCAATAAGTAAGCTCTGGAACGCATTGCCAGAGGATGTGGTAAGAGCGGATAGCGTAGCTGGTTTTAAGAAAGGTTTGGACAAGTTCTTGGAGGAAAAGTCCATAGTCTGTTATTGAGAAAGACACAGGGGAAGCCACTGCTTGCTACTCTTTGGGTTTTGGCCAGGTATTAGTGACTTGGATTGGCCACCGTGAGAGCGGGCTACTGGGCTTGATGTACCATTGGTCTGATCCAGTAAGGCTATTCTTATGTTTTTATGATATTTTTTTATTAGTTGCTTTGATTTTACACTTCTCCCTCCGTATTTGCGGTTTCCATACCTGCTTATTCGCGATTTATCGGCCACTGACTCCGTCCCCCCCAAAAACGTCATCACTAAAGTTTTTTCCTTTTACTTTTCTGTACAGTACCGATAAAAAAAAGTTTATCACTTACCATTACTGTAACTCTGAAAATCGCTGATGCCATGCTTTCTCACACAAATTCGCTGCTTCCATGTTTCCCAATGTGCGCTGAGAAAAACACTGCTTCCCAGAATCCCTAGAGAGAAAGGCTTCTTCCCAGCATGCATGAAATCGCTGCTTGCTTGCCTAGCCTGAAATCACTGGTTGGCTGCCCAGAAATCACTGCTTGCTTGCCTTAAATCACAGTTTCAATAGTAAAAACGATGGCGCTTTCTCAAAACCGCAAACATAAAAAAAATTATTTGCGGTTTCTCCATAGTCGCGCCTATGTTCCGCCCGTATCCAATGCGAATACGGAGGGAGAAGTGTACTACAATTACGTATTTTAGAATTGTGAAACGCTCTGGTCTGACCAAGGTGGGCCGTATTCCAAGCTCTTAAAGAAACGAGCGTACCTAAACATTGCTCAAGACTGTGCTTCCTCGCTCTGTTCCTTTCTACAGTATAGTGCTGCTAGGCAGACACAGCACTGTGCAGATACCCAAATAGAGTCTCTGGTTCATAGTGTTAATAATTCCTTTGGCCATATTCAAATCTAGTCTAAAACCCTCACCATTTTGAGGATCTTTGTAATACTGTTTTATTTCTTTATAATGCAATTTTAAATCTTCCCCTCCCTCAGTGCCTTCCGTACCTACTTTGTCCTTATCTTTGTCTGGTTTTTATGTTCCTTTTTTTTTTATTATTATTATTGCATTTTTTTAAACTCTAATTTTAGGAATTGTAAACCGTCCAGATATTTGTTTGATGGTGGGTATATCAAATTGTAAATAAACTTGGAAACTTACTGCACTCCCTAGTTAAGACACAGTCGCATAGTAAATGTCGGAAGATTAAGACCCACTAGCCCAACCAGTCTACCCATCAAGGTGGCCAGAATTGATCTGGCACTCTGCACAGGCTCCACTTCTTCCTCTTGAGGGAGGCGTGGCCTAATGGTTACATGCAGTGGGCTGAGATCCCGGGGAGCCGGGCTCAATTCCCACTACAGCTCCTTGTGATCCTGGCCAAGTCACCCAGCTCTCTGCTGCCCCAGCAGTCCATTAGGGACAAAGAAAAGTACCTGAATATACAGTGGCACCCCTCCCCTGCCCTCTTTTCCACCCTTCCACCCAACAGTTCCTTCCGGTGACAGGACTAAAGCGCACCAGACAAAGGAGCTGAGACAAATGCACGCAGGATTAAAAGTTAAATTTAAAGTGCTCTGAGGGAGGGTGTGGAGACCCCCCCCTCCCAGTTTACTTAGAAGTGTTGGTGCTGCCGTTGGGGGGGGGGGACCCCCCCCCCCAACACACTTAGAGAGGAAACTGTAATTTTTCCCTAAAACAGGGAAAAATTACACTTTCCTCTGTAATGGGGGGGAGTTCCTCCCTCGAACCCCTCAACGGCAGCGTCGATACTTCTAAGTAAACTCCCACACGCCCTCAGAGCACTTTAAATTTAACTTTTAATCCAGCGCGCTGATGTCCTGCGCGCATTTATCTGAACTCGATTGTCCCGCGGGCTTTCATCTATGTACCGCTCCTTCCTCACCCCTTCCTGCCTCTTCTTTTCCCCCCGTTACTTTAACTTTCCCAGCGTGAGAAGCAACCCAACCTGCTGCTCACGCCAGCGCTAGCTCTTCCTCTCATGTCACTTCCTAGGCACGGGTCCAGGAAGGGAAGTAGTAGTATCAGCTCATGCTTAAAAATGCCAGTATACTTTGTCACATTATTTATTTGATTTTTTTTTTTTTTTTTTTTAGCCCGTCCTCCCATAGGTGCTCAGAACCTGTTACACATCAAATACTCAAGCATTTTCCCTCTCTGTCCCAGCGGGCAAACAGTCTTATCTAATGTACCTGAGGCAGTGGATGATTAAGTGACTTGCCCAGGAGTCAACAAGGAGCAGCGTGGGGTTTTGAACCCACCACTTCAGGGTGCTGAGGCTGTAGCTCTAACCGCCATACTCTTCCCTGTTCCTCAAAACCGACGGGAGAGACAGATTTTCTTTGTCCCCCAGTGGGCACACAATCTAACGTTTTGAATCCTTCTGAACCAAGAAACAGAGTCATAGCATTCTGGATTTGGTAAGCATGCAGCGAGTCTTATAATGCAGGTGCCAGTGAGACACAGTTTACAGAGCTGAAATAGCCGACACAGACTCAAGACTTGTTACATCTACCAAAAGCTCAAGTTTGCAGGAACTGGACCACAAGGGCAGATGCGACTTGAACCCATCTTGCATCAGGAGTTCAGTTTTATTTGTGAATAAGCTTAATAGCAATGTCTGATCAATAGGGTAATGAAACAAAAATTAAAAACTTTGTCAATTCAATTGCGCCGATAGATCATACATGGAAGGCGGGAAAACCTCAGACTGTATTGCTGCGTCTCATAACAGCCAAAGGCTATTGACAAATGCAATGTTATGGTTTCTTTTTATCTGACTATTCGTTACAATTCATTAATAACAAATATTCATGAATATCCACAAGAGCTCCATATAGAGAACATTAAAACATATATAAGGTAATTAATCAACCGTGATCTAGTCCACATTATCATGGTCGCCGGCATTTTAAATAGGAAATCAAATCTATCTATCATCTAAGGACAAGCAAATAACTTTTTATATATTGTACATCATCCTCCAAAAATACAAATCAATACTAGAAATTAAACTTTCAGCAAAGGTTTCTCTTTAATAAAATCTTCTAACTGGACTAGATCGTAAAACACATATTTATCACTTCCATACGATATAAGGCATTTGGTGTCAGGTCAAAAGCGCGCTGGGACAAAGGCGCGAGCAGACAACTGAGCGCAGTGTGGAGGTGCGCGCCGAAGAAAAAGACTGTTTTTAGGGGCTATGACGGGGTGTGGGGGGGACCCCCCCACTTTACTTTATACAGATCTCGCCGCATTGTGGGGGGGTTTGGGGGGTTGTAACATAGAAACATAGAAACATAGAAAGATGACGGCAGAAAAGGGCTACAGCCCATCAAGTCTGCCCACTCTTCTGACCCACCCCATCAAGTCTGAGTGCTAATGACCCTGATCCTTAGCTCGACCCCCATAGGGATCCCACGTGGATGTCCCATTTATTCTTAAAGTCTAGCACGCTGGTGGCCTTGACCACCTGCACCGGAAGTTTGTTCCAGTGATCTACAACCCTTTCTGTGAAGAAATACTTCCTGGTGTCACCATTAAATTTCCCTCCTCTGAGTTTGAGCGGGTGCCCCCTTGTGACCGAGGGTCCCCTGGGGAAGAATATATCGCTTTCCGCCTCGACACGACCTGTGATGTACTTAAATGTCTCAATCATGTCTCCCCTTTCTCTACGCTCCTCAAGAGTGTATAGCTGTAGTTTGCCCAGTCTTTCTTCGTATGTGAGACTCTTGAGTCCGGAGACCATTCTAGTGGCCATTCGCTGGACAGATTCAGCTCGAAGCACATCTTTTTGGTAGTGTGGTCTCCAAAATTGCACACAGTATTCCAGGTGAGGTCTCACCATGGCTCTGTAAAGCGGCATTATGACTTCAGGTTTGCGGCTGATGAAGCCTCTATTGATACATCCCAACATCTGCCTTGCCTTGGATGAGGCCTGCTCCATCTGTTTGGCAGCCTTCATATCAGCACTGACGATTACTCCCAAGTCCCGTTCTTCTGAAGTCCTAGCTAGTGTTTCCCCATTTAAGGTGTAAGTTTTGCATGGATTTCCGCAGCCGAGATGCATGACCTTACATTTCTTAGCGTTGAAGCCCAGCTGCCATGTCGAGGACCAGTTTTCCAACGTGATCAAATCCTGCGTCATATTATCCTTGAGATTGCTTTCACTTACTATATTACACAGTTTGGCGTCGTCGGCGAACAATGTTACTTTACCCTGAAGCCCTTGGGTCAAGTCCCTTATGAATATGTTGAAAAGGGATGGTCCCAGGACCGAGCCCTGCGGCACTCCGCTAGTCCCTGTTTTTAGGGAAAAAGTTACGTTTTCACTAAAATGTGGGGGGTTACAACCCCCCAAACCCCCCACAACACCGCCGCGATCTGTATTAAGTAAAGTGGGGGGGGGGCTCCACAACAAAACTCCCGTCGCAGCCCCTAAAAACAGTCTTTTTCTTTGGCGTGCGTCTCTGTCTTGCGCTCAGTTGTCGGCGCGCGCCTTTGTCTTCCGCGTTACTGTCTATGAACCAAGGCATTTGCATGGAAATTTCAAAAAGAAAGTAGCTCCAACTGCCAAAACCTTAGGCTTTAGCTGGAGGAATTGCTTTCTTTTAAACTGGGTTTGTCTAGAGACATCCTGGAAAATTATCACCACAAAACAGATCTTGTTTTTTCAAAAAAATATAATTTTAAAATAGCTTGTTTTTCCAACTCTGTCTTAAAGGCCACGAGAAGAGTTGCTCGCTTATCAATTATGTCTTTGGAAGATTCTAGAACTGTGATACATTCAAACTATCAGGTGACCCAATTTTATCCATTTCACTTCATCTGCCATTTCCTTAGAATCTCTTGAGACGTAATAGAGGTTATCAACCTCAAAAGCCTCCACTTTAGTATAATGTAATATCTCCCTCAAGTACATTCTCAAGAGTTCCATTGGGGACAAATAATGTGTAATAGGAATATTAAATAAACGAAGGTTTTTTGCCCTGATAGAATTTTCCATTTTCTCCAATTTAGCATGTGTCATCATGCTATCCTTAATATTAGATGCAATGTTATGGTTTCAATCACTGGTCTGCCTCCATCCTTTTTATATGAATGCAATAATTCATTAAGTGCTATAATTGATATTTTTTTTTAAAAAAAAAATTTTCAGTAAATTTTATAATTTTGTATAACTAAAGTTTGGGAATAGCGTGCAAGTTTGTTTATTGGATTTCTTTTCCGCACTATCAGTTGGTATCTAGGCGGATGACAGCTCAACATAAATAATTTAACATGAGATAAAGACATAATATTCAGGGGTAACAAATGCAAGGTGGGATGAGATATATATATATATATCTTAATATAATAAAACGGTAAGACGCGCATGCGCAGTTCCTATGCGTGCGTCCGTTTTCCGTGAGCTGTAGCTAGGAAGTGCGCATGCGCGGCTTACGGTCTTCTTCTTCCTCCACCCCCCTCTCCCCCCCCACCCTGCCGAGGTGGATGTCGGCCGCGGCGGCTGCTGACCGCCCGAAGCTCACTCTCTCTCTTCCTCCCCCATGCGCACTTAAGAGGATGTGGGTAGCTGACAAGTGCTGTGTCCGTCCGTGGCCGGCGGCGCATGCGCATGCGCCGGCTTGGCGCACCAGAGGGCAAGATGAAGGGGGTGCGGAGCAGCGCTGGCAGCGGCAGTGTCCAGTAGGGAACACGTCCACGAGTCCTCCCTCCCGTACCAACCGCTGCCGCTCCTGTTTGAAGTGCCCTGCTGAGGTTTGCGGCCAGCTGTAGCGAACCTCGCAGGCCGCTCTCCGCATGGAGCACGTTCCCTCTGACGCGATCGCGTCAGAGGGAACATGCTACCATATGGAGAGCGGCCTGCGAGGTTCGCTACAGACGGCCGTGAACCTAAGCAGGCCGCTTTGAACAGGAACAGGAGCGGCAGCAACCATGGATGGATGGAGTGAGGGTAAGAATGGGAGGGGAAGCGAAAAAGAAGGGCTATGGAGCAGACAGGAAAGAGGGCGGCTTTGGGGGGAGGGGTATGCTGGGAGCAGACAGCAATCGGGGGGGGGGAGGAACAGATGGGGGGCTACGAAGCAGGCAGGCATTTCACAACAGGGGGAGAGAAAAAGGGGGCTGCTTTGGGGGATGGTTGTGCTGTGGGCAGACAGCAATCATGGGAGGAATAGACGGGGGCCACGGAGCAGGCAGGCATTGCACAACAGGGGGAAAGGGGGCTGCTTTTGGGGGAGAGTTGTGCTGTGGGCAGACAGCAATCATGGGGGGGAACAGAAGAGAGCCACGGAGCCTGCAGCCATGGCACAACCAGGAGCCAGGGGGAGAGGGAAAAGGGGCTGCTTTGGGGGGAGGGATGTGCTGGGGGCAGACAGCAATCATGGGGGGGAACAGAAGGGGGCCACGGAGCAGGCAGGCATGGCACAACCGGGGGGGGGGGGGAGGAACAGAAGGGAGGCCACGAAGCAGGCAGGCATTGCACAACAGGGGGAGAGGGAAAAGGGGCTGCTTTGGCAAGCAGGGGGGCCAGGGAGACAGACAGAAAGAAAGACGCACAGACAGGGGACCTGGGAGAGACACAGACACAAAGAATGACAGACAGACAGCGTCCAGGGAGAGAGAGAGACAAATTTAAAAAAAAAACTCAGACATACAGACATCTATTCTAGCACCTGTTAGTGTAACGGGCTTAAACACTAGCATATATATATATATCTATAGATATAGATATATATATGCATGATTGTGAAGGAGGAAAAAAAAACCAACAACAACAACACAGAATGTAAATTCACTTTGACAACACATTTGGTCAGTGGTGTAATGAGGGATATTGTGCCCAGGGTGGAAGAGCATTGCCGCACCCCCCCCCCCACCCCTCAAACCTCCTCAAATCTTCACCAGCAGCAAGCAACTTCTCTTACCTGCTTCCCGCGCCAGCCTCATCCACCTCTCAGACATCACCTTCTGGTCCCTGCGAACAGGAAGCAACATCAGAGAGAAAGACGAGATCGATGCAAGCAACAGATAAGCGACGCTGCTCATTGGCTGGCGTAGATTTGAAGAGGTATGGGAGGAGAGGAGAAGTGATGGCGCTAAGGACACCCCAAGTTTCAGGTTTTATTACGGTTTGACATACCGCTTTAATATCCAAAGCGGTTTGCAACATACAAAATCTAAAAAAAAAAAAAAAAAAACGTTTAAAAAAATGGGGTAAAGACATAAGTTAAAAAATTCTTAGTGAACTGGACACGATACGAAAGGTAACTGGGTGGGGTTACATTTCTTAAAAATAAACATGAGCTCTTTGATCCCCTAACAAAAGCTCATGTTTATTTTAAGCAATGTAACCCCACCCAGTTACCTTTCGTGCCATGTCCAGTCCACTAAGACTTTTTAAACTTATGTTTTTACCCCATTTCTTGGTTCATAGACAACGGCGCGAAAGACAAAAGCGCGCGCCGACAATTGAACGCAGCGCGGAGGCGTGCGCCGCACAAAATTACAGGTTTTAGGGGCTCCGACGGGGGTTTTTGTTGGGGAACCCCCCTCAGTTTACTTAATAGACATCGTGCCGGCGTTATGGGGGGTTTGGGGGGTTGTAACCCTCCACATTTTACTGTAAACTGAACTTTTTCCCTAAAAACAGGGAAAAAGTGAAGTTTTCAGTAAAATGTGGGGGTTACAACCCCCCACACCCCCCACAACACAGCGCGATGTCTATTAAGTAAAGTGGGGGGGTTCCCCCCCACGCCCCCCTGTCGGAGCCCTAAAAACAGTAATTTAGAGCGGCGCACGCCTCCGCGCTGCGCTCAATTGTCAGGGCACGCCGTTGTCCCGGCGCGCTTTTGACCTGACATCCATTTCTTTCCTCCATTTTTATATTGCACACTATAATTAAGCCTGAGCTGTGCTGTCCATTTCCACCTGACATTGCACATTTTTCTTGTGAAAGTGTTTTCTAGATACTATTGAGTTTTTCACAGAATCCAAGTTTTTTTTACCCCATTTAATAAACATGAGCTGGTGAAGAATCTAATCTAATCTTTGGTTTATACACCGGGTCATCTCCCAGTGGAGCTCGACTCGGTTCACATATAATTTATCTTTAATCTTATCTATTGTTTTGCCTTTTGTCTTTGTTTTGTTCTATTTCTATCATTTAAATTTCTCCAGAATTCTACTGTTCAACGGTTCCCCTTCTGCTTCTATTCCTTTCTCTTCTCTATTCTACCTTCCAAAGTATTTAGATCAATGCTGTCTTGTTAAAATGTTTATTTTATTTTTCCTCTAACTCTACTTTTCACTTCTCTATTACCCTCCAGGTACTTTAGTTAGATTGTGAGCCTTCGGGACAGTAAGGGAATTTTTCAAGTACCTTTCTTATTTCTAATCTTAATGTATATTTTCTGTAAACCGCTTAGAACCTAACGGATGTAGCGGTATATAAGAAATAAATTACATTACATTACATTACATAATTAAGACTAGAGTACATAGCAGAAAACATAGATGAAGGAAGAAGTAATTAAAAACTAAAATACATAAGAAAAGCATAAGAAAAATAACTATAATATTATCATTTCGTTGAAGCTGTAGTTAAACCATTTAAAAATTGCGAGAACAACAAAGTTTTCAGGAATTTACAAAATAATTGCAGCTGGCCTAAAGGCCTAATGGAGTCAGAAACTTCATTCCAGATCTCTACAAACTTGAAAACAAAAGATCGACTGAGCTTCCCAGAAGTGATCTGGGTAGAGCTCTTGGACTCGATCTCCTATGCATCTTTAAAAAGAAAGGTTTAAATTTAGACTTTAGATTTAAATTTAGACATTAGACTTTAAATTATTAGAATTAGTTTCCTGTCTCAGGGTTATCGGGAGAGAATTCCATAATGTAGGCGCTACCACTGAGTAAATGGTTTTATGAGATGTCGTAAAAGAACTGTTTGTCTCCCCCCCCACAACCTCTCACTACACCTTTGCATTTGGTGGATTAGAGGTTGTGTTGCTTCATTAAGTTTAAATAAGAAATAAAAATGACGTACAAAAGACGAGACAAATTAAACCAATTATGGCTTGTGTTTCAAGCACATATATTTTGCATGTTCTGTAGAGTAAATAAATCCCCATCTCGACAGTCTAATGAGTACTCACTGAGCCACTGAAGGCAAGGAAAATCTTCAGAGCCACATCATCCCAGAAAAAAGGGTGGCGGGCCACCAGGTTAATGAAGCGTTTCAGTGCACGCCTTCGAGACTCAATAAATTCTCGGTCAGCTGCAGGAAGAAAACAACATATATAGCATTTAGAACAGGATCTGATCTCAGCTAGCCAGAAGGATTCTGCATTCACCCGTTTTCAGATCTCTCTCGCCCAAACCAGATGTGTATGCTCAGCGATTTCCACTAATATCTACGGTGTGCAAGTCACTTGAATTTGCAAATTATGTTAACTCCACCAAAATACATCTGGATGGTTAAAAAAAAATATTCAGAAACAACTGGAGCCAAGCTCAAGTTGTTTTGAATTTGCTTGCATAATCATATTTGTAGATCCAAACCAAATCAGAATATGCACACATCCCCCAATATATATATATATAGATATAGATCAGTGGTCTCAAACTTGCGGCCCGGGGGCCACATGCGGCCCGCCAGGCACTATTTTGAGGCCCTCAGTATGTTTATCATAATCACAAAAGTACAATAAAACAGTTTCTTGATCATATGTCTCTTTATCTATAAATAACAATATTATTATTAAGACTTAGCCAAAAGGAAAGATTTATAAACTATAAAGAGTTTTACCTCATGCAGAATTGTCATTTCTTTAATAAGACATTAACTATTTTTTTCTGAGGCCCTCCAAGCACCGACAAATCCAAAATGTGGCCCTGCAAAGGGTTTGAGTTTGAGACCACTGATATAGATAGATAGATAGATAGATATATCGTTGCTTTTCTTTGGTTATGTTATTTCTACTACATAATCTGAATACAACAAAAGTTGAACACTAAAAAAATCAGAAGTTTGCTAAATTCTGCACATCAGGGTGCACTGTATCTCTAATTTTACAAAGTTGAAACCTCAAAGATTCAGGATTGGCTATTTATAGATACCAAAATTCCACAAATGAGTATCTCATTCGTTTCACTAACTTTAACAAAACGGAGAGAAAAAAAAAAGAACAGTGGGTAAAACCTCCATAAAAGTGCCGTTTATACTCGAATATAAGATGAGATTTTGGGGCCCAAAAAATGGCCCAAAAATGAGGGTCTCATCTTATATTTGAGTGAAGCAGGTAGCCACTGCTTCAGTACTTCTGTTTTAATGATGCCTAAACTCCCACCAACACCCGATGAATGCCGCTGCTCTCCTAGTTCTACTGCCGATTTGAAGGCCGCCGCCCATTCGTCTGCTTGCCTGCGCATTCCGTTCCGCTCCAATGCTGCTTTCCGATGGCCCGTCCCTCTCCCTCCCCCATTACACATTATTTTTTGTTTGTTTTGTTTTACCGGCTCCTGCTTGGGTCTTTCGAGGAATCCGATGCTCGGGGCCCCACACCAGATCGGCGTGCACTAGCATTGATGACTTCCGATGACACTTTCCATAGGGCTGCTCTCCGCCCCTGATGATGTCAGAATTCTTCTTAGCAGAAGGTAGGAGTCGGCAGGCCTTGAGCATGTACAGATGCTCAAGGCCCCGAACAGATTGCATACCGGCAAACAGCATTTGCGGTTTGGAGCACAGTCACCACTGGTAAGACTGGCTGCCTACAATGGGTTTTGCTGAAGCAAGAAGTGGTGAAAGTAGCAGGCATAGATATTTTGTGAGTGGAAGTAGCAGGTATACAGGTAGATCTTTTGCGCATAATAGCCTGATACATCACATCCACAAATTCTGGGGGAAAATAAGTCACCAGCGGCAAGAGCTGCTCTGTGGGACTCTGATTTGGAATGCTTAGCAGACTTAATGAGACTTTTCCCCAGAACTGTGCTTTCATTTCGCGGAAGCAACATCCTTGCCCAATTTAGGTGCCCTGGACGCAATAAGCGTGTCTCCAGTGGAATTGGAGGAAGATAGGGCCTCAAAGGAGGGGGGCGCATGGAATTTGCGCACGGTTCATATCCCTTGTGGGACACAGCGCACACGATGCATGGCTGCGAATCCAGTAGCCATCCACAGCAATTATGGCAAGAAGCTGTGACATCCTGTCCTGAGGAGGCCATCTGTGAAGTTTGGAGCAAAAATGACACGCCTAAAGTAAAAAAAAAAAAAAAATACTTTTAAAACCAAATCCAAGATGGCCACCACAGGTGCCGATTTTGCCCTAAAACGGCCTGGGAAAAATCGCAGGAAACCCGGAAAAATGGCAATTTTACAGGGGGGGGGGCAGGACATGCAAGGGAAACCCCGATTTTAGCACCTCCTAAATCGCCAAACTCGAGTGCACACAGACACCACAGAGACATGTGCTGCAATAGAAATCAATGGCAGCCAGCTAACACATAGCAAGCAAGGAGATCAGTACCTCATGAGCTGAGAAGAAAAACTGGATTTCAGGTCTTCTGACCACCTCACCTTCCCTGTCACCTCAGATAGCAACCACCAGGACCCCTCAGGAAATTTAAGGAAGACAGGCGGTCCGGTTCCGATCTTGGTGCACCTCTACAGAACCGAGCAGCCTATGCTCTACCCCTTAGTGGACGGACCTGGGGTGAGATGGCTCCCGATCCTGGAGACCCGATCGGACCTGCAGGCTGTCTAGGGGGCTTACTGCAGTTTTGCTAACAGAGCATTCCCCAGAAGCAGACAATATTCAAGGAAAAGTCTGCAATCTCCCACCGAAGGATCTGCCCAGAGGGTAAATCCGCAGCACTAGGGCAAGACCCGCGTCAAAGAATGAATCAAAGACTAATTAAAGTGACTAGAAATTGAAAAAAAAAAAAAAGTCACGAGTAGAAGCTTGGCTGCAGAAACTATACTGGGATTCCAGGGGTGGAGTACATGGATGTGGACACTAGAGGGAGAGGATAGAATTTGATTGCGAGTCCCTGCAGCTTAAGGCTGATAGTGATTGATTACCCTACCGTTCAGCCTCCAGAGGAATTGTACAAGAAGACTCCTTATAGGATTTTGGAATCTATAAATAGCCAATCCAGGAGATTTGAGGTTTAAATTTTGTAAAAACTAGATAATTTTTTTGACAGTTGCAGTGCACTCTGATGTACAAAGTTTAGCAAACTTTTGATTTTTGATTCCTATTACACAAGTTTCATTCCATTTTCCTTGCTCTTCTGGCTTCATTAGAGATCAAAGGACTCACTGAGCCTGATGAGGACAATTTGTGGTATATTTCTGAATTCCTCCTACAAAATTCTGTCTTCTCTAGAACAAAAAAATCACTGACAAGATGTTCAAAGGGCCCCATCTTCCACAGAGCAAATGCATCTCCTCAAAGCTCTGAAATGCTACTAGCTCTTCAAAGAACGCTTTGAAAACTGTTATACTGGGACATATTTTTACATGTTTTATGCATTTACCTTCTTGTTCGTTATTGATAAAAAATACATCTGAAAGAAAAGAAGATCTTTGTTCCAGAGAATTCATGTTTCCGACATTCATCAAAAGTTAGAGGCCTCGACTACTGCCATCAAAAGAGATTATGATGATAGAAGGGGGGGGGGAAGAGTGTGGCACAGTGGTTAAAGCTACAGCCTCAGCACCCTGGGGTTGTGGGTTCAAACCCACACTGCTCCTTGTGACCCTGGGCAAGTCACTTAATCCCCCCCCCCCATTGTCCCAGGCACATTAGATAATTTGTGAGCTCTCCAGGACAGACAGACAAGAGAAACATGCTTGAGTACCTGAATAAATTAATGTAAACCATTCTGAGCTTCCTTGGGAGAACAGTATAGAAAAATGAATATATAAATAGCATGGCAAGTTTCAGCCTCTATAACCAGAGCTGGGATTGTGACATCATAATGCCTCATTCCACCAATGCCTAAGAGCCAACCTCATCAGTGATGTCACAATGGCTTGATTGTCCTATACTCAGCTCACTTTTACTACATTTTGATTTCTAGAGTGGTGCAGTGGTTAAAGCTACAGCCTCAGCAAGCTGAGATTGTGGGTTCAAACTCACACTGCTCCTTAGATAAGATGTGAGCCCTCTGGGACAGACAGGAGAAAGTGTTTGAGTACCTGAATAAATTGATGTAAACCATTCTGAGGTTCCCTGGGAGAAGAGCATACTAAATTGAATAAAATAAATATGATGTACAGCCATGAAACGTACAAGTTATTCCATACTTTTCTTGACATTTTTCATTTCAATGAGACAAAAGCATTTAGTAAATGGGCACAAGTATAGGGAAACCAAGCCATAGTGACATCAATGAGATTAGTTCTGAGGCATTGGTAGAATGAGGCATTGTAGCATCACAAAACAAGGGGCCACTGAAAAGTTCTCAGTCCAACCAAGATGACAATGGGGGAGAGTGTGGCGCAGTGGTTAAAGCTACAGCCTCAGCACCCTGGGGTTGTGGGTTCAAACCCACACTGCTCCTTGCGACCCTGAGCAAGTCATTTAATCCGCCCCTTTGTCCCAGGCACATTAGATAAATTATGAGCCCACCAGGACAGAGAAACATGCTTGAGTACCTGAATAAATTAATGTAAACCCGTTCTGAGCTTCCCTGGGAGAACGGTATAGAAAACTGAAAAAATAAAATAATAATTTAAAAAAAAGAGACTAGGACTTGAGCAGCAGAAGCAGATGCCATTATTAAAAACCTAAAAAAAGTATATCAAACTCTTTGGAACCCACAACATAAACTAATATTTTTAAAATACTCGCTAATGAACCAGCCCTTTGCTCAGTCACAACAAAGTGACCCAGAAAATTCAGATTTCGGCCACTAATCCTGTGTTCTGAGGAGCCACAGGAAAACATCACCTGCTATGCATCAGCTCCACTGGTCCAGTAAAGATTACCCAGGGATAAAGTCTCAATTACAGACTTTCTCCAGCTCTCAGCCAGTTGGGGAAACTAACTTCCTGAGCAGGAATTGGCAGGGGGTGGGGGGAAGAGATCATTATAACAAAAGATAAGCAATGCCTTAACCTATATGTTTATACAATTGAAAATTTAGAAATTGGTCTTTTTTTTGTGGAACTTTTATATCCAATTTAACGTTTAGTTTGTTTTACAGTTGTTAGATTTTTGGAGGAGGCTTTAGTAATGGGTGTCAAATTTTAAGCTATGTTATTTCTAATTTGATTGCAAGTAGGGACAGGATTGTTGATGTTTCCAAGTTTATTATATAGTTTGATTAATCGCCTATTCTACATTCTAGGCGATGTACAAGATGGTTAAAAATATCTAAAATCATGGGTAACATATTACATAGACATACAGTGTTTCATGTTAAGTTATGAAACAAATAAACAAAAAAATAAATAAATAATGAGTTAGATCAGTGGTTCTCAAACCACTGTATATATGATATATTCGTCATACTTTTATATGGTCGGGGGGGCATCATTTATGTCCCGAAGAAGCATATATATCTTGCGTTTTCACATTTCCATGGTTTTCTGGTAGTTCTACGCCCCTCCACAATGGCACTTATGACATGCACCTATGATGCGCTACAATAAGGCATGCCTATGATTGACGCTCATGCATGCCTATGATGCAGCTTTTCCTGGAGCATGCGCACATTTATGCCTCTTTCTGTGAACTATTCTACGCATGTGTCAGTCACTTTCTCCAACGACTGGTTTAATGGAATTACCATGAACCTCACTTTGCATGCAAAGTTTCTTGAGCATCACGTGTCATTTAGAAATCAGAAAATTTTACTGGCACTACAACGGCACACAGGATTTTAACGGGGACTTTAGAATTCCTCCTTTACCTCCCAACATCCTTTTTGGCGGAAGCTCAGGAACCATGCGGTATGGAAACTTCTTCAGCAGTATCTCATGGAACACCACAAAGTCATTGTATCTCCTGTACACAGACGATTCAAAACGCTGCAGAGGGAAAAAAAAGAAAGAGTGGGGAATTAGAGAGCAGCAGATGGATATAACAATAGCATGTTTCTCTCTCTGAGGTTCTATTGTACTTTCTATTTATGGACTGGGCTCATATTCGGAGAACCTGCTGCACCCGCCATGTTCTGCCTACAACAGTGCTGAAAGATACAAACTTGACTTTTTTTTAAGCATACTACCATCTTCCTCTTAGCATTTATCTAGGTGAGGATGCAATTCTTTGTCTGGCACCGATCTTGGTTCTCTCACTAGTTAAAAAAAAAAAAAGAAAAGAAAAGTGGACCCTACTTGACAAATTGTGACGATCGCTTCACTATTTCAAAGGAACCCGTTTAGGTTCACTACTGAAGGGAGGTCACTTGGTCTAAAAGTAGCCCTTTTTTTGACCTTGTTGCTCCGAAGCAACATGCGTCTTCTATGGCTCTTATGGGAGATCTGCGTCTCCAAATGCCTGTTTACTTGGCACCGTTGCTCTCGTTCCACATCGAGTTACATAAAGCAGTCGTTTCACCATCTGCCAATCAAAGGGTTAAGCAAGCGTTTGCAGAATCTAATTTCCCACAAAAGGCGATTATTGGCAAAGCACTACTCCCGAATTATCCATGCCAAGATTAACAAAGCAAAAATATATCGTATTGTTTCCAGCAGATGAGCCATGCTGAATGCAGACTCTCAAATCTTAGCACACTGCACCCAGCAATGTAGCCATTTCCTCTTCTGTGCTAAGAATTTAAAATTATCTCCATATGGTCTTTTAGTCCACTGTCCTGTGCTGTAATTATAAATCTCATTTTTAACCGCTCTGCATTTGTCCAAATACTACTAAAATATGTGTATCTTCCTAGAACAACAAAATTCCTAGGATAAGCAGCATAAAATCTGTTTTACTACTTGGGATCTAACTAGGTACTTGGGACCTGGGTTGGCCGTTGTTGGAAACAGGATTCTGGGCTAGATGGACCATTGGTCTGACCCACTATGGCTATTCTTATGTGAGCCAAGTATAGGACAATCGAGCCACTGTGTATCACTGATGAGGTTGGCTCTTGGGCATTGGTGGAATGAGGCATTATGACATCACAATCTCAGCTCTGCAATGTTGATACTCTTTGGGTTTCTGCCAGGTCCTTGTGATCTGAATTGGCCACTGTTGGAAACAGGAAACTGGGCTTGATGGACCTTTGGTCAGTCCCAGAATGGCAATTCGTATGTTTTTATGTAAAATCCATCCACTACAACAACATTTCTGGCCTGCATTTTCCTGCAAAAAGCAGGCACAGTCCAAAGTACAGGGGTTCCCAAATGTGGTCCTGGAGGCACCCCAGCCAATCAGGTTTTTCAGGATATTCACAATGAATATTCATTAGAGAGATGTGCATGCAAATCTCTCTCCTGAATATTCATGAAAACCTGATTGTCTAGGATGCCTCCAGGACCACATTTAGGGACCACTGAAGTAGCTGGATGATGGAATCTCTCCTTCTCCTACTTACCTGACTGGAAACCTCATACTCTACATGCTTCAGGAACAGGCCTTTCTTCTCTGGGATGAGCTCCACCTGCACTGTATCTCGCCCCAGTAAATCTTGCAGAGTTTGTGGCAGAAACAATGGATTCCCTTGCGAGACCTGCATCTGAAATGAATCAGAATCTTGGGACTCACTCGCCTCTGGCTTTGGCAAATCTGGCAGGAGGAAAGAAAATGGTAAGGGACATACGGGTTACTTTCTGTCTGAAGTTTTCCTGTAGTCAAAGTTCAAGCATCAGGCATCTTTTTTTTTTTTTTTTTTAAACCTATGCAACAAGAGATATAATAAAGTACAAGGGGATGGTTTTTTCTGTTGCACCGTTCTTTTTGGACCCCTGTTAGGATGAATAAGCTGGATAGTTCCCAGATACTGGCACTGTCATCTAGATATAGGAACACTGGATCATTTACTGTTTTATTGTCCTATGATATTAAGTTTTTGGAAGTTGATTTGTGGACATATTAATAATATTTTGGCGTCTGCGATCCCTCTGTCGTATGAGGTAGTGATTTGCGGAACTGTGCTACATGTTAAGGCCCCGATGGATAGATATAAAAGCCGACTCTTCTTAATTATGAAGGGAACAGCTATGCAATTGATCACACGCAAATGGAAAAATTGGGACCATCTTAGTATAAATCATGTTTTATTGGCACATCAGCAGTAAATACATAATACAGCACAACAATATAACAAGGTCGCGAACACCAAACGTACCATCAAACACATTTTCACCCCAACCAAAGAATCCCCCCAATCCCCACCTACTCCAAAGCCCAAACCCCCACCCCATCCCAAACCCACACCATGAGACCCAATCCATACTCAAAACCCCCCAACAAGAAAGGAGTATGCTGAGCAAGCTGTTTGCTTATGCCGCTCAGCACATATCAAACAAAACAAGAGATCCAAATCCCATCCTCCCACCCACAATATGTAATCCCACCCTACCCACCGAACTCCACATACTTCCAACCACTCATACCCACCATGCACACTCACCCAAACATCCACCCACCAACCCGGGGAAAACAGCTGAGAGCATAAGGTATCAGCAACAGAGTGAATTTAAGACCAGACTTCTGGCCCTAGGGGAAAGCGAGGAAATGTAGGGGTCCCAGGTCTGCAGGAAAATCTTCGACCGCCTGACAGATAATCGAGCATGGCGCTGCTCCAAGAGCATCAAATTATGAAAACGATTCCTCCAAGCCCAGTAAGCAGGCGCTATGTCTTGCGTCCAAACGCTAAGAATGACCTTCTTTCCTATAACAGCACCCTTCCGGATCAGCAACCGATGTCTCCGAGCAGGCACTCGCAAAGATTCATATCTATCCAAAAGCAAGCCTACCGGAGACATCGGAATAGCGTGACCAACCAGCCGCTCCAAAAAGCGGAGTATGGCTCTCCAAAAGACTTTCACTCGAGGGCATCCCCAAAATGCATGAAAAAAGGAGTTGCACCCCAGTGTACACTTAGGGCAGATTGGAGAAGAAATGCCCCCAACCTTGTGGACCTGCTCTTGGGAAAAATACGCTCGATAAACCACTCGAAATTGGCATTCCCTCAGTTCTGCACTAATAGAAATAGAAGAGATACGACCAATAAGGGAAGGAAAGTTCAAGGACTCACCAGGTATGCCCAGATCTCTACCCCAGCGGTTCTCCAAAGCCGTATAAGACTTCTGAGGAGTAAGCCGCCGCAAAGCCCCATGCAACGCAGACACCGTCAAGCCACAAGCATAAAATTGGGCAAAAAATAGACGAAATTGGTTACCCAATCGAAACCGTAAGCCCGGGCGCGCCAAGGACCTCACATAGTGATGAATTTGCCGATACGCAAACAGACCTCCCACACCCAAGGAATGAAGCATGGGAAAGTCTCCCCAAGGTCTTATCGCCCCCTCCTCATCCAATAAATGCTCAAGAAGAAGAAAACCCTCTCCAGTCCATCGCACAAAGACCGTGGGACCATCTTAATTTCACTTTTTGGTGGGCAAATCTATGTTTAGTTTATAAATATGAAAAATGATTGCTGATTTGTCTGGGAACACAAAAATATTCAAATTGTTGTAGTTTTGCCTTTGCTGATATAGTACTTGCACATCCAGGGATGGGGGGTGGGTGGGTATATCTTTATATGATTCCTTGTTCTTTTCCCTGACGGTGGGGAGGGGAGTATTTTTGGTTATTGATATATAAATTCTGAATGTTTATAAGTGCTTAATTGTTTATAGTCATGATATGTATGTTATGTTGCACTTTTGTAAGATATGAAAATTCAATAAAGTTTAAAAAAAGGGACTCTTCCAGATAACCTTTGAAGGAAGGAATGGCAAAGGACCTGGAATCCTCCAGGTATCACCTGAGGTTCAGGAGGCACCCCAGCCAATCAGGTTTTTCAGGATATTCACAATGAATATTCATTAGAGAGATGTGCATGCAAATCTCTCTCCTGAATATTCATGAAAACCTGATTGTCTAGGATGCCTCCAGGACCACATTTAGGGACCACTGAAGTAGCTGGATGATGGAATCTCTCCTTCTCCTACTTACCTGACTGGAAACCTCATCTGTAAAGGCTCAGTTGGGTAAGCCCACCCAGGCCCAGGAAACAAGTGCCACCATCTGTCCACTGAAGCTGCATGGATCACCCTGTCTACCATCTGCTGGAGGCAGAAAATACTGAAGAGCTTAAGGCTTCATGGTGCCCTTTAAGAAGCCAGGGCTTACAAGTCTTTGTTGCCTTTCTATCTGCTTGTAGAGGAGCATAATCTACCCATGCTGTACTGGTCCAGTGGACAATAAGAAAACTAATTAACAGATATACAGTGGTACCTTGGATTACGAGCATTATCCGTTCCAGGAGCATGCTCATAATCCAAAATGCTCGTTTATCAAAACGAGTTTCCCCATAGGAAATAATGGAAACTCGCTTTGATGAGTCCCCCCCCCCACAAGAACCGGCATTGCTCCTCCCGAAGGCCCCCCTGCGATCCGGCACCCCTCACGCGATTGGGCACCCCCCCCCCCCGGCCACAATCCGGCACCCCCCCCCCCCCCGACGCTTCTTACCCTCATCTGGGCACCGGCATCGGCATGTCCTGTGCTTGGTGCCGGTGCCCAAAGATCGGCCTCCTCTTCTGCTAGGCCTTGAGCATGCTCAGATGCTCAAGGCCTAGCAGAAGAGGAGGCCGATCTTCGGGCACCGGCACCAAGCATAGGACATGCCGGTGCCCAGATGAGGGTAAGAAGCGTCGGGGGGATGCCGGATCGCGTCGGAGGGGTGCCGGATCACGGGAGGGAGGGTGCCGGATTGCGGGGGGCGCTCGTAAATCGAGCCATGCTCGGTTTCCGAGGCACCGATTTTGCAAATGTTTTGCTCGTCTTGCAAAACACTCGCAAACCGGTGCACTCGTAAACCGAGGTACCACTGTAGTGTGAAAAAAATAATATTGCAATACCAGTACCAGTGTTTTCAGGCTACATCTGTTAATTGGTTTTGTATGAAGAGTGTGTACCCCTCTTTTTCATAGTATTTCTAAAGGACATTTTTAAGAACTGTTTCATCTATACCTGTCTTATAATTTCAATTCTTGTATCCTCTCATTTACAGCTTAGTAAAATTGGATTATTCAGCTCAGCATGTGCTCTCTCTGTTCCCACATGAGCACAAGGCACAAAGGCTAAACTTCCCAATCTGTTGCCATTGAGTAGTGATAGAGGGTAAAGAAATGTCTAAGCCAAACGATGACTAGGTGGGTCAGCGTACAGTCGCACACATACACAACACCCAAACACCTTATTCTCACAATATGGCATCTAGCAGTACACTCACTTAAAACTTAAAGACTGTTTTAATAAGAGTGAACTCTGCTCCAAGTTCAACATGGCTGACAGCCCTGCTTCACAGCTGCCTATGAGAGAGGATAAGTGCTGGCTGATTTCCAGTCATATGAGCAAGGAAGCAGCCAACACAGGCTTGCCACCATATGGAAACAATAAACAAAATAATCTGAAATGAAAAAGTAAAAAAAAAAAAAAAAAAAGATATTCCACTCAAAGCTCATAAAATCTAGCTTTCTGGAAACCCGCACGAACATTTCTATGTGAACCCCCAAAATACCAAGATAAGGATCATTATTCCTTCTAAGCAGAGTGGGAATCCTCCACCAACAGTTCTGCTAGTAGGGAGTGCTGTTTCTCTATCATATTTTCTATAGTGAGGGGCAGGCAAGCCCCGCAGGACTCCAGGAAACCTGCTGATAGGCTGGCTCATCAGGAATACCCGAGGGTTGCCCTATAAGCTGTAGCCCGGTCTTGTGGAGTCTCCATTCTCTCCTAGGCAGAGTAATGGGGGCCTCTGGCACCAAAGCCTCCCAAGTATGGAGTAAAAAGACCTGAACAGAGCAGATCAGAACACCTCTTCTTGGTTCACTTGCAGAAGGAAAAACTGAACAGGGAACTATACTCCACTCATGAAAGAGGAGAAGCTGAATGATGGGATTGACACCCTTCTGCAGGTGGTTTGCAAGCATGGATTGATTACCTAATATACAGACTCCTCTGTATATGTAACAGAGTAGACTTGATGATATAGAATCAGCAAACCATATCACCAAAATTGCAAAAAGGGTTCTTTAGACACAAACATGTCTCTAATGGATGCAGTTTGCTGAAGTTAAAACAGACCCCCCACCCCCATCCAAGACCCAGATTTAAAAAATCCCTGACAAAGAGAGAACCATAAGAATGAAGCCAGGTCCTCTGACATTTATGGGTAGAGTGGGGGGAGGAAGGGTCATCAAGGTAGGGAGTTGATAGGATATAGAGTATGGAGGAGAGGGGATGGTGGAGGGCGGGAGGCTGTTTCCTATAATATTGTAGGAGAAGTAAGGAAATTAAACCTTCTGAAGACTATATGCTGAAGAGTAAGAAGCACTTGGGGCCTTCAAGTTCCTAACAATCAAAAAGCAAATTTATTGACTCCCTTTCCATTTTGACTGATTATATGCTGAAGAGCGACAATTCAGCTGCCAATCTAATTTTTGTTTTTTTCATTCTAGTCTTGCTAGTGGGTATAATCTATGGACTAGGGCTGGTAGGCACAAGTGATGCGAAGACCAGTTGCCTGTTTTTTTCTCTCTAGGAATACTAGCCAACTTTTAACTAAATAATGGACTGCTTCAAATAGTGGTGATGGTACAACACCTGGTCAGTTGCTGCCTCCTCCTCCTCCTCCATTTAGATAATGTAATGCTAGCATCAGCATTATCCATGCTACGAAATTCTTGGATGGTTGATTAGGAAAAATCAGTCGCTATTAATCACAAAATAAACCCCTCAAACATGCAAACTAGACCACCATACATTCATTGTTCTAATTCTCATTTTGTTTTAACATGACATCTGAGTATTTTAAGAAGAAGCAACTTACCCATGACTGAGCGTCAGGCCTACAGGAACTGCAGTTCAGGACTTCAGCCACTTGAGGCAGCACAATACTTAGCCACTTTAAAGAACTTCATTGTTATGTTCAGAGCAAGGCCACCTGCAGTCAAAGCAAAAATGAATACTATTTATGCATGCCTAAAGAGATTTTATCCAAACAGTTACAAAAATTTCATGAGAACCATATACTTCAGAATATTGTCAAAAGTTTGGTTTTTCTCCCTAGACAGGAATTTTGTCAACTGCTATGTTGTATAGTTAATACCAGGGGAAGACCTCAGTATGAGGGCCGCAACCCAGTGGGATTTTCAGGATTTCCCCAATGAATATGCCCTAGATCAATTTGCCTCTACTGCTTCCATTGTACATAAATAGATCTCATGCATATTATTTGGTAAAAATTTGATGAATCGCTTTACACAGGGTAATGCTTGAGTACCTGAATAAATTCATGTAAACCGTTCTGAGCTCCCCTGGGTATAGAAAATTGAATAAATAAATAAAATTCTAAGCAATGTACAATTAAAATGAGGGGAATACGAGTAATCATCTAAAACTGTTTGGGACTAACCACACTTAAATAATAGCTCCAAGTTAATTATCACATCATACTGCAAAGAAGCTATTGTATTAAATTTCAAAACTGATTTAATTCTCTTTTAAAATATTTTTTAATAAATTACATAACTTTAACCTTACTCAATCATTTTCTGAATATAAACACTCATTAAAACACCCATTAAAGCCAAACAGGAATCCTCCCAATCAAACACCCTTGTGAAATGTACTGTTATTTTAGTTTCTAGAAATGTATGTCACCAATTTATCATAACTGGCCACTTGCAAAATCCATCTTCCCAAACAGACTGACGATCTTCTTTCACAAAATAAATCTCTGCTGAATCAGATGCTGTTCCAGTAGAATTTAAACAGTCTAGCCCATGGGTGTCAAAGTCCCTCCTCGGGGGCCGCAATCCAGTCGGGTTTTCAGGATTTCCCCAATGAATATGCATGAGATCTATTAGCATACAATGAAAGCAGTGCATGCAAACAGATCTCATGCATATTAATTGGGGAAATCCTGAAAACTCGACTGGATTGCGGCCCTTGAGGAGGGACTTTGACACCCCTGGTCTAGCCCGACATAGAACTGTATTTTGCTGTAAAACGTCTTTAGGAGCTATGACCAAATAGGACTCGCACTCCAGTCTAAACATTCATAAACACAATATTATTTCATCAAACATCAATACATCCTATTACATCTCCACAATTAACAGACAAAAATTTCTTAATACCTTTTAAATCTCCTTATTTATCATAATGTAGTAACCCAGGGTGGGGGAGAAGGGTTGGGTTGTCATTTGGTCTTCCACTCACAGTAAGACCAATACACCAGGAACAGTGCAAATTTTTGGAGAAACCCTGAAGACCAGACTGAGTTGCCACCCTTAAAGACCAAGGTTGGCCACCCACAGAATGGGCAGCTGAATAAAAAAAGCCTGTTTTTTGCCAATTTAAATCCTCAAAGGTCTCTCTTTCAAACATGAGTAGAGCGGACATATGGCCGAACAGCATCTACGTATATTCTATTACTATCCCCTTTGCTGCTTCCAACACGGTCCGTGCTTCAAAAATACAGCAAATTTTGCAAATATCTCCAAAAATTCAGGATTCCAATATTTTTCATTCAAAACACCAAACTTATTTCACAGCTTTTGTCCCCTGGGCTGATGCTTTAACCCCGTCCAAGCAGCCTTTGCAAATAGGACCAAAGTTTGCTTCTTCTTGTCCACAGGCAACTCCAGGCAGCGCTCCTCCTGCCAGCACTCAATTCTCAGACTGCTACTACCATCCACAGTCAAATTATGGACCTTCCTTCGTGCCCAGCTCCAAAGAGCTTGCTCACCGTACTGCCCTGATTATCTAGCTGGGGCCAGTAGGTGTGAGAACAAGCTCCACCACCATTACCAGTTCTCAGCTCTTCCCTTTGGACTGGAAACAGCATCTCACACATTTACCAAGATGATGGTGGTGGTAGCTGCCCATCTGCGAAAGATGGGCTCGCAGGTTCATCCATATCTGGATGACTGGATGATTAGAGTTCCATCGTTCATGGAAGAACAAGTGGTAGTTCACATGGTCCGGTTCTGCAGAACCTGGATTGGATAGTGAATTTCTGAAACAGCCAACTGGCTCCATCCTAATACATGGGAGTCTTCAATATAGCAGAAGGTCCTGTCTATCTTCCAGAGACACGCAGACAAACTTTGAATCCAGACAACGAGCTTGTTGTCCACATGGTACTACCTGCAAGTGCTAGGCTTCACAGCAGCCACGACAGACGTGGTCCCATGGGCGAAGGCTCACATGCATCCTCTCCAGAGTGCATCGCTATTGTGGTGGTCACCTTAATTGGACTCCATACAGGTCTCTCTGCTCTGGACTCTAGAAGCCTAGGCCAGTATGGGCTGATGGCTCCTCAAACTGGCATTATCAAAGGGCATGCCCCTCAAAATAGCCTCATGAGTGATTGTGGCAACTGATGCCACCCTGTTTAGCTGGAAGGCTCACTGCAACAGACATCTGATCCAGGGGAATTGTTCAGCCTTCCAAAGTGGTCAATCAACAGATTGTTAAAGTTTTGTTAAATATATATTCTCCTTGTTTAAATATGGGAAAAAGGAAAGCGAAACTTAAAAGTTCGACTCCAGTCTTAATGGGCCCAATTGACCGCCACTTATTACCGGATAATGTTAATCCTTTAGTGATTAACGCGGCGTCAACTTCAGGGGCATCTCTCAGTTCCTTGGATAGAACTCCTCCACTCCCTCCGGTAACTTCTTCTGAGCTTAACCCACAGGGTAAACCTAATGAGCCACTTGGAGAGTCCCAGCAGGGGATGTCATCGGCTCTGATTTATGGAGCGATGCCTAAGGTCATCTCCTTTCAAGAGGAGGCCCTTACCCTGCCTGAGACTCATGAGGCTCCTTAAGAAATATCCTTAAAAGATCTTTGGTTGATTAATGTACGAGTAGAGGGAGTGTTGAAATCAGTAGCTACTCAGAATTTAAATTTCTCTCAGGAAGTTATTCAGAAGTTAGAAAATAATGATTCTAATGTGAAGATGTTAGATAAACGACTTGTAACAAATGAATCTCGTAGAAACATAGAAAGATGACGGCAGAAAAGGGCTATAGCCCTTCAAGTCTGCCCACTCTACTGACCCACCCAATTTAGTCTGTGTGCTAATGACCCAATTCTTTAACTTGACCTTCGTAGTGATCCTACGTAGGTGTCCCATTTATTCTTAAAGTCAGGCACGCTGGTGGCCTCGACCACCTGCACTGGAAGCTTGTTCCAGCGATCTATCACTCTTTCCGTGAAGAAGTACTTCCTAGTGTCGCCATTAAATTTCCCTCCTCTGAGTTTGAGCGGATGTCCTCTTGTGGCCGAGGGTCCTTTGGGAAAGAAAATGTCATCTTCCACCTCGACACGTCCTGTGATGTACTTAAATGTCTCAATCATGTCCCCCCTCTCCCTACGTTCCTCAAGAGTGTAGAGCTGCAGATAACATCTTTGCAAACATTTTCTGTTTCAACTGTAATTCATTCAAGATTTGAAATGTTTGAAAATTTTCTAAGAGTTAAGAATCTGCGTTTAGTTAATTTTCCAAGGACTCACCTATTAACTCCTGAAATTTTATTAAGGAAATATTTTACAGAGATCCTTGGTTTACCTAACGCAGACTCATTACCTATATCAACATGTTACTATATCACACAAAAAAATAAAATTTCTACTGAAGCAGGGCTAGAAGAACTTGTCCCCACAGTATTTGATCTTACTGGGTTTTTGGAAGACTCTCAAGATACTATTTCTAGTATTTCCAGATGTTGCCAAGGCAACACAGTTTAAAAGAAAAGCTTTTTTAGTATTAAAACCTCGAGTCTTGGCAATTGAAGCATCTTTTTTCTTAAAGTTTCCTTGCAAATGCTTAATTAAACTTCAGGATAAAGACTATATTTTTTGGGATCCTCCACAACTTGAAAAAATTTTATTAGGTCAAGAATCTCATAGATCATAACTGAAACTACTGATTTTCATTTGGAGTTATTTGGAAATACCAGCATAAATGATTAAGAATAAGTAACTTTCCTAGAATTATAAATGGTTTATTATTACTATGTGGAGTTCTTGAATATTGAATATTAACACTGTTAATATGGTAACCTCTCTAAATGTGGGTTAAATGGTATTATTGTTTTGAAAATGATGTATATAATCATAACTTTTTCTGTTTAAGTATCCATCTCCTTGCTTTGTGTAATGGAATAATTTTGAAAATTATAATAAAAAAATAAAAAAAAAAGAGATTAATGGATAGAAACAGATTCTGCAAATACCTTGCTACCGTATGATAAACTCACAAAAGGATTTCTACCCCAGCCTCTTGCGTCCAAGTCCTTTCTACAGCAGAAAGTTACAGAATTAGAAGAAGAAAAAAAAAAATCTACAGCTATTCCATGCCAGAAAAAAGTCAGCATGTGACATGTAAGTGACAGAGGAGCCTAATTTTGTAACCCTGTATGGAATATTAGTACCTCCAGACTCTGTGCCTA
The DNA here is from genome assembly GCF_902459505.1 of Geotrypetes seraphini. Classification (NCBI taxonomy): domain Eukaryota; kingdom Metazoa; phylum Chordata; class Amphibia; order Gymnophiona; family Dermophiidae; genus Geotrypetes; species Geotrypetes seraphini. The sequence goes on along the minus strand of NC_047094.1, from coordinate 16,704,189 downwards.
TACTGCAGAAGAGACAATCCCGTGACCTTAAACCATGAATGGGCATTTCAAAATGAATTCTCCACCCTCCACATCTGATCGGCTAGCTCTAATCTTCCCCACTGATTCATTTCCTGGGTAAAACAGCTGAAAACTGTCCTTCCCAAACCTTGTGACAAAACTAAGGGGCAAGTGCTGTGCTATTTAAATGTAAAGAAACTAGCATGCCATTCTGCTACTCAGTGGACACAGACACGTTAGGAAACATTTTAAAAGTATTTGCTTTAAACACCTATGGTAATAACACCTCTAAGATGGTTTAGACTAGAGCAGGGGTAGGCAATACCGGTCCTGGAGAGCCGGAGCCAGGTCAGGTTTTCAGGATATCCACAATAAATATGCATGAGATAGATTTGCATCTCAAGATTTGCATGCAAATCCATCTCATACATATTCATTGTGGATATCCTGAAAACCTGACCTGGCTCCGGCTCTCGAGGACCGGAATTGCCTACCCCTGGACTAGAGGGTTCAAACAGTTAAAAATAAACTGAACTTGTATTGTTAAAAAAAAACAAAAAAAACCCAAAAAACCACAAGCTTGCCACAAAAGCCAGGAAAACAGATTCAGCTTGTTTTGTCAAAAAAAAAATAAAATTAAAAATGTGCTCTCCGTTTTCCCCCAGCCTTGGCCCCTGCAGCGGTAAGAAGTTCCAACTCAGAACCCATTAACAGAAAAGAAAAAGCCGTGTTCAGAAATCTCGGCTCCACAGCACTAAACATAGCCATTTTAACCAGCACAGAACATGTGAAATGAGTAACTTTTGTGACCGTCGGTCAGCGTTATTAGCTAGGCATAGTTCACAAACTACTTTTACATGGAAGTTTTCTCTCAAAAGTTCTGCCTTGGTGCGAGCTATCATTCCAATCAGCCCTTGATCCATGGTAACAAGTTTTGGAAAATAAAACACCTATTTTCAGGAGCTTACCTAGAAAATGAGGGGGGAGTGTTTTCGTCAAAGGGAATCCACAATCCCTCAGTCCACCTGGGGGGGGGGAAAAAAAAAATCCCTCAACTCTGCTACAGTTTCAAGTGCGCTTCTGAAAACAGGAAGCTCTAGGCAGAAATAATGCAGCTTAGGAAGGAAGGATATACAGATAACTGACCTCGTAAGCCCACTTTTCTTCAAAAACACACACAAAAAAAACAAAACCCCAAAACAAACGGAGAATCTACTAAACTACCTTTCTCCACTGCAAGAAAGAGAAGCTGCATCTTTGAGCGGCACACGCCAGCAAAGAGAAAAATTCAATCTGGTTATCAAACTTAGAAAAATGAGGGCCGGGGATGGTGAAGATGGGCTGGCGTGAGCTTTGACGGAGACTCCAGTAGATAGAACCTAAGCTCTGGGTTTCTGGCCCAGAAATAGCTAAGAAAAAGGACCATTTAAATTAAATGATTAATTTATGGAGCAGACTGGATGGTCTTTTATCAGCCGTCATTTATTATGTTACTATGAAGGCAGTTGAAAACTATATGGCCCATTTAGTCTGCCTATATGTGCCATCTACTATCCCTTCCACTCCCTTAGAGATCTAATGTATTTTCTTGAACTCAAATACAGGTTTTCACCTCCACCAGGAGGCTGTTCAGTGCCCCCCCCTACAAAAAAAGGCCGCATTCTCTCTCCCTCCCTATACGGGCACCACCAACCTCCCTATACGGGCACCTTGTTTCCCTGGTGGTCTAGCGGCAGCAACGATCTTACTCGCTCCTGCCCACACTCTGTAAGCGACAAAAATAGCTGCTGAGATTTCCAAGAGCAGTCTCGCGAGGCTCCTACCAGTTCGTCAGGATGGCGTTAAGCTTTAGTTCAGTGAACATAAAACAAAAACACAGCCCTGAGCTTTCCTTCAAGCCTTTCGGCAAATGGCTCAAGGCTTTGCTCCTGCGTGTGCTCAGCCCAGAGCAAGGAAAAAAAAAAAAGCCAAGTTCAAAGTTCAACATTCAGAAAATGTTAAGTTCTGTACAAAGGTTTAAGTTTCCCTGCAACACCTGTAGGCTGAAACGGAGTCATTTCAAACAGGCAGTAAAGCAAAACGTTCAACCAAAAGTAAGCAACAACAACAAAATCTTCCTTCATTTTCAAATGGTTATAACAGCTTCTCACTTGCCTTAACAAAGCAACACACGTCCATAGCTTGTGGCTGCTGCTCTGTGGATTCCCAGGAAGATTCCACTTCCATAGGTGGGTACAATAGGGTCTCAGAAGTTGTAGCTTCTGTACCAACTTCTTGCAATGTCATAGGTATAGGTGTGTCTGTGTCAGCCTGACTCCTCCGTCCCGAGAGCTCTGTGTCACGAGTTACCTCCTTGGCTTCTGACTTGGCTTCTCTGCTACTGCATTTCCGATTTGTGTTGATTTGGATTTATTTATTTCATATAACAGTTTTAGTGGATGTGTTTTATAAATGTTAATTTATTTGACGCTCTCAAGCTCTGCCAGTGACGGATCTGTAAAGTGTGTTGTGCCGGGAGTTGTATTAAGACCTGCACTATAATATGACTGTCTGCTATCAGGCCGCTTCAGAGACTTTTCTCTCTCTTAAATTTGTTTTATTTTTAATCTTCTTTCATTATTTCTATTTCTTTGATTTTTTTTATCTTGGAAATGTATTAAATGTTGTTATAACATATTTTTTGTTCATCAGGTACTTTAGCTAGATTGTGAGTCTTCGGATCAGATAGGGTCGTTTTGCCTAATTTCATTTTAGTTTGATACCGCTTAGGTCAGTAAAATGTAGGAGCGGTAGATCAAATCTTAAATAAACATCTGTCAATCCCATACCTGTCCCGTCCGCCTGCATATTCTCGGGGTTGCGTCCTTCTCCAGCTTCCTTGCCTCTTCCCCAGTCCGTCTCCCTGCCTTCCTCTCTTAAGGACCTCCAGCCCCGCCCCCAAGCTCCAAGTGTGGGCAATTCCTCCAGCGTCCTCTAGCAATCAGCAGAGTACCTGCAGTGTGCTGTGTGTGACCTAGGTGAACGAGTAAAGCTGCTCCCTCTAGTGTTCTGGACATGAACAGCATCAAACTGGCCACTATGTGCTTTTAAATTTGAGCTCCTAAATGCCTTATTGTTACTATTACATTACATTACAGATTTCTATTCCGCTTGTGCCTTGCGGTTCTAAGCGGATTACAAATTAGGAGACTGGACAATTTCAGGAATATTACAGTACATAAGGCTTAGGCTGCTCACCACAAGGACAAAGACTCAGAGCAGGCCCTTAGGCGTAAACTCTGTCAAGCCTTAATATCTATCATACACAAATCCTTCCTTCAAATATCATAAAGTAAAGTATGCTTTACGACAGCAAATCAAAAGTGTGCATTTACTCAGCAAATAGTCACAGAAAAAAAATCCAATACCACTTAAAAAACTTTTTAAATATAGCTCAACGTTGTTCTACCCCCCCCCCCCCAAACAGGTCCTATTCCATTGCATTCTCACTTGGGCTAGCATTTTGTAATTGTCAACCTTGCCGCTGCATCAGGGAACTATCAAAGTCTTTTACTGCAACATGAACCCTGTGCAATGATTCATGAGATTCAAGTAATTTTACAGTAAAATCCTAATCATACATTACACCTGCTCTGACCCAGTAAGGCTATTCTTATGTTCTCGTGACTTGTGCATCTGCCTTAGGCAACCAGCACGGTACATTCCCCTACAAACTATGGGCTAGATTCACTAACCTCGTTTCCGTGCCCGATCCGTGCAGGTCCGACCAATTAGCAAAAGAGAAAAATTAAAATGATCCAGAGTCGGGGCAGCCGAGAGCAGAGCAAGATAAGGCAGAGAGTTGAGAGCAGGGCAGAGAGATAAATATTTTTGTCGGGGTAGCAGAGAGCAGGGCAGCAATGGAGCTGGAGAGTTGAAAAGGACATTTGCGACTGGACCCAGCAGTCGCTTCTTGTGCTGATCGTCCAGCCCAGTCGGTTTGCAGGATTTCTTTAGTGAATCGCGTCCCTGCCTACTTTGCATGCCATTCCTCTCATTCGCATGCGCGTATCGGAATTGGATCAGCAGAGAGATAAGTGAATCGGGCCGGAGTAAAATCGGTACACAATCGGTTTGCTTAGTGAATCTAGCCCTATGTTCCCTCTAAGATGAGCATGTGAGCAGTTGCTCACACATTCTAAGATGTCGCTCACAAATTTTACATGGTCTCTCACAAAAATACTTGCAAATCTGGAAAACTGATGGTTTTTAGAACTTGTTACTCGCACAAAAAATTATTATTATTATTATTATTTTTTTTTAGAACTTGTCACTCACATGAAAAAAAATTTGTACACACTTGGCCAGTCCTTAGAGGGAGTATTGCCTACAAAGAAAATGAACTGCTTGGAGTTACTCAAAATGTTAGTTGCGGCATGATGTTTAAGTTTAGAAATGTAATTTAAATAGAAAAACTAAGCTAAACACCCGTCTAATGCCTGTCACACTGAACTCTCGTTCACTATGGTCCTCCTTTACCAAGTCCGGAACGCTAAATGCTCCGACGATCACAGGAATTCTATGAGTGTCGGAGCATTTTGCACTCTGGGCCGCTTAGAAACCTCTATTGCAGTTTAGTAAAAAAAAAAAAAAAAAAGGGGGGTATGTTTATGTTTATTTAAAATTTGATAACCCACCATGTCTGTGCACACGTCAAAGCAACTTACAATTAATGCATTCTGCTTCATTTTTTCAATCAAGTTCCTTATATTCAACTTGATGTATTTTATCTGTTCCATGTATTACTTCTTTCCCTGCCATGCCGGTATTTTCTGCATTATTACATTACATTACAGATTTCTATTCCGCCATTACCTTTCGGTTCAAAGCGGATTACAAAAAGAGTTATGGAAGAAGGGTTACAAAGTTAGATCAGAGATCGTTTCCAAGAGAGAGATAAGAAGGATCAGGGGTAGGGGAGGGGGTGGTAAGAAGGGGTATTCATGGTATTAAGCCTTGTTCAGTGATTTCTTGAAGAGTATAGTTTTTATTTCCTTTCTGAACATCTTGTAGCCTGGGGTTGTTATTAATAGGTTGGAGATTTGGTTATCTATTTTTGCTGCTTGAATGGCTAGTAAGCCGTCGTATAGTTTTTTCCGTTTTACTTCTTTGATTGGGGGGTAAGTGAATGGGGTGTGTGTTTTTCTATGCATTATATTGTAAATGCTTTCTGTCTTTATCTGTTTTTAAGTCCATTATTCTAATTTGTATTTTAGCTGTATCCCATGTTGTTAGCTCACCTTTTTGTGACCCGCCTAGAACTTTTTCGGTATGGCGGTATATAAGAATAAAATTATTATTATTAATTAAAAAAATAAAAAAACTGACAATAAAAATGAGAAAAGAACATTCATACCAAATACACATCCATATTGAAAGTTTAAATTAAATAAACACAGAAATCTAATCAGCTACTACACAAAGTTCAAATTTTTCTTTAAATAGAGCGTGTTCCTTATCTGTCTGGATTTTTTTCTCAGCAGTTACTAATATCAAAAGTTGTTTTGATATAATTACAATCCTAGATTCTTGTTCATGTACTAAATTAACTGAAAGTATATACAATATATTCAGAGTACATTCTAATCGTCACTCAACCAGTGAGAGCTGGCCACCGACAGTGCTGTCTGGCATGTACATCAAAACTAATGCCTGATGAGAGGAAGTTATTCACACGTATTACAAACAAAGCACTGCAAGTGGTAAGAAGTGCAACCACCCTGAGCACCAAACTAGGCAGATGGGCTTAGCACACTGTAATGTAAGCTTTTACTACGTGTCAAGTTACTATGTAACACAGAACATTCTCTACATTTTCTTATTCAGGCCATGCCTAGGGTTACCAAATGGCTCCAGAAAAAGGAGGACGGATTGAGACATCCGGGTTTTGCTTCCATTGCTTTCAATGTAAAATGCAATCAAATGTAAAATGCAATCAAGTAAAACCCAGATATCTCAATCCGTTCTCTTTTTTTCTGGAGCCATATTTATTTTAAAAAAAAATTTTTATATACCATTTACGAAAAACTAAATGGTTTACATCCATTAAAACATACATAAGACAGTGCAGTCTTAAGATGGGTGTCCTAATTTAGGCGCTCAGTTAGTCGGGCTGGGAGAGTAATGGTGAGTAATGGTGGGGCGGGGTGGAGAGTACCATTGGGGGGGAGGGGAGGTGGGGGTATTGAAAGGTTCTGGCACTTAGTCACGGATAGGATAAGTGGGATTAGGTGGGGGGAGGGGGTGGTGTGGCATCTTCGGGGCTCATAAGAGTCCAGGGCCTCGGAGTGCCTTTCCGCCCTCATTAAATCTTGCTCGCCCTATGTAGAGTAGGATGGGGGAAGAGTTTGGTTGATGTTGCTCTTCTTCTGTACAAGCTTGTTATATTCTGTTCACCCTTGGGGTGCCCTGGTATTGTATTTGCTGTTGTGTGCATCAACAAAAATTGTTTGAACCTAAGAAGCAGCCAATACATATTAAAATTAACAATATTAAAAATTAAAACATACATAAATCATATCATAAAATCTGGGGTCGTTGTGTCAATGGGCGGCGGCCAAAAAAGCAAACAGGATGCTGGGAATTATTAAAAAAGGGATAGTTAACAAGAGTAAGAATGTTATAGTACCTCTATATTGCTCCATGGTGCGACCTCATCTGGAGTATTGCGTTCAATTCTGGTCTCCTTATCTCAAGAAAGATATAGTGGCGCTAGAAAAGGTTCAAAGAAGAGTGACCAAGATGAAAAAGGGGATGGAACTCCTCTCGTATGAGGAAAGACTAAAAAGGTTAGGGCTCTTCAGCTTGGAAAAAAGACGGCTGAGGGGAGATATGGTTGAAGTCTACAAAATCCTGAGTGGAATAGAAAGGGTACAAGTGGATCGATTTTTCACTCTGTCAAAAAATACAAAAGCCTAGGGAACACTCGATGAAGTTACAGGGAAATACTTTTAAAACCAATTGGAGGAAATTTTTTTCACTCAGGGAATAGTTAAGCTCTGGAACGCGTTGCCAGAGGTTGTGATAAGAGTGGATAGCGTAGCTGGTTTTAAGAAAGGTTTGGACAAGTTCCTGCAGGAAAAGTCCATAGTCTGTTATTGAGAAAGACATGGGGGGAGGCCCCTGCTTGCCCTGAATTGGTAGCTTGGAATGTTGCTGCTCTCTGGGATTCCAGAATCTTGCTATTCTTTGAGATTCTGTAGGGAATATTACTACTCTTTGGGTTTTGACCTGGTACTAGTGACCTGGATTGGCCACTGTGAGAACAGGCTACTGGGCTTGATGGACCATTGGTCTGACCCAGTAAGGCTATTCTTATGTCAACTAATAAATCACAAGAGTACAAAAGCAAACACTGTTAAACAGATTCTTTTCTACAAAAGCCGACTAATAAATCACAAAAATGCAACAACAAACAGCTGAGTTTTCAACCGCTTCTTAAATTGAAACTGGTTTACACACAGTCGCAATTGGCCCACCAGGGCATTCCACGTTTTGACACCAGCAATACAGAAAGTCATCGCTGGCAACCCTAGCCATGCCACTCATGCTGAGAGTCCCAGCCTAGGACCAGCACATCGCTAATACTAATGAACTCAGTGCTTCTGCTTTAACAGAACATTAATCATTTAGGAAAGGGGATGTCCGGTGCATTAAATGCAAGGAGCGCTCCATATTCATTCTATATCCAGTAATGCCTCTTAACCAAAACCTCCATTAACATGACTCACTGCAGGGTTGGCCTCGAGGACCGCATTCCAGTCGGGTTTTCAGGATTTCCCCAATTAATTTCCATGAGATCAATTTGCATGCACTGCTTCCATTGTATGCAAACAGATCTCACACGCACATTCATTTGGAAAATCCTGAAAACCCGACCTGGAGAGGGCCAAGGTTGACTTACTGTGTGCTAATGGAGTTTTTACCGCAAAGGCAGATTAGCGTGTCCTTGCATTAGCTGTTACAGAATGCTAAATTACATGTTAACAGCTATTGCAGCTTAGTAAAAGGTCCCCAATATAAAGTAGTGAAGTAGCCAAATGGAGGTCTCGACAAATTTAGGAGCCAGCTCAAAAAAAGTTTCACGTTTCATTTTATTTTGATATGCCGCCAATCTAATAGTCTACTCTAAGCAGTGTACCTACAGAATTAAAAAATAAAATAGGTTTAAAATCAAAATTGCCAATGGGGACAGACAGATACAAATGATAAACAGACTTACTACAGGAGGGAACGAGGTAAAACTAATTACATTAGAATTCTAACCGAAAAACAAGAAAGAGGGAAACTCAATTGGGAGGGAATAAGTCTTGAAATGGTGATCAGAATTATGTAGTGAAAGCATCTTTAAATAGAAATGTTTTAAGGTTGGATTTTAATTTTGTTAAGCAATATTCTTAGGAGACGGTGTCTAAACCAGTGGTTCCCAAACCTGTCCTGGGGAACCCCCATCCAGTCAGGTTTTCAAGATATCCCTAATGAATATGCATGAGAGAGATTTGCATACCTGTCACTTCCATTATATGCAAATCTCTGTCATGCATATTCATTAGGGATATCTTGAAAACCTGACTGGCTGGGGGTCCCCCAGGACAGGTTTGGGAACCACTGGTCTAAACCCTTTCTCGCTTCTCTTTTGCCCAACTTCCAACATTGTCCCCAGTGAAGTTTGTGAGAGAGGTTTGGAATTTCCTCCCAGATTACCAGTCGCTCTTTAAGAAACTTACTTACTAAGATTTATTTTTATTTTTTGGCCTATTATGTGCTTGTAGGCAAAGAAACTTTAATAAATCAGTTCCTTAAGATGCCTTTGCTAATCAACTGCAGAAGTCCAACAATCTCCCTTCCCAAAGCATGCTGTCCGCTGTGTGACAATACCCTTCAGATAAATGAAGTAAAGAGACAATTGCCTCTTTGTTTCACCTATCATGGTCTAAGTCCCCCATCAGTTTCTCTCTCGTAACCCTGCAGAAGCCTTTATCTAGTCTTTCTTGTGCCCCTCTCAAATAGAGAATGACAGGGGGACAAATTTTTCCCCGTCCCTGCAGTAACTTATTTTCCCATCCCGGCGAGTTCTTTTCCTGTCCCTGTCCCATTCCTGCAAGCTCCATCCTCATCTGCACAAGTCTCAAACACTTTAAATTCATAAGTGATCGAGGTTTGTGCGGTTAAGGCCAAGCTTACAGGTTGTTCACCCTCTCCAAGGTAGAGAAAACGAGAGGGCACTCTCTAAAGCAGGGGGTCTCAAAGCTACCTTAGAGAATGACACGGTGACAAAATTCATCACCGTTCCCGTCCCTGCGGATAACCGCAGGAAATAATCCCATGTCATTTTCTAGTGTCTATTTTAACCTCAGTCCTTCTACACCAGCATTCTTCAAAGCAAAGCTTGCGGGTCAGTGGTTGTGGCCTTTCATACTTTGATTCTTCCCTCTCTCCTTAAAGAATGACATGAAGATGGTTTCCCGCGGTTATCCGCGGGGACGGGAACGGTGACGAATTTTGTCACCGTGTCATTCTCTATCTCCAAAAAGATATACGAGAGCTATACAGTTCAGAGAAGGGTGATAGTTACAGTGATAAATGCAACTTAAACATTAGAGTTATTCAGCTTAGAAAAAAATGGTTTTAACATAGAAATACAATTATATAAAATCATGACTTAGGTAGAATAAATAGAGATTTAATCTTTACCTCTTCAAGTATACAGAAATAAGGAATGCAGACCTTGATATAGTAGCGATATCCGAGACCTGGTTCACAGACTCGCATGGGTGGGATATGGTTATACCAGGCTACAATCTACTTCGTCGGGACAGAGAGGGAAAATTAGGAGGGGGGGTAGCACTATACACTAAGGATAATATCAAAACTACCAGGATCACAGAGGTTAGATACACAGGGGAATCACTTTGGGTAAACCTGACCAGAGGGAACGAAAAATGCCTTTACCTCGGTGTGGTATACAGGCCTCCGAGACAAAAGGAAGACGAAGACAAAGAATTGATTGAGGACATAGAGAACATCACTTTGCGTGGTGACACAGTACTATTAGGCGACTTCAACATGCCAGATGCAGACTGGAACACCCTCTCAGCAACTACGAGCGGTAGCAAGAGAATAATAACCTCCATTAAGGGTGCACAACTAAAACAAATGGTATTAGAGCCCACCAGGGAAAAAGCAATACTGGACCTGGTACTCACAAATGGAGACAGTGTCTCGGAAGTATCAGTGGGAGACACGCTGGGCTCCAGCGACCACAACATGGTATGGCTCAACCTCAGGAAAGGCTTCTCTAAATCAAACACAGCTACAAGGGTCCTCAACTTTAGGGAGGCAGATTTCGACCACATGAGAGACTTTGTCCATCAAAAGCTGCAAAACCATGCTGAAACTGACAACCCGGAAAATATGTGGTCAAACCTAAAATCCATCCTGAACGAAGCATCTAGCCGCTACGTAAAAACAGTAAGCAAACGCCGGAGAAACAAAAAACCACAATGGTTCAACAAAGAAATTTCTGACCTCATTAAAATGAAAAAAGAAACATTTATTACCTACAAACATCTTGGGAAAAGGGAGGCAAAAGAAGACTATCAGGCCAAATCTAAGGCTGTCAAAAAGGCAGTCAGGGAAGCCAAACTTCAAACAGAGGAAGATCTAGCACGGAACATTAAAAAAGGGGACAAATCCTTCTTCAGGTACATTAGCGACAGGAAGAGAAACAAAAATGGAATAGAACGCCTTAGGAAATCAGATGGAAACTACGTAGAATCTGATACTACCAAAGCAGAACTGCTAAATGAATACTTCTGCTCAGTATTCACCTGTGAAGCACCGGGAGATGGTCCGCAACTACAAATAAGAAATAGCCAAAATGACCTGTTTCGTGATTACGAGTTTACACCTAGTAATGTCTACCACGAACTTTCAAGACTCAAAGTAGACAAAGCTATGGGGCCAGACAATCTACACCCCAGGGTACTCAGAGAGCTGAGTGAAGTTCTGGCTGAACCACTATCCGTACTCTTCAATCTTTCCATGCGCACGGGAATAGTACCCCTAGACTGGAAAACAGCTAACGTAATTCCACTCCACAAAAAGGGCTGCAGAACGGAGACAGGAAATTACAGACCGGTGAGTCTTACATCCATAGTGTGCAAACTCATGGAAACACTGATCAAACAGGAACTTGACAAAATTCTAGATGAAGAAAATCTACGTGATCCACAGCAACACGGATTCACCAGGGGAAGGTCCTGCCAATCTAATCTGATTGACTTCTTTGATTGGGTGACCAGTCATCTGGATGCTGGTGAGTCCCTTGACGTGATATACTTGGACTTCAGCAAAGCTTTTGATAGCGTTCCACACCGCAGGCTGTTGAACAAACTAAAATCGATGGGATTAGGGGATACATTCACAACATGGGTAAGGGATTGGCTAGATGGTAGGCTTCAAAGGGTGATGGTAAACGGTACCCCCTCCAAAACATCAGCAGTGATGAGTGGAGTACCTCAGGGCTCCGTCTTAGGGCCGATTCTATTCAATTTATTCATAGGAGATTTGACCCAAGGACTTAGAGGAAAAGTATCACTGTTTGCCGACGATGCCAAACTATGCAACATAGTAGGCAAAAGCAGTGTGCCTGACTTTATGACGCAGGACCTAAGACAGCTTGAACAGTGGTCATCAACTTGGCAGCTGGGCTTCAATGCTAAAAAATGTAAAGTAATGCACCTAGGCAAAAAAAATCCACACAGAACTTACACACTAAATGGTGAAACATTGTCCAGGACCACGGTGGAACGTGATTTAGGAGTGATCATTAGCGACGATATGAAGGCTGCCAATCAAGTGGAGAAGGCATCGTCCAAGGCAAGACAAATGATGGGCTGTATCCGTAGGGGTTTTGTCAGCAGAAAACCTGAAGTCATAATGCCGCTGTACAGATCCATGGTGAGACCTCATCTCGAGTATTGTGTTCAATTCTGGAGACCACACTACCGAAAAGATGTGTTGAGAATTGAGTCGGTTCAGCGAATGGCTACCAGGATGGTTTTGGGGCTCAGGGATCTCACGTATGAAGAAAGGTTAAAAAAACTGCGGATGTACTCACTGGAGGAGCGAAGGGAGAGAGGGGACATGATTGAGACCTTTAAGTATATTACTGGGCGTATAGAGGTGAAAGATGATATCTTCAGTCTTATAGGGCCCTCAGTAACCAGAGGACACTCGCTGAAAATCAGGGGAGGGAAATTTCAGGGTGATGCGAGGAAGTACTTCTTCACTGAAAGGGTGGTAGATCATTGGAACGAGCTGCCTCAGAGGGTGATTGAGGCCAGCAGCGTGTTAGATTTCAAGAGAAAATGGGATATTCATGTGGGATCTCTAGGAGAGTAAGAATCAGGGAGTGGGTCATTGGTATGGGCAGACTCGATGGGCTATAGCCCTTTTCTGCCGTCAATTTCTATGTTTCTATGTTTCTAAGTAGTCCTATGTCTAGGAGGCACCCTATGATGCTAATAAGTGACATTTTAAATAACAAGTTGGAGAAAATATTTTTCAGTCATGATACAATTAATCTCCGTAGATGTGTTGCTAGAAGATATGCTAAGTTAGCAAAGCTAATTTAAAAAGGGGCTCAACATATACCTAGATTAAAAAAAGGTCAGTCTATTAATCATTATTGCACACGTAGATTCGGACACCCATATATGAACATAACATCGTTGGATCCGGCTAGATCAGTGGTCTCAAACTCACAGCCCGGGGACCACATGCAGCCCGCCAGATACTATTTTGAGGCCCTCGGTATGTTTATCATAATCACAAAAGTAAAATAAAACAGTTTCTTGATCATATGGTATTATTAAGACTTAGGCAAAAGGAAAGATTTATCAACTATAAAGAGTTTTACCTCATGCAAAATTGTCATTTCTTTAATAAGACATTAACTTTTTTTTTTCTGAGGCTGTCCAAGCACCTACAAATCCCAAATGTGGCCCTGCAAAGGGTTTGAGTTGGAGACCACTGGCCTATAGGAAAAGGAGATTCAAATGTTAAGAGCCTTAGCCAATAGGGAGAGGAGATAGTGGATGCTCTGGATGGGCCATTATCTACCATCATGTTACTGTTTCCATAACCATAAAGTTCTATGACATCACAATGCAGGTGTAAAGAGCCTTAGCCTATAGGAAGAGGAGATGCAAATGTAAAGAGCCTTAGCCTATAGCAGTGGTCTCAAACTCGCAGCCCGCCAGGTACTAATTTGAGGCCCTCAGTATGTTTATCATAATCACAAAAGTATAATAAAACAGTTTCTTGATCATATGGTATTATTAAGACTTGGCCAAAAGGAAAGATTTAGAACTATAAAGAGTTTACCTCATGCAAAATTGTCACTTATTTAATAAGACATTAACTATGTTTTCTGAGGCCTTCCAAGTACCGACAAATCCCAAATGTGGCCCTGCAAAGGGTTGGAGTTGGAGACCACTGGGCTACATATATGTGATTTAGCCTGTCCCCTGTTGGATCTTCGATCTAACCCAGTATGACATTTACGTTCTTAAGAGATTACTACTGCATAATTGCTTATGCCCCAAAAAAACAAAAACCCCCAAACCCGTTTCACTTGCCCTGAATAAGCAACACATTTACTGAATTAGAAAAAAATGAAGTACCCCAAAATAGCTGGAGAAAGGGGGCGGATTACCATCAACTGCACTGAGAATTGAGTTGTCCCATGAACCTGCCTCCGCTACAGAGAAGGAGGGGGGGGGGGTTTGCTGCATTTATCTCCCACCTGCCAGCACCATAAGCCCGACAACCCCAACGCGCCGCTTCTAATACCTGCAAAACCAGAGCAATGCACGGCGTCAGCTCGCAACCCGTCATGTGAGTCTGGCACGTGACTCCGACCAAATAAATAAATAAATAAATAATATCGGGCGACAGGAGCGCAAGGGAGGGGAGGGGCAATCATCGTTCCACCCGGAGTTGAAGCGTCGCTGCTTGCGCCAGCAGGGCCAACCGTTTCCTTACCCAATGAATGGCTCTCTTTCATTTCTCCTGTTAACAAACCCAGCCTCTTTAAGAGCGCGTTTCAGGCCTCATTCTGGTTGTACAAGTGTGTGTGTGTGTGTGTGGGGGGGGGGGGGTATTCCAAGCCTCACTCTGGTGCTCCAATAGCCTTTCTCAATTTGTTCTGCGCCTTGATCTGATCATGTTTAGTGCTCTCTTCTTTCTGTGAATTTCAGAGCTTTGGGACTATGGAAAGGAGCTCGGTTTATTTATGAGATTTGCTCGTTCCAGATTTAACACGAACCACGAAAGCTGGATAGTCTTCATGTATAGATTTGATTTATAAACTAGTTTTGTTGGTTTTAGATATTGAAAAAAAAATAAATCAGGCACTGGAAAGTGTACGGCTGAGCCTTGTGGCTAAATGCTACTAAAGACCGGATCGCACATGACTTTGCAGGCACCTGCGCTCATAAAACTATGATTACGGGTTTTACAGGTCACAAGCTTTCAGTCTCCCTTGATAAATCCGGTAGGCCAGAGGATTCTTAATTCCGAGGTCTCAACTTCTCCCCTCAATTGATATCAAAGAGGCCAATGTGAACATAACAATAGACTTAGAGGGTCAGAGTGACCAATGGTCCATCAAGCCCAGTAGCCCGTTCTCACGGTGGCCAATCCAGGTCACTAGTACCTGGCCAAAACGCAATACTCCAGATGAGGTCGCACCATGGAGCGATACAGGGGCATTATTACATTCTTAGTCTTGTTAACCATCCCTTTTTTTAATAATTCCTAGAATCCTGTTTGCTTTTTTTGCCACCGCCACACATTGGGTGGAAGGTTTCATCGTATTGTCTATGATGATACCCAGATCCTTTTCTTGGGTGCTAAATCCAAAGGTGGACCCTAGCATCCGGTAACTGTGATTCAGGTTATTTTTCCTAATGTGCATCACTATGCATTTGTCCACATTAATGTGTAACTCAGTGGGCTGCAAACTTTTTAAGCTGCTGGCACACTAATCTCGGGGCTGTGGCTAGAGGGCACCCAGAAATGTACGTATGTTGACACAATGATGTCATGCATGATGTCATCACGATGTCCATGCTTGCGAGGATGTCTTTCAACCACGGCCCTGAGCCTCCTGTTACCGCTGGTATGGAAGGGGGTGTGGTGTGCTGCAGAAGGAAAGGTGAGGAGGAGGAGCAGAGGTGCCAGCGAGGAGAGGTGCAGGCGCCAGCTGACTGACTACAGGACGTGCCTCTCACTGCGAGAGGCATGTCCTATAAGCAGTCTGCCGGCGCCTCTCCTTGCCAGCATCTCAGGGCACACAGTTTGCAATATAGAAATGAACTGGAACTCTTTAATTTGATTCTAGGTGTCAAACTCAACTGTTTACCATTTTCTTCAGTGTTAACAGTTATCAGATTCACAGGTTCATTTTCTTCTATTAGTCAACTTCAATTCATGATAAAGGTACGTCTCAAGCTCTCTTACACTCTCAGTCTCTGTCCTCTCCTGGGATCCTCTAGCAAACATAAAGTCCTAGAATCTTTTCTGCTGTGAATGGATTAGGATGGCCATATCTTCTGCCTATATAGAAAGCAGTCTCCAGTGGTGCTGAAGGCCACTCCACTTGCAGCATTGTGTCATCCTGAGCAGAGACTAGAGCAGTCTCACATGCAGAGATTTGGAGGGTGGCTACTTGGTTTAACTTCTATATGTTTACATGTCTACATGTTCTACATGTTTATTAAGTTTTATAGGTTGGATGTCGTAGCCAGGCTGGACACTACCTTTGTGGACTCCATGCTGGCAGCACGCTCCAATGTCCTACCCTTAGAACCTGGGACTGCTCTGATATGTCCTGCTGGTCAAGACTACTAGCCCTGTTGCACAAGAAGGAAAGATTAAGTTCTTACCTTGCTAATCTCCTTTCTTGTAAACAGGAATGGAGGTCTTGACACCTGCCCTATCAGATGTATACTAGCCTGAATTCTATTTCAGATGTCTTGTTTCTATCTCCTGCCCAGTTGGGTCAGGAATGAATTCACTCATAAGAGGCTCATTTTAAATACTGAGCAACAGAACTATTGATGTAAATGGCAATCAGGTAGGTGGCCCCTTTTGTTTCTACCGTGTTTGTCTTGGTTAGTAGTGGTTTAAAAGCATTATTTGATGTTTGTATTTAGAGAAGAAACAGATCTATGTGGTTTTGGAGAGTTTCCTCGCACCCCTTTCTTATCACTCTAGGACTCGCTAGAAGCTTTGGTACTGACTGAAGAGCTCATCCCAGAGAGATGGAAGATGGAGCATGAAAACAAAACACTTGGCTTTCTACAACCCTCGCAGCTGATGAGGGTTTTACCCACTGATCAAGGCTACCATTTCTGTTTACAAGAAAGAAGATTAGCAAGGTAAGAACCTAATCTTTTCTTTGATGTTGGATGTCTCTTGGATATCTCCCAGGCCACCTTGTGCCACAAGTTCTCGATTGGATTCAGATCCAGAGATTAGGCAGGCCAGTCAACTGACTCGTATGTTGTTCTGACACTTCCAGTTGATCACCTATTTGGAGCGATGGCAAGGTGCATTGTCATCTTGGAACAGAAACCAGCCTGTGAACAGCTGCTGAGCTGATGGAACCATGCACTTTTGCAATATTGTGATGTACGTAGTCCCGTTGACCATTCCATCAATGAAGTGCAGACGTCCTACACCACTAGCAACCATGCAACCACAGTCCATAACCTTCAAATGATGCTTCACGGTGAGGTTAAGGCATTCAGGCTTGAACTCCTCTCCAGGAAACCTCCTCACGTAGGTGTAGACCTGGTTACCAAACAAGCAGAAGGTGCTTTCATTGCTGAAATGCACTTTTTCCCACATTTCACACGTTCAGCTTGAGTGCTTCTGCACCCACTCAATCCTGTTACGCCTTTGGACATCAGTCATCAGTGGCTTGTTGTATGCTTTGCAGCCCCGCAGAACAAACTGCAGGCACCAGCAACAAACTGTTGATGATCTGACAATAATATGACAGTCATCTGACCGCTCACATAGTAGCTGACGTGAGGTCAACTTGCAATTGCTCAATGAAATGCATCAAGGTGCATGGTCTTGGTGTGATGTTGATGCATGTGAATGACTGGACCAAGGCTTGTCTACCACTGAACCCATTGCTTTCTTCTTTTGTACAATCTTTACTACCGTGTTGTGACTGCAGCTGACTTTGCTGGCAATCTGTCGGCATGAAAATCCTTCCTCAACACTGACACACGAACACACTCTTCCAACATCAGGTTCCGAGTCTTGTTCATGGTTGAAGCAGCAAGTGTATGAAACCCAAAAAGCCAACGCTTTTTATAGCTGCCCTGTTGCCTAGATGTCTGGACTGTGATTGGCTGACAAAAGCAGCTTCCTGATTGGTCAGAAATAGCATGTGCTGATTGGACAGACTCAATCCAGTTTTGAAGCATGATCTATAAAGTTATAGTAGCTACAGCATGTTCTAGTATCAACAAAATTGTAAAATTAACAAGTGATCTTAAAAAGTTGATTCTAATAGCCAAATCTATCCCTTATAATGTACCACACAGACAAATCTACTGGATCAACAAATAAGTTAAAATAAAAGGTCAGAAATTTGAAATACATTTTACAAAGCTTTAAAGACCTGGCTCTTTCAAAATGGGTGTTAAATATTTTTTAGGATGTGCTGAGTTTTGATGTCAGGAATGATGATGACTATTGTGGGGGAATTTTAATTGCACTATTTTTGGTGAACATTCTAACTTGCTTTGTCCTCACTTATTTTTGCAAAAATGGATACAAACGTGAAAGTTAGTTAAAGAAAGTAAAATATGGTAAGTTCCTTTTTTGTCTGATGTGTAAGCCAAGAATTCACTTTCAAATGACTATAGAAATCTATTCACAAACTGCAGCTCAATCAGTTCTTCTGAACTAATGCTGATCAGAGTGGAAAAAAATGGTCCGAGTGCTTCAGAGATGCAAAGCATTGATTGATTATAACAGTGATCTATTGTGAAGCTGGAGAATCTCAAAGATAGCTGATCACATGTCTCTGAAATACTGTGACTGCACACTGGGTTGTGATTCCTTTTTCTATAAAATAAAAAGCCTAAAATATAAATTTATCTAGCGTTCTTCAGAATCAATATGACTTATAGTAAACTGCACTTAATGGAATTCATTTTAGGACAGTTGTGCTACATCTGTACGTGGATAGCAATTTTCCTAATTTGTGACTCCTGGGAAATAAGTAAGAAGATATTTGACTAAAGCATGTTAAGTTTTGGGCTTAATGCAGGATTTTAACTCGCAGGAAAAAAAAGCAATCCTGTTACCTACTGCGAGCTAATGTGGGAACACTCACTGCCTCCTTATTTAAGACACTAGCTCGCTAACAGCCCACTCTCTGCTCATACCTAGGGATACCAGATATCCCGGAACACCTGAACATGCCCTCTTTTTAGAGGACTGTCTGGGTGTCTGGATGGATTTTCAAAACCTGGTAGTTTGTCTGGGTTTTGGAAGGCCCCGAGCTTGGGGCCGCATCTGGAGGGCCTCTGAAAATGCATGGATGCAATGCAATTACATCACACGCATGCAGCCCGGACTCTGGAAAGGAGAAAAGATGAGGTTTGTGTGGGGGCGGGGCTATGCGCAGAACAGGGTAGGGCAACATGTCCTCTTTTTTTGGTGTCAGGTCAAAAGCGCACCGGGACAAAGGCGCGCGCAGACAATTGAGCGCAGTGCGGAGGTGCGCGCCGCAGAAAATTACTGTTTTTACGGCTCTGATGGGGGGGGGAAACCCCCCACTTTACTTAATAGAGATTGCGCCGCGTTGTGGGGGCATTGTGGGGGGTTGTAACCCCCCACATTTTACTGAAAACTTAACTTTTTCCCCGTTTTTAGGGAAAAAGTTAAATTTACAGTAAAATGTAGAGGGTTACAACCCCCCACAACGCCGGCACGATATCTATTAAGTAAACTGGGGGGGCTCCCCAACAAACCCCCCCCCCCGTCCGAGCCCCTAAAAACTGTAATTTTCTTCGGCGCGCGCCTCCGTCTTGCACTCAGTTGTCGGCGCGCACCTTTGTCTTTCGCCGAGTTGTCTATGAACCCTTTTTTTCTTTAACAAATCTGGTAACCCTATTCATACCATGCCGTCTGTCAGAAAAATCTTGAAAATTTTAGTAATGTAATTTAACAGGTAAACTACCACAAAACTCATTAATGCAGTAGCTTGTTTCTGGGCATTAACCATATGTTAAGTGTTTAACATACTTTAATAAAAGAGCCCTTACTTTATTTTCCTTTCAGCTTCCTCATTTGCTCCCTCATTCCAGAGCTTCTTTTAGATGAGTCTTGCCTCCTGTGCATTTATACCACGTGTTTGAGTATCTCAATCATCTCCCCTTTTCTTCCAAAGTATAGAGATCTTTAAAAGCCCCTTTTACAAAGCTGCTGACACAGTAAATGCACCCAGCTCTTACCAACTTATGAAGATTAAACTCCAGACTCTGAAGTCCAGAGCGAGGCTTTGTCAGTAGCCCTGCAAAAACTAAACATGCTATCTACATCAGACCTGGGCATTGTATGGCTCCCGGGCCACATCCGGCCCTTTGGCTGTCCCTAACCAGCCCACATGAGATCAATGGCAAATTAAGAATCAAACATAATAATTCTACATCATGCACACAATACAACTGCATTGTTTTTATTTTGAAGGCGACTGCTAAATTTTTTTATGTGTGTGTGCAAGCTTATGCACCTTCAGTGTAATGTGTTGCAAACAGATGTTTACAGGAGTTGTGTTAGCTGTTAGGCCTCACAAATGTCAGCTCATATTAAGAAAAGATTGATAAAGAATGTAGAGTTTTTAATAAGATATGGACTTCTAAGTATTTATTTACTGAAGTGAAAGGTAAAGCTGTGTGCTTAGTTTGTGGAGAACAGGTTGCTGTGTTTAAGGATTACAATTTGAATCACCATTATGAGACTAAACACGCAGAGAAATACTATAAAGAACTTGACTGATGCAGAGCAGGTGTGGACATCTGAAGCTTTGCTAGCTAAGCTGCAAAAGCAACAGAGTTTCTATCAAACTTTACCCATCAAGCAATGGAAAAGTCAAGACCAGCTTTGTGATATCTCACCAAATTGCAAAAAAAGTAAGCCATTCTCTAATGGGGAGTTTATGAAAGTGTTTGGTGGATTCTACAGCACTAATATGCCCTGAGGAAAAAAAGAATAATTTTAGAATGTACTCCTCTCTAGGATCGAGGACATTGCAGGAAATTTGGAGCTTTAGCTGCAAAACAAATTGCAATTTTAACTTTTTCTCCTTGGCTCTGGACGAGAGCTGTGATGTCAGCGACACAGCTCAGTTACTCATCTTTGTACGTGGGATAACGAAAGACTGAAATTACAGAGGAGCTGGCAGCAATGTGGTCAGTGAAAGGCACGATGACGGGGAGCAATTTGTTCATGGAGGTAAATGCATGCTTAGACAAGCTGGGTCTGGAATGGGACCAACTGAAAGGTGTTACAACCGATGGTTGTCCAAATCTAACAAGAAAAAAATGTCAGACTTTTGAAGCAGATGCAAGATAAAGTGACCGAAATAAGCCCAGAACAGAAATTGGTATTTTTGCATCATGAGGTGTTTTGTGTAAGTTATTGATGTTGTAACTAAAATAATTAATCAGGGCAAAAGTATTGTATCACAGACAATTTGTTGCACTTTTGGAGGAGCACGAAACTGAAGGTGGTGACATAGGCTACTACACAGCTGTCAGATGGCTCAGCCTGGACAAAGTGCTTAAAAGTGTATGGGACCTGACAGCACTTGTTCAAGCCCAAGACATACTATATTTCTCTCACCGACTTAAAAAGAACTGAAAACAGCAAATGAATTAATCAGACTACAAAAAAAATTGCAATAGCATTTTTTTTGTTGTTGTTGTACAAAGTTAATTTAATACTGCTCTTTGAAAGACTGCAAAAACATGCACATTTTCAAAATTGTTTTTGTGAATGTTGATTAAATAGTAATTAAATAGTGATGTAATGTTGGTGTTTTTAGTATGCCTGTTTCACATTTTCTTAGCCTAATTGTAACATCTACCAATAGCAAAATCATACAATTTACTGCTTTGTATGAAGAGATAAAATTAAGGTGGAGAAGAATTAAGTTCAACCCTCCAAAATAGTCCCAGTTTCTCATGTGGCCCTTTGGGAAAATTGCCCACCCTTGATCTACACAGTGACCCTTATTTCACTTCTAAGCAGCCCAAAAGATACACAGTTGCCTTTAAAACAGACCCCTAAAAACAGTGAGGCGACTCCAAGCTATTCAATAACACTAAGGGCCCCTTTTATCAAGGTACGCTACGGGAGTTAGCGTGTCGGACATTTCATCACGCGCTAACCCCCGCGGCAGCCTAAGAACATAAGAACATAAGCAGTGCCTCCGCTGGGTCAGACCAGAGGTCCATCGTGCCCAGCAGTCCGCACACGCGGTGGCCCAACAGGTCCAGGACCTGGACTGTAATCCTCTATCTATACCCCTCTATCCCCTTTTCCAACAGGAAATTGTCCAATCCTTTCTTGAACCCCAGTACCGTACTCTGCCCTATTACGTCCTCTGGAAGCGCATTCCAGGTGTCCACCACACGTTGGGTAAAGAAGAACTTCCTAGCATTCGTTCTGAATCTGTCCCCTTTCAACTTTTCCGAGTGCCCTCTTGTTCTTTTATTATTCGAAAGTTTGAAGAATCTGTCCCTCTCCACTCTCTCTATGCCCTTCTATGCCTAAAATCCTAACGCCTCGTCAGTGTTAGGTACTAGTGCGGCAGGCGGTTTGTAAAAGGACCCCTAAGGCTGTCGCAGGGGTTAGCGCGTGATGAAATGTCTGACGCGCTAGCCCCCGTAGCGCGCCTTGATAAAAGGAGCCCTAAATTGAGAGACAAACCAGCAACTTAACAGTGATTTGAACTAAAGTTTAAAAATAATTGAAAGTAGTATCCAGTTGCTGCATAAGTATATGTCCAGAGAAAGCACAATTATTATTTTCCAAGCTAGACAAGGTTTAATTTTATTAATTTTGTAGACCACAATTTATTTATTTATTTATTTTTTTGTATATGGTACAGGGATCGTGAACTTATAAATAAAATAAATAAGACACTAGAAAACAACTTTCCAACTATTTTTACAAGGGGCTGCTGAAAAAAGTTCCCTTGCAAATGTTATTGTAATCTAACCTTATTTGGGGGGGGGGGGGGGGTTGTTTTCCCTTTAAATGTGATGGAGTTTTTTTTGTATTGTTTTACCTCCCCGATGTATATTCATTGTAAAACCGCTTAGATTTTAACTTTGGGTTCATATTTGCGGTGTATTAAATAAATTGAACTTGGAACTTCTCAGCCCAGCCATGAAACCTACAAGTTATTCCACACTTTTCGTTCCATTTGCAATAACTTGGTAAGTTTCATGGCTCCACATCATTCTTTTCTTGGTTAGGCTGAGAACTTTTCGGCGCAACAACTTCAGCCCATCGTGGCACAATGAGACGCTCCTTCCCTGCCCTTCGCCTATATTATACGTGTTCTTCCATATTGAGGGAGAAACTAAGTTCACCACGCAAATAGGGTTTACATTCTAATATAGAAAATACATCGGAAGCTATTTTATGCAGTACGAGTACGGCTCTGACTTAGCTGAATTTCGTAGATCTCCCGATAGAAAACTCTCCAGGTGTTAATTTATCCTTAGTCTCGCCGCTGCCGTCGCCTGCCCAGCCACGGAAGGTGACCTCCCCCGCGCCGGCGAAGTGGAACGTTCCTTTTCCGCCTCGCGCCGGGTCTCGCGCACATGGCCCTCTGAGCTCGCGGAGCCGCCGCCCGGGATATTATTATCTTTTTTTTTTTAATTTTTTGGGGTTTGGAGCCGAGCCCGTTACCTTGTTGGGGAGCTGGTGGTGGGGGGGTCTGCTCCCCGGGCGCGACCCGTCCTACCCGCCTAGCGCTGGAGACGCTGCCCTCGCCTCCAATGCAGGAGACGGAGAGCATGGCGGACGGGCCGGACTTCGAGGACCCCGAGGAGATCTCTTTCAGCGACCCGGAGGATTTCGTGGATGACATCACCGACGAAGGTGAGAGCGCGCGAGCTCTCCCCACCCCCCACCCCCCCAACGGCGCGCGCGGGGCTCTGCCGCCAGGGTTGGGAGGCTGGCCTGGTGAAAAGACAAGGCGCCGCGGCCTCCTTACAAAGCCGGCTCTACGGAGGCCGAGAGCGAGGCCTTGTTTCGCCTGCGCCGGGCCCAGTTCACGTTTCCGTCCCCCTGCTCTTGGTACTGAGGCCGCTGCTGGGCTCCAGGATATGCCCTGGAAGTGGCAGCTGCTGGGCTATTTGTGGGGGGAGACTCAGAAAGGGAGTGAGTGCATTCTGGCTTCCAGACTTCCTCTCCTCCCTCATTGTAGTATTTGCTTTAAAAAAAAATCTTTTAAAGATGCTGATTAAAGGGATTGTTGCCCACTCTTTTTTTTTTTTTTTTTTTTTTGGGGGGGGAGCGGATACTATTTGCCGTGGGGGCATTTAGCTTTGCACCTGTAAGAAAGTTGGAGAGATTCAGAGAACGCTTGGGCAAGCTTTTTTGTGTGCTTGCCTTATGCTTGGGGCAAACTGCCTGAATCCCTACAGCGGGGCTCTGGCAGCGTTCAAGGCCCAGCTAAAGGCCCAACTCTTCGAGACTGCTTTCGACTCCTAACAACTCTCACCTTGGGTTCTGCATCCCCAACCCTATATGCCACCTCTGTCTGTTCAAATTAAATTGTAAGCTCTTCTGGGCAGGGACCGTCTATTAAGTGTCAAAAGGTACAGCACTGCATACACCGTTCAGCACTATATAGGGGAGTTTGGGGGTGCAGTGGTTAGAGCTACAGCCTCAGCACCCTGAGTTTGTAGGTTCAAATCCCACACTGCTCCTTGTGACCCTGGGCAAGTCACTTAATCCACAAAAATACCTCCCTTGTATTCAATTTTCCAAATTCTTAATTAGAAACAGTGATGAAGTTTTCTCATATCACACTTTATCTCCACTAATCACACATTTAAAGTTCTTTATAGAGGAGAGGCCTCAGATCCCCGTGCGTTGCCAGTGATTAACTATACAACAGCACTAGATAGGGAACTAACCTCATCGGCAATCTCCCCCTCTTGCCTAATTTTAAGATGATGTATATCAAAAAAACTCTCAAAAAAACTGATAATGAACTTAGGCAGGGAGTTCTTATGAGTTCTTATATCTCTCAGCTTCTGTTTTCTTTGCTGCGGTCCGTTCCTGGCTAGCTGGCATTTCGCTGTATAGCTGCGTCAGGGCAGTGGACTCTCAGCGAATGTATGAACGCTCAAAATGGTTTGAATATAAGGGAGGTATTTTTGTGGATTTATGATTGATCTCTCTTTATCCTATATACATTGTTTTTGAGCTACAAGTCACTTAATCCCCCATTCCCCTAGGTACATTAGATAGAGTGTGAGCTTGCTGGGACAGATAGGGAAGAATGCTTGAGTACCTGAATGTAAACCAATTAGTCTATAAGTGGTATATAAATGCTTAAAATAAATAGTAGGAAAGGTAACACACAAGGGTTGTAAGTTTAAAGAAAGTGGGTGTTTCACGTTTCTGAACATTGAAAGAGTTGATGAGGTTGTGACTGTCCTAGTGTATAACAAGATAAGGTTACTTTTTAAGGATGCCTGGGGAGGGTTTCAAGATACAGTTTACCAGACCCTTGGACATTTAAAATGCAGTCAGTGTTCCCACTGGTGCAGATTATTCCACCATCTGCACTCAATTTTTGTCTTTAGGAAACTGTAATGCTACTAGCTGTCTGCATTTTATGTTTTTGAAGTTGCTGTTGGTATGAGTACATAAGCGCATAAGGTTTTCCATACTGGGACAGACTGAAGGTCCATCAGGCCTAGTTTTTCATCCTGTTTCAGATAGTGGCCAATTTAAGTCACAAGTACCTGGCAGATTCCACAAAATTAAAACAGATTTTTATGCTGCTTTTCCTAGAAATAAATACTTTTCCTAGAAATAAATACTGTAATTAATGGCTTATGGACTTCTCTGTTAGGAAATATTCCAAACCTTTTTAAAATCCTGCTAAACTAACTACTTTTCACAGCGTTCTATGGCAACAAATCCCTTTATTATAGGTTGTGTGAAGAAATATTTTCACTAGGTGTCATTAAGAACATAAGAAGTTGCCCCCGCTGAGTTAGACCAGAGGTCCATCCTGCTCAGCGGTCCGCTCCCACGGCGGCCCATCAGGCCTAGTGCCTGAACAGTGGTCCCTGATTTAATTTTGTAACTTACCTCTAATCCCATCCCTATAATCTACCTCTACTCTTATCTGTACCCCTCAATCCCTTTGTCTTCGAAGTACCTATCCAAAGCTTCTTTGAACCCCTGTAGCGTGCTCCTGTTTATCACATCCTCTGGTAGCGCGTTCCATGTATCTACCACCCTCTGTGTGAAAAAGAACTTCCTGGCGTTTGTTCTAAACCTCTCCCCTTTCAGTTTCTCTGAATGCCCCCTTGTACTTGTTGATCCCCTTAATTTGAAAAATCTGTCCCTGTCTATTTTTTCTATGCCCTTCATGATCTTGACGGTTTCTATCATGTCTCCTCTTAGTCTCCGCTTTTCCAGGGAGAAAAGCCCTAGCTTTTTCAGTCTGTCAGTATATGAGAGGTCCTCCATGCCCTTCATTGTAGACAGTACGATGAAAACTTCCATCCAATGTGTGACGGCGGCCGAAAAAGCAAACGAGATGCTAGAAATTATTAAAAAGGATGGTTAACAAGGCTAAGAATGTTATAATGTGTCTGTATCGTTCCATGGTGCAACCTCACTTGGAGTATTGCTTTCAGTTCTGGTCTCCTTACCTCAAGAAAGATATACCGGCGCTAGAAAAGATTCAAAGAAGAATGACCAAGATGATAAAGGGGATGGAACTCCTCTCGTATGAGGAAAGACTATAAGGGTTAGGTCTCTTCAGCTTGGAAAAGAGACAGCTGAGGGGAGATATGAAA
Organism: Geotrypetes seraphini; assembly: GCF_902459505.1. Taxonomy (NCBI): domain Eukaryota; kingdom Metazoa; phylum Chordata; class Amphibia; order Gymnophiona; family Dermophiidae; genus Geotrypetes; species Geotrypetes seraphini. The sequence goes on along the minus strand of NC_047094.1, from coordinate 16,677,991 downwards.
GAAGTCTACAAAATCCTGAGTGTGTAGAATGGATACAAGTGGATTGATTTTTCACTCTGTCAAAAGTTACAAAGACTAGGGGACACTCGAAGTTACGGGGAAATATTTTTTAAACCAATAGGAGGAAATATTTTTTTCACTCAGAGAATAGTTAAGCTCTGGAATGCATTGCCAGAGGTTGTGGTAAGAGCGGAGAGCATAGCTGGTTTTAAGAAGGGCTTGGACAATTTCCTGGTGGAAAAGTCCATAGTCTGTTATTGAGAAAGACATGGGGCAAGCCACTGCTTGCCCTGGATCGGTAGCATGGAATGTTGCTACTTTTTGGATTTTGGTCAGGTACTATTGACCTGGATTGGCCACTATGAGAATAGGCTACTGGGCTTGATTGACATTTGGACATTCTAGTAAGGCTATTCTTATGTTCTCATGATTTCTTCTAAACTTGCTACTTAATGCTTCATCATGTGCTCCCAGCCCTAGTATTTTTGGAAAGAGTAAACAAGTGATTCATGTCTACTCATTCCACTCTACTCAATATTTTATAGACCTCTTTTGTATCTCCCATCAACCATCTCTTTTCCAAGCTGAAGAGCAGTAGCTGCTTTATCCTTTTCTCATAGGGAAGTTGCCCCATCCTCTTATCATTTTCAGCACCCTTCTCTGTATCTTTTTTAATTCCGCTATATTTATTTTGAGGTGCAATGACCAGAATTGCAGCGAAAACGAAAACTCTGTGGAAATGGTGATGTTCAAGATTCAGGCTTTATTTAAAAATATACAGTTTGATAATCCACACAAAATATATCTAGGATTCAAACTGTTGGGAACTGTGAACCCAACACGGTCTGTGTTTCGACAATGCTGTCTTCCTTAGGGGTCCCTAAAGGTCCTGATATGAGAACATGTGGATTAAAAACTGAAAACGTAACTCTGCGCGGATGAGGATTCCTTTTTTCCCGCTTTCGAGGAATCCTCATCATTGATTCTTTTACCTTCCTCGGCAACAGCAGCAGATGAATCCAGAGACTAGTGGGATAGCTCACATCTACCAGCAGGCGGAGATAGAGAACTGATTAACAGGTGGTCCTATTGGTTGGCACTCTCCTTGTATCTTCAGTATTCTCTATCTCCCAGCAGGTGATGGGTTGCTGTTCCACGAGCTCCTGGATTCCGGCTGGTTTTCTGTTTATTCTGCTGTTGAGAATTTTTATCTTTAGTTAGATTGGGGTGCTTGGCTGAGCGGTGCCAGCTTTCGGAGTCACACCTGGGTCCCCCCAGGTCTCTGCTCCACCCTCCTCTCCAATGGATTGAGATTTCTTACTGGTCATCTGTGTTTTCTTCTTTCCCTGAAACAAGGCTTACAAAAAAAAAAGAAGAAGACCAGTGTGCTGCTGCTGGACAGTGCTTTGCTGTCTGTCTCAGCCTGCAACTACCAGCCTTAGCAAATGGTGGACTCGGGTGAGAGTGATTTTTCTTTCTTTTGCTTGTGGTTGTTTCTTGGGTCTGCCGTTTGGTCGCTGGGATTTTGTGCCGCGGGGTTTCACTTGGGTAGTTGCTCAGCGGTTGTAAGTAATGGCGGCAGAGGCGGTTAAGAGGTGTTCCCACTGTGGGAAGCAGCGAACACCGTCGGGCCTCTGTTCAGCAGGTTGCGCGGACGCTGTAGGAGAGGACGTGCAGATAGCGCCTGATGCGTTGGTGGTTTCCCGCGCTGTTGAAGTCGGGCCTGCTTTTCCCGTGCTCGCGGCTGCTGCCGTTCTGCTTCAGTGCACGTTGGCCAGCTGTTTTGCTTCTTCTACCTTTGCGGGGCAGATTTCAGGGGGAGAAAACTTTTGCTTTGCAGGCTCCATCGAATCTGGTGGCGTTTTCCCTGGAATTTGTCATGTTAATGCACAAGGCTTTTTTAATGCAAAGCTCTCAGCCTGCTCAGCGTCCGGACTGTACTTTGGACTAGGGGTCGGTCCTGCTGGCCAGTGGACCTCCTCTGGAGTCTCAGGCCGCTAAGAGACGCAGGGTAGCGCCTATGGATGCCGGGGACTCTCCTTCTGACTTCGCCTTGTCTTTGTCTTGACCAGAAACTCTGGAAGACTGGGAGGTGGCGGATTTAGAGCTTGAGGATGCGCTGGCTAGGGACGTGGATGATCCTACCGCGCTCCGTCTTTTTCATAGAGAGGAATTACCATCCTTTATTACCAAGGCGCTGCAGGACCTTAATATTTTTCAGCAGGATGCTCACGTCGAGCTCGGCTAATCCTCTTATGGTGGGCACGAAAAAACCTGCAAAAGCGTTTCTGGTGCACGATGCGATGCTGGAGCTTATTTCTGTGCAGTGGGACACGCCGGAGGCTGGTGTCCGGGTGGCGAAGGCTAAGCGCCAGTTGTACCCCATCTCTCAGGATGAGCTTGACAAATTTAAGAACCCCAGGGTGGACACTTTGGTGGCTGCGGTTACCAAGAAGACTACCTTGCCGGTTGAGGGTGGTATAGCCCTCAAAGACATTCAAGATAGAAAAATTGAATCTTCTCTCAAGCTGTCCTTTGATGTAGCAGTGGTTACCTTGCAGGCGGCGGTGTGCAGTACCTATGCAGCACAGGCTTGCCTGCAATGGACTCAGGGTATGGCAGATAAAATGATGGAGACCGGGGTGACTGTGCCATCCGACTTTCCGGATATGGAAACGAGTCTAGCATATCTGGCAGACACCCTCTATGATATTATTAGGGCTTCGGCGAAACAAATGGCTCTTTCTGTTGTTTCTCGATGATCCTTGTGGCTCAGTCACTGGGCGGCAGATGCGGCTTCCAAGCTTAGATTCGTGCGGCTTCCTTTTAAGGGTTGTTTACTATTCAGAGATGATTTAGACAAATTGGTGAAGGATTTTAGGGATACCAAAACACAACGGTTACCAGAAGATAAACCTAAAGCTCCTTTGAAGGTGTCTTCTGCCAGAAATCGTTTCCGGGATGTTAAAAGATATCGACCTGGAAAGCCGTCCTTTCCGCCTTCTTACGGTTCTTCCTATAATTCTAGGCCTAGGTTTTCACAAAAGAATTCCTTTCGTCCTACAAAACCCCAACCTGCTCAACCAGCCCATACCCCTTACGTAATTCCCAATGACGGGATGTCGGCTCCCTCCGTCGTGACCATAGGGGGTCGGCTGTCTTCCTTTCTGGCGGAGTTGGCCAAGATAACGTCTGATCTGTGGGTATTGGACATTATTCGAGAAGGTTAGAAATTAGAATTTTCCTCTCCTGTCGCATATTCTTTTTTGGTCTCCCCTTGTACGGGGGAGGCCAAACGAGAATCGGTACAGGTCACTCTTCAAGTTCTTTTGGACATTGGGGCCGTAATTCCCATTCCTCCAGAGGAAAGGGGTCAGGGAAGATACTCCATTTATTTCATAGTGCCCAAAAAGGGGGGGTTCGATCTGACCTGTCTTGGATCTCAAGAAGATCAGTCGCTTTCTGCGGGTCAGGCATTTCCGGATGGAAACAGTGAGGTCGATCATTGCAGCTGTTCAGCCGGGGGAATTCCTGACAGCACTCGACCTCAAGGAAGCTTATCTGCACATTCCAATTTGGCCCCCGCATCAGAGGTATCTTCGCTTTGCGATCCTTGACCAGCACTATCAGTTTCGCGCCATGCTGTTTGGACTGGCCACAGTTCCACGTACGTTCTCCAAGGTCATGGTAGTAGTGGCAGCTTTCCTTCGTCAGGAAGGGATTCGGGTACATCCTTACTTGGACGACTGGTTGATCCGGGCATCTTCCAGGCAGGAGAGTTTGGCAGTAACCCAAAGAATGATCTCTCTTCTCCAATCTTTGGGGTGGGTCATCAATTTTCCAAAGAGCTCTCTTACCCCTTCCCAATCGTTGGAGCATCTGGGGGTGCATTTCGACACAAATCTGGGGAAGGTATTTCTACCGAACGATCGGGGAGAGAAGTTGCAATCTCAGGTTCGCCTGCTTCTCCAGTCGCCCAGACCGAGGGATTGGGATTATGTACAAGTTCTGGGGTTGATGGTAGCGACTCTGGAGGTGGTGCCCTGAGCTCGCTTCCACATGAGACTGTTGCAGCAGTCCCTTTTCTCCTGGTGGTCTCCAGTGTCTCAGGACTACAATCGTCGTCTTCCGTGGACATCTCAAGCAGCACTCAGCATGCATTGGTGGCTCAGCGAGTTCAATCTGTTCAAAGGAATGCTACTTGCAACACCGGACTGGATCGTAGTTACAACAGATGCTAGTCTGCTGGGATTTGGAGCTCAGTGCCTTCAATCTTCAGCGCAGGGGGTCTGGTCTCAGGAGGAGACTCAGTGGTCGATCAATATGCTGGAGTTGAGAACGATCAGGCTAGCGCTTCTCACGTTTCAGTCCATGATTCAGGACCGTCTGACGATGGTCTTTTCGGACAATGTAACGGCGGTGGCTTATGTCAACCGGCAGGGAGGTACACGCAGTCCGCAATTGGCCAACGAGGCTATGGTCCTGCTTCAATGGGCAGAGGTTCATCTTCCTCTTCTCTCAGCAGCACACATTGCGGGGCAGGCAAATGTTCAGGTAGACTTTCTCAGCAGAAATCTTCTAGATCCTGGGGAATGGGAACTCTCCACTCGTGCATTCGACCTTCTAGTTCAGAGGTGGGGTCTTCCGGAGATGGATCTCATGGCCTGATCTCGAAATGCCAAGCTGCCTCGATTCTTCAGCAGACGCAGGGAGATGGCATCCAAGGGGGTAGACACATTGGCTCTTCCATGACCTCCGAATTGTCTACTTTATGTGTTTCCTCCTTGGCTGATAATAGGTCGGGTGTTACATCGCATAACTCACTTTCCGGGCACGGTGATACTGGTAGCTCCGGATTGGCTGCGTCGTCCCTGGTATGCGGACCTGATGCGTCTGTCGATGGGCGATCGGTTGGCATTTCCCGTGACTCCGGACTTGCTAACTCAAGGTCCGATATGCATGGAAAATCCGCCCCACTTTGGTCTTACGGCCTGGCTCTTGAAAGGTCACAGCTGAGACGTAAGGGATATTCAGAGCCAGTTATTTCCACTCTTCTTCAGGCCAAAAAGAGGTCTACTTCTGCCTCTTATGCTAGTCTGGAGGGTTTTCAATTCTTGGTGTTCTGCTCAGGGTCTCTCTCTCTTCCAGGCTTCTCTCTCTTCCATCCTTTCCTTTCTTCAGGATGGAGTTGCCAAGGGATTGGCCCATAATTCTCTTAAGGTTCAAGTGGCTGCTATAGCTTGTTACAGAGGCCGCATGGCTCGTTCTTCCCTTGTGTCCCAACCTGATATGGTTCGATTTCTAAAAGGGGTGCAACATATTTGTCCTCCTATTAAGAAGATATGTCCGGAGTGGAGTCTTAAGGTAGTCCTTGGGGGGTTGCAAAAGCCTCCCTTTGAACCTTTGTTGACAGCAACTTTGAAGGATGTGACGTTGAAAGCGGTTTTCCTTGTTGCAATGGCTTCGGCCAGGCAGGTGTCTGAGTTGCAGGCGTTGTCTTGTAGAGATCCTTTTTTGCGCATTTCAGATTCGGGGGTATCTGTGACGACTGTTCCATCGTTTCTTCCTAAAGTGGTATCAGCCTTTCATGTTAACCAGTCTCTCTTCCTTCCAGCCTTCCGGAAAGAGGATTGGGGGGGAGAAGTTCTCTTCGCTGCGGTTCCTAGATGTACATAGGATTCTTCTCCATTAGCTTAGACTTACTAATGACTTTCGCCAGTCAGATCACCTCTTTGTGTTATTTGCGGGCCGCAACAAAGGTATGGCTGCGTCTAAAGCTTCCATTGCTCGATGGGTCAAGGAAACCATTGCTTCTGCTTACTTGACTTCAGGTAAGCGGTTGCCGGACAAGCTTCATGCTCATTCCACTAGAGCGCCGGCTACTTCTTGGGCAAAGTCCAAAGGTTTTTCTTTGGAGGGGATTTGTCGGGCGGCTACTTGGTCTTCTAAGAACACTTTTTCTAAGCATTATCGGTTGGATGTGGCGGAGCGTGCAGAGGCTGCCTTTGGTGCGTCGGTTATTGCAGAGGCGTCGTTCGCTTCCCACCCTGATTGAGGATTGCTTTGCTACATCTCACTAGTCTCTGGATTCATCTGCTGCTGTTGCCGAGGAAGGAAAAATTATGTTCTTACCTGTTAATTTTCTTTCCTCTAGACACAGCAGATGAATCCAGAGCCCCACCCTTTCTGGCTATTGGATCTCTGTTTATGTTTTCTGTGTTTCTGCAGTTTTGTTATAGTTGGTAGTTGTTTTCTCTATTGTTGCCTTTACAATTTATTCTGGGAAATAAGTTTTTTACGTATTGACCATATTTCTGGGCAAGGAGCAATACTGAAGATACAGGGAGAGTGTCAACCAATAGGACCACCTGTTAATCAGTTCTCTATCTCCGCTTGCTGGTAGATGTGAGCTATCCCACTAGTCTCTGGATTCATCTGCTGCATCTAGAGGAAAGAAAATTAACAGGTAAGAACATATTTCCATCTTCTTGCTTTTAATATACCTTTAAAAGAATGTATTTATTATGTGCTTTTTGCCTCCAACACAATCTTTTTTTCAAAGTCTCTCTTTGCCTTTCTTATTAGTGCTTTGCATTTGACTTGCCATTTTTTGTTTACTATTATTTTCAGTGGAATCCTTCTGTTTTCTGAAAGAATTTCTTTGTTGTCTAATAGCTTCCCTCGTCTTACTTTTTAACAGTGCTAGCTGTCATTTGGTCTTCCTTTCTCCTTTTTTTTTTTTTTTTTTTTTATTCTTTATTTATCATTTTAAAAATTTTTTTAACAAAATCAAAACATTTTGTACAGAAAGATTGTCAGATCGAACACAAAATAATAAGTAAATCATTAACATAATATGGACAAAACTCTAATCGGACAGTCTCAAGTCCTCGATAATTATGTGATCCAAGATATATATAAGAGTGAACTTTTAAGGAAATCAATTTTAAATTCTATATAATAAAGAATAGTATCATGTGTCTGACTTGAGGAATTATTCTAATACCAAGTCCAATTAGTTGTTATTACAGTTACATAGTTGTTATTGTGGTAGTTGTTGTTATACCCTCTTTTTCCAGACGTTTCAGTGTCAGAAAAGCTGTAAGTTGAGATGGCTCGAAAAACACATACTTATTATCTCGATATCTTACTATACATTTACATGGGAAACGTAAAAAGAAAATGCCACCCATTCCTTTCTCCTTTTTAATACATGGACTATATCTGATCTGGGCTTCCAGGATGGTATTTCTGAATAGCATCTGTGCCAGATGTAGTTTCTTTTCCTCTTAAGTTTTTGACCATTCTCCCCATTTTATCATAGTCTCCTTTTTAAAGTTAAATACTATTGTATTAGATTTCCTGTGTGTACTTACTCTAGAGCAGGGGTCCCCAAAAGGTCGATCACAATCGACCAGTAGATCGCAAAGGCAACGCGAGTCGATCGCAGAGCCCATCCTGGGATCTGTGATAGATTAAGAACATAATAAGCAACATCTCCGGATCAGACCCTTGGTCCATCAAGTCCGGCGATCCGCACACGCGGAGGCCCCGCCAGGTGCAATATTTAGATACCCATATCCTTCTATGCCTCTCGTAGGAGATGTGCATCTAGTTTACTTTTGAAACCTAGGATGGTTAAATCCGCAATAGCCTCCGCTGGGAGAGCATTCCAGGTGTCAACCATTCTCTGCGTGAAGCAGAACTTCCTGATATTTGTCCTGAACTTGTCCCCCCTTAGCTTCATTCCATGTCCTCTTGTCCGTGTCGAATTGGACAATGTAAATAATTTTTTCTGCTCTATTTTGTCGATTCCTTTCAGTATTTTGAAGGTCTCGATCATATCCTCTCGCAGTCTCCTTTTCTCAAGGGAGAACAATCCCAGTTTCTTAAGTCGATCCTCGTATTCCAGTTTCTCCATACCTTTTACTAGCTTTGTTGCTCGTCTCTGCACCCTCTCCAGCAGTTTTATATCCTTCTTTAGGTTGGGGGACCAATGTTGGACGCAGTATTCCAAGTGGGGTCTGACCATTGCTCTATAAAGCAGCATTATGACCCTCTCCGATATACTTGTGATTCCTTTCTTTATCATGCCTAACATTCTATTTGCTTTCTTTGCCGCCGCCGCACATTGTGCTGATGGTTTCAGGTTCCTATCTATCAGTACACCCAAGTCCTTTTCTTGTTCGCTCTTACCCATAGTTGCACCTGACATTCTATACTCGTATTCCTTACTTTATGACCCTCTCCGATATACTTGTGATTCCTTTCTTTATCATGCCTAACATTCTATTTGCTTTCTTTGCCGCCGCCGCACATTGTGCTGATGGTTTCAGGTTCCTATCTATCAGTACACCCAAGTCCTTTTCTTGTTCGCTCTTACCCATAGTTGCACCTGACATTCTATACTCGTATGCATTACTTTGCATTTCTCCGCATTAAATTTCATCTGCCATTTCTCTATCTGACACAAGTCACTCTGGAGTTCCTCGCTATCCTTCTGCGATCTGATCACCCGGCATAACTTTGTGTTGTCTGCAAACTTGATGAACTCACTGAATGTTCCTTCTTTTAGGTCATTGATATAAATATTAAATAAGATCGGCCCAAGTACCGAGCCCTGGGGTACACCGCTAGTCACTTTCTCCCAGTCGGAGAACTTCCCATTTATGCCCACTCTCTGTTTTCTGTTCTCCAGCCATTTGCCTATCCATCTTTGTATGTGCCCCCCTATTCCATGGCATTGTAGTTTCCTGAGAAGTATTTTTTATGTGGAACTTTGTCAAACGCTTTCTGGAAGTCTAAGTATATTATGTCCACCGGTTCTCCACTATCAATTTGTTCATTCACGGTCTCAAAAAATTGAAGTAAATTTTTTAAAACATGATTTCCCTTTCCTGAAGCCATGTTGACTGGCTTTCATCAGGTTGTGTGTATCCAAGTGCCAGACTATGCTATCTTTAATCAGTGCTTCAACCATCTTTCCATTGCTTTCATGTTCTACCTGCTTCCTAACGCAGAAGCGCCAAGCCAACCAACCTTCCCCACCCGAAGTCAATTCTGATGTCGGAGAGGAAGATCCGGGCCAGCCAATCGCTGCCTGTCTGGTCTGGAACTTCCTCTCTGACATTAGAATTGAAGTTGGGGGTGAAGGCTGGTCGGCCCGGCACTTCTGCGTCGGGAAGCAGCTAGAGTTTGGGGCGGTGGTGGTTTGGGGTCCTGTTCCCTGATGGCGGCAGTGGTTTGGGAGAGGGCAGGGAAAAAGAAGGGAGGGCAGGGAGACAGAAAGAAAGGGGGGAAGGGAAACAGAAAGAAAGGGGGCAGGGAAACAGAAAGAAAGAAAGGGGAGGGGGCAGGGAGAGAGGAAGAAAAAGTTGGCGGAAGGAATGAGGTCTGGAAGCATACAGCAGGCTGAAAGAAAGGAAGAAATATTGGATGCACAGTCAGAAGAAGAAAGTGCAACTAGAGACTCATGAAATCACCAGACAACAAAGGTAGGGAAAATGATTTTATATTCAATTTAATGATCAAAATGTGTCCGTTTTGAGAATTTATATCTGCTGTCTATATTTTGCACTATGGCCCCCTTTTACTAAACCGCAATAATGGTTTTTAGTGCAGGGAGCCTATGAGCGTCGAGAGCAGCAGAGGGCATTCAGCGCAGCTCCCTGCGTTAAAAACCATTATCACAGTTTAGTAAAAAGATTGGGGGTATATTTGTCTATTTTTGTATAGTTGTTACTGAGGTGACATTGCATAGAGTCATTTGCCTTGACCTCTTGGGAAAAAAACCCAGAATAGAAATGATAATTAGCATTTTCTCTGCGTACAGGTGCTTTGTGGGTTTTTAAAAAAAATTTTATTGTTGGTAGATCATTTTGACTTGGTCATTTTAAAAGTAGCTCGCAAGCCCAAAAAGTGTGGGCACCCTTGCTCTAGAGATTATATCGGATCTGATGAGTCAGTGATTTAAAGCACGCTTCTGGATTTGGAGTGCAGACTATCTGCACTTGAGTTAAAGTAGGTGATATTCTGCCATCTCTGTATTCCATCTATATTTCAGAAGCAAATGCAGTACTCCTCAACCTTTATTTGATTTGTTGTCTCAGCATATGTGAGGTGCTAGAAGAACTTTTACAAATGCACAAGTACAAACTTGTTTTTTTCCTGTAAATTATTCCCAACTTTACTTTTGATACTATTGGTAATGTAATATTTGGCCATGCATCTTTAATGAAAGTAGTATGACTTTATTCTCATAGCATCATACTCTTTTAAGATGAAAATTCTTTTTTAAAGGCTCTCAAGGATTGTTTTTTAAGTTCTAGTACCTCCCTATATACAAGACCATCATACTAAGTATGTGAGTTTGTTTTGTTGTAGAGTTACTGGGTGATATTCTAAAAGACCAGCCCCAGGAAGCAGATGGAATTGATTCGGTGATTGTAGTGGATAATGTGCCCCAAGTTGGGCCAGACCGTCTTGAAAAGCTGGAAAACGTCATCCATAAGATCTTCTCTAAGTTTGGCAAAATCACAAATGAATTTTATCCAAATACTGATGGGACAACCAAAGGGTGAGTTATGGGGAAAAAAGTATAGCAGAGCATAACTAATGTCTTATATAAATGGTTAACTTGCTTCATATAAATCTGAATATATAAAAAGGAAGGTGGGGTGAGATTAACACCATAATGGTGTGTGATAGGATGTAAGAAAATAATTGCTAGTCTTTTCTGATTATTGAAGTTTTAATATTTACTTTTTGCCAAAGACTTATTGATGTTACTTAGTTGTCAGAATTGGAAAGAAATTAGTGTTGGTTGTATCCTGTGTCTCCATCTCATTGTGGAGCGGTCAAGAGGTTAGAGCAGTGGTCCAAGAAGCACGGAAGCCAAGGATGGATTTCTCTTTCTGTTTAGCTGTTTGGCCTGGATTGTGTAAAACAGTGTTTCTCAACTCGTGGAGCCACTAGTTGGGGGTATGCAGCACTGTGTGGGTTTCCCACCCACTTCCTCCTTAATTGACGCCAGGGATCCCATGTCCTTCCTACCCACCCGCCGAAGCACCGCCACTGGCAGGATCCCATGCCCTCCTTTCTGCACTTCCCCTTCCGCAGAAGCTGACCTGAAAAGGCTTCCCTCTGATGTCGGAGCTGATGTCAGAGGGAACCCTTTTGGGTCAGTGGGAGATCCTAGTTACCTCCTTCAGGGCTGCTCCTTCTGGCCTTCAGCCAAATAGGGACATTTCGCGGGCAGTGGCTTATTGTATGCTGCACGTGGCTGACCCAGAAGGCTTGTGAGTCAGCCACGTGCAGCGTGTGAGAACCACTGCCTGCGACACATCCCTGTGCTGCTGAAGGCAGGAAGGAGCAGCCCAATTGGACGGCCATGAAGGGAGGGAGCATGCGCATTATAGCAAGTAAGCGAGAGAGAGGACATGATCGTGGGACAAAGGGAGAAAGGAGGGGGGAATTTGGAACAAAGCTGAAAGGCAGGGAGGGGGCATGAACTCGGGACACAGAAGGAAAGGAGGGGGCACAAACTCGGGACACAGAAGGAAGGGGTGGGAGAATTGTTTGGCATGAGTGTGTGAGTGAGAAGGAAAGAGATGGTGCACATGGAGAAAGAGGAAAACTGTTGGGCATAGAGAAAAGATTGAGGTGGAGATGCATGGGGAAGAGAAGGATGAGAGGGAGAAATGTGAGATATGGTGATGGAGAGGGGTGATAGAAGAAGAAATGGGCATGAGGCTGGTAGGCAGTGGTGAAGAATGCTGCACATGATCTGGGGATCCGGGGGATGAGAGAGGGAGAAATGTTGGATGTGGCAGTAGAGGAGGTGGGAGAGATGCACCATGGATCTCTCTCTTTCCCCACTCCCTTTGCAGCAAGGGAGGGATTGAGAGAAAGACAGATAAACAATGAGAGAGAGAGGGAGACATGTTGCAAAGGGAGTGGAGGAGAGAGGAAAAAAGTTGGACTCATGGAGAGACAGAGAGAGATGTTGGTTGGGGAAGGGAATGAGGTCCAGAGGAGTGGAATCATGCAGGAAGCAGAAATAAATAAATATTAGATGCACAGTTAGAAGGAAGTGCAACCAGATTCTCATTAAATCATCAGACAACACAAGTAGAAAAAATTATTTTATTTTCAATTTATTGATCGAAATTTGTCAGTTTTGAGAATTTATATCTGCTGTCTATATTTTGCACTATATTTGTCTATTTTTCTATAGTTGTTACTGAGGTGGTATATTGCATATTTTAAAGTCGTCTGCCTTGACCTCTTTGGAAAAAAACCCCAAATATAAATGATAATTAACATTTTCTCTATCTTTTTAAATTTTGTGGTTACCATGATGTATTAAAGATTATATTGTGTGTATATGAAAAATGAGTGGAAGAAATTGCATTACAATTAGTACTATTATTATGGGGGTGGGGTCAGGGTGGAGCTTAGGTGGGGGTACTCGGTTGATATTTGTTAGACTTAGGGGGTACTTAGCTTGATGAACTTGAGAAATGCTGCTGTAAATGGCACCAAAATCAGCCAGCACCTAGAAAAATGCTGGATCAGGACAGCATCTAATGGATCACGAACATGCGTTTCAGTTCTGACATATCCAGATAATCCTTTTTTTTTTTTTCCCTCTCTCTCTTTAATATTTATATACCACCAGCCAAATGTCAATCACACTTAGGCGCCGATTACAGAATCATGCCTATGTAAAAAATGTAGGCCAGGGTTTTTTTAACCCCTACATTTCAGGCGCTTAAGTGTTTGGAGAATCCTGCTTAGCGGTGCCTAAGGGGTCCTTTTATCAAGCTGCGGTAGGGGTTTGACGTGCGTAATACCGCGCGTTAAAACGCCTGCTGCGCTGCTGCTAATGCCTGCATTGAGCAGGCGTTAGTTTTTTAGCCGGCCGCGGGAGTTAGCGCAGAAATGTCAGACGCGCTAACCCCACTAGCGCGGCTTGATAAAAGGACCCCCAAGTTATGCTCCACCCATAAAGATGCCCACTTAGGTGTTAGGTGCCGCTAACTGCCATGTGATAGGTACCTACCTTTTTTTTTTAGAATCAAGTAGGCTGGGGTTTTGTTTTTTTTTTCTAATTATTGAAGCTATTAAGGGGATTTTGTCAATTAACCCCTCCTTTAACAAAGCCACTCTAGAGGCTGCCACTGCAGTAACTGCCCCAAAGGCCATGGGAATTTAAAGGGCTTTTGTAAAAGGAGGGGTAAGTTAGTTGCCGAAAAGACACCTAACTTTAGGCACCCTTTAGAATTTGAGCTTTTGTGAACTCAAGCAATTCATTTGCTCAGGTACAAAATTTGTAAACCCTCTGGGGCAGAGGAAATAACTCTGCACCTTAAAGTAAGTTGCTATGAACCCAGGTTTGGAAATGCTAGTAATTTGAAAACCAGGTTCAGCTTATCTTCCAGGCTGGGCAAATTCTGCTTCTTAATAAAGAAAATGGTGCACTGCCCAAAGGGCTAACATAGTTTGAGACTAGTCTGAAGCTTTTTACACCCAGCTCCAACATTTAGCTCCAACATTTATTTTAATACTTACATGTCAAAATTCCTTGAGTCTATTTGGAGGAGGAAAATGGCAAGGGATGCTATGCTCAGTATACATTTCTGACTACCTTGTATTACAGATACATTTTCCTGGAATATGCATCTCCGGCTTTTGCTGTGGATGCAGTAAAAAATGCAGATGGCTACAAATTGGACAAGCAACATACTTTTCGGGTGAATCTCTTCACCGACTTTGATAAGTGAGTGATTTTTTTTTCTGTTATCTTTGCTTCCTTTAGTTTTCTTTCCAATACTTGAATTCTAAAAAAGTTATTTTTTACCTGCTGTAAGTCTGACAAAATCAACAATTATTCAAGAAAAGTGCTTAGAAATAATCTGGTTTGTTTACTGTTGTAGGTACACAGTCATTAGTGATGAGTGGGATATTCCAGAGAAACAGCCATTTAAAGATTTTGTAAGTTCAATATGCAGGAGCAGAATGAGTTTGTGTCAGTGAGACTTTATTAAATTCTTTCTTGGCTTATGTATCGGGGCCAGAAATCAAAACAGTGGATTCTGGAACAAGTTTATTTCAACTTCACTGACTTGACACAGGCCTGTGTTTCGGTTGGAGTGCCTGCATCAAAAGTCTGAAGTCCTTATAAAACACAATCTGCTCATTATGGTTCCACAAGCATTAAAACCACCCACAAATTTTGCTTGCTTTCCCTTGTAAATCTTTTGGACAGTACCACCTCAATGTGACTGGGCATTTGTTATCTGCAATCAAATTGATTAGGCAGCCAATTATTACCTGTTCTTGGTTGTCTCATCTGGTGACCGAGGCTGACTCACCAGATGAGACAACCAAGAACAACAGGTAATAATTTGCTGCCTAACTGATTTAATTGTAGCTATCAAATGCCCAGACACATTGAGGTGATACTGTCCAGAAGATTTAATAGGGAAAAGCAAGCAGAATTTGTGGATAGTTTTAATGCTTATGGATCCGTAACGAGCAGATTGTGTGTGCTTTGACTTGTTGTCTCTGCTGGGGGGGGGGGGGGGTTCTGACATCATTCCATGTGCAGGCTTGTTCTTTACCTTTTAATCCTTATGTGTCGGGGACAAAATGCAATTCTCATTTACTCCAGCACTGAGGAGGGCAAGAGTGCATTGCGATTGCATTTCTTCCTTGGAGAGCGCATACCCTCCATTATACCTCCATACCACATATGCTCTTTCTCCTCCCCACTACCAGTTCAGGTGCCCTCCTTTTCTTTGTTCCTTTTGTATCTCTTGTTTCTACTTCCTCACTCTTCCATTCTCTCTTCCCGAGCCCTCGTTCTGATCTCCCATGCCTCAGAATATTGCTTGTTGCTCCTATTCTGAGGTGGATTTCTATTTTCTGTTGTTAATAGAGGGTATAGACAGGTGGTGCTGCAGCATAGTTTTCTGGTACTCTTCATCCTCCACTCCCAAGATGAGATGTGTCCTGAGGGCCTGCTCTTCCATGTTGCGTTAGGTCAGTATATCACAAACTGTATGTCGCTGCACACTAGTGTGCCTCCTGAGATTTCAGGTGTGCCCTGAGACACTGGGGAGGAGGAGAGGTGCTGGTGCTAGCTGACTGCCTACAGAATGTGCCTTTCGTGGTGAGAGGTGAGGTTCTGGCGCCAGCTGACTACCTACAGAATGTGCCTTTCGCGGTGAGAGGCGAGGTGCTGGCGCCAGCTGACTGCCTTTCGCGGTGAGAGGCACATCCTGTTGGCAATCAGCCAGTGCCAGCGCCTCGCCTCCTCTCCGTGCGACTTTCCTGCTGGCACTCCCTTACTGGCAGTTCAGGGCCCATCTGGAGGGCCTTTGTGCATGCGCAGATGTCAACATGTCACGCATGCACGTGACATCATCGCATTGATGTCTGCGTACTTCCGGATGCCTCAAGCCACAGCCACTATGTTTATTGTGCCGCGGCTTGAGAAAGTTTGCGAGACACTGCTTTAGGTTCTCCACAACATTTCTGTAGCTTTTCATCAGAGCAGATGTTCTTGTTGTTTCTTGTCAGCAGTGAAAATGAACTTGCCTGAGGCAAGTAAGAAAGCCTTTAAAAGTGCCTTTTGAAAGTGCTCCTGAGGAGAATGACAGACCTGGGTTTGAATAGGCCCTACTAAGCACCAGAGTTAATGAGTTGTGAGACCTATTTTAAAAGTCCACCAAAAACATTGCAGCACATGGGATTTAGAGATTCCTTGCTTTAACTGAAGACTAGATGGCTAAATGTTTGGGTAGCCCTTCGCATTACTTATTTTCTTTGAATGGAGACATGAGTTCATGTGCTGGGTTACATACCCTTTCACAATAAACAGGGTGTAGGATTTGTGAAGAAATTTCAGAGAAGAATTTAGGACAAATTAAAAATGTTATCTTTTAAATTTCATCGATGTAATTTCAATAGGAATTGGTGTCTGATTTTTATTTTTTCTTTTCCTTATAAGGGGAACCTTCGCTATTGGCTGGAAGACCCTGACTGTAGAGATCAATACAGTGTAATCTTTGAATCTGGGGATCGAACTACCATCTTCTGGAATGATCCTAAGGAGCCTGTTTCAATTGAGGAGAGAGCAGTGAGTAGTCCTGAAGGAACTTTGGCACTTGGAGTTAACAGAGTGCAGTTTTTTTAAAGCAATCTGAAGGTGGACAGACATGCAGCCATATCCTTCTCCATATCCATTTGCGGGGGATAACGGTGCGGCACTAAGAAATCCTTCAGCAGTGCAGATAAATTTAAACATTTTTGATTCCTAACTGTGCTAACTTCTCAGTATTTTGATGTCTGCAATCTTTTTTCACAGGAAAAAAAAAATGAGAAGAGAGAGTGAGTTTTGTACAAGTTTTATAAGTACCATACATACTCTACTATAAGCCAAGATTTTGGGCCCAAAAATTGGGATCTTGGCTTATGGCTGATTAAGAAGAAATTTCTGTGCTTCCCCTCCTCCTCTAAGGTGATCGACGCTTCTTTCGCTTCCTGCTCCCCACCACCATCATACTGACCAGCATTTTCTACTGTCTGCTGCTGGCAGGAAAATGAATACAAACTGGGTCGGTGTAAGGCCTTGAGCATTTGTGCATGTTCAAGGCCTCCCAGCTCCTAACCTCTGAAAGGGCATGAGCTAGGAGGCCTCAAGCATTTGCAGTTGCTGAAAGCCCCACAGCAGCCCAGCTTGCTTTTATTTTTGTGTTAGCAGTAGCAGACATTAGTGCATGGCCATTGAAAAAAAAAAAAATCAATGCATGAGCCCTTATTGCCACCTATTTTGTGGTTAATAAGGGCTGACGTGCTAATCAGCGCATGTCAGTGTAGCAGTGCTGATTTACTGAAGACACGCCCACTCGGCCCATCCCCCTCCCCCCCTTCCCCAAGGTAAAAATAATTTTTTCGTGTGTGGTGTGCATTAGAGAATGACACGGTGACAAAATTCATCACCGTTCCCATCCCCGCGGGAAACCATCTTCATGTCATTTTTTAAGGAGAGAGGGAAGAATCAGAGTATGAATGGCCACAACCACTGACCCACAAGCTTTGCTTTGAAGAATGCTGGTGTAGAAAGACTGAGGTTGAAATAGACACTAGAAAATGACAGTCTCTGGTATCCAGAGCAGATATTGTGATGTCATAATGCTTCATTCCACCAGTGCCTAAGAGCCAACCTCATCAGTGATGTCACAATGACTTCATTATCCTATACTTGGCTCAAATAAGAATCAGAGTATGAATGGCCACAACCACTGACGCTCAAGCTTTGCTTTGAAGAATGCTGGTGTAGAAGGACTGAGGTTGAAAATGACATGGGATTATTTCCCGCGGTTATCCGCGGGGACGGGAACGGTGATGAATTTTGTCACCGTGTCATTCTCTTGTGTGCATGTGCTAACCCAGAACTTATTGCAGGATGCTTGAACATACCCTACAGTAAGCCCTTTTTATGCTGCGGGGTAAGCATGTGGTAATGCTTACTTCAGCTTGATTAAAGGGCCAGCTTACAGGTCTGGTGCCAAAATTTACCTATTATAAACATGTTTGTACCTTTAGGAACATAACCTACAAGTTTTTTAGTGGCATAACATATGGGTTGTAATTCCTGAGAGAAGAGATTCCTTGAGGATTTCTGTGACCAACCTATGCTTCACCTTTCTGCAGCGATGGACTGAGACATACGTTCGTTGGTCCCCCAAAGGTACATACTTGGCTACATTCCATCAGAGAGGGATTGCACTGTGGGGTGGAGAGAAGTTCAAACAGATTCAGAGGTTTAGCCATCAAGGAGTGCAGCTTATCGACTTCTCACCATGTGAAAGGTATGGAGTAAAGTTTGCATCTGCTATTTTTTTCTTCCATTTGCATCTTTGCTTTCCTGACTACTCGACCAGCATCTCTTAAATTTCCAGATATTTTAGCCCAGGGGTAGGAAACTCCGGTCCTCTAGAGCCGTATTCCAGTCAGGTTTTCAGGATTTCCCCAATGAATATGCATGAGATCTATTTGCATGCACTGCTTTCAATGCATATTCATTGGGGAAATCCTGAAAACCCGACTGGAATATGGCTCTCGAGGACCGGAATTCCCTACCCCTATTTTAGCCTGTCTTCCTCTTTCTGCGATCTTTGTAGTTTACAAAAGCTAACCTCTTTTTCCAGTGAAATAGGGTACATAAGAACATAAGAATTGCTGCTGCTGGGTCAGACCAGTGGTCCATCGTGCCCAACAGTCCGCTCACGCGGCGGCCCCCAGGTTAAAGACCAGTGCCCTAACCGAGACCAGCCTCACCTGCGTACATTCTGGTTCAGCAGAAACTTGTCTAGCTTTGTCTTGAATCCCTGGAGGGTGTTTTCCCCTATAACAGACTCCGGAAGAGCATTCCAGTTCTCCACCACTCTCTGGGTGAAGAAGACTTTCCTTACATTTGTACGGAATCAATCCTCTTTTAACTTGAATCTATCCCCTTTTAATTTTAGAGAGTGCCCTCTCGTTCTCTCTACCTTGGAGAGGGTGAACAATCTCTCTCTACTAAGTCTATTCCCTTCATTATCTTGAATGTTTCAATCATGTCCCCTCAGTCTCCTCTTTTCAAGGGAGAAGAGGCCCAGTTTCTCTAATCTCTCCTTGTACAGGTATTCCGTTTGTGCTCTTGAGCATTCTGCAAAATATGTCAGTCACAGCTTTTCAACTCCTTCTCCTTTTCCACAGTCTTTTCTGCTCCTTTCAGTTCTTCATTCTGTAGGCAAACCTGAAGGTGTCTTTCTGATCTGCTCCATTTCTTTCTATTTGGTTTGTTTGTGTTTTGGTTTGGTTTTATGTGGTTCATGGGACTGCTGTGCTCCTTGGAGAGGAGCAGAGTTTAATCTGCAGCTAGCAGGTGTATCCTTCATATCTCCCCTCTCATTGCTTTAGTATCTCTTCCAGCACTGCTATTTTGCATTCAGCTCTCAGTTTCTACAATTGGTTTTCTAGATTTTGTCCACATTTCTTAAAGACTGCATTATTACATCTGGATTCCTGAAGAAGGTGTGTTTAGCTGAAACAAGGCCCGTGTTGGGTCCTTTGATTAATGTGGATAGAGATTTTATTGTGATTTTAGTTTTTATTGTTGTTGTTAAGACTTTGAATAAACTACAATTTTAGGTCTGTGAAAATTGAGTTTCCACAGTTTCGTTTGTTTGGATTAACATTTTTGTAAGCAATATTGCTGAAGAGCTATTGGGTAAAGTTTGCCTTTTTGCAGATGATACCAAAATCTGCAATAGAGTAGACACCCCTAATGGTGTGAATAACATTAGGAAGGACCTGGTGATGCTTGAAGAATGGTTTGAATTTGGCAGCCAATATTTAATGCTAAAAAATGCAAGGTCATGCATTTGGGCTGCAAAAATCTGAGGGAACAGTACAGTTTAGGGGTGAAGTACTTTTGTGTACAAATGAGGAGTGGGACTTGGGTGTGATAGTAAGTGGTGATCTTAAGTCAAACAGGTTCAGAAGGTGATGGCAAAAGCTAGAAGAATGCTAGGATGCATAGGGAGAGGTATGGCCAGTAGGAAAAAGGAGGTATTAATGCCCCTGTATAAGACTCTGGTGAGACCTCATTTAGAATGTTGTGTACAATTATGGAGGCCGCACCTTCAAAAAGATATAAAAAGGATGGAGTTGGTCCAGAGGAAGACTACTAAAATGGCGTGTGGTCTTCGTCATAAGGTGTATGGGGACAGACTTAAAGACCTCAGTATGTATACTTGAGAGGGGAGATGTGATAGAGACATTTAAAACAAAATAATTATCAAAAAATGTCACTCAATTGAAAACGGGTGGAGAAAAAGCTTCAAGGTAAACATTATCACGCAGCAATCAATATTGATTTCAAGCTGGGGTTGTTCTTGTCATTGGCATAAAAAACTCACACCCAAACAAATATATAAATTTATAGAGGAAACCCCCCCCCCACACACACACTGCTGTGCACTTACAAATTTATATTTTCAATATCAGGAAAAGAATTAAATATCTCTGGCGGATCTCACGGAATATGAGTCATGCAGCCGAATTCTATACAGATTGCAGGGGGACTAGTTGGCTGGGCGGAAGGCCTGAGAGTAGCAAGTTGCAGTAATCTAAGCGTGATGTTATGAGGATTTTAGTAGTGTGCTTGGAGAGAAAGGGTCGGATTTTGATGATGATATAGAGGAAGAAGCGGCAGGATTTAGCAATATGTTGTATCTGGGTGGAGAGAGAGGAGTCAAGGATGACCCTGAGATTGTGAGCAGACAGATTTTGGCTGTCCAGTTCATCCTCAGTCCTCCCCTGCCCGTTTGCCAGCTCCTTAGCCTCTGTTGTGCATGTTAAAATAGCAGTAGATTTCTGTCTGTTTCGCTGCCCCTTCTAGAACACTACTGCATTCCTTCCTGCAAAAACATTAAACGTATTTGTTGTGGAGATTTACTTTTGGTTTTACGTAATGTATTTTTAAACTTGGCATTGAATATTTTTAGTACTTCAGCAGACAGAGCTAGTTCATTGTTCCTGTCTTTTATTTTCCAGGTACCTGGTAACATTTAGCCCTCTAATGGACACAAAGGATGACCCACAGGCCATCATTATTTGGGATACCCTTACGGGGCAAAAGAGAAGAGGATTCCATTGTGAAAGCTCAGCCCACTGGCCTATTTTTAAGTATGTTGCATATTGATGAGATTTCAATATAATCAGTTAGGCTTATTTACATTTTATAATTTTTAAAGATCTAAAATAAATGTCTGTCTTTAAATTTTCAGATGGAGCCACGATGGTAAATTCTTTGCTCGAATGACCTTAGACACCCTCAGCATCTATGAAACACCTGTAAGTGGCTTCCTTTGTCTGTAACGTCCTTGTGAAAAGGAAAGTAGACACTGTACACACACACTGTAGAGCCTCAAGAAATAATTATTTTGAAAAAGCTTGAACTCTCTGATTTTGAGGGATGGTATGTAGGGGAGTGATTGTATTATTTTTGGAATGCCATGGGTTTAACTTATTGTTTATTTGTTTATATTTTGGAATCAGTTTGAAGGCAGCGTAATCTGGGTGTGCAGTAGCTGATCCTGGGACAAGCAGGCAGTATATTCTCAGGTATGGGTGACGTCACCGATTGAGCCCCGATACAGACCACTTTAAAAGTGCATTGCCACTTTAAGAGTTTAGAAAGTTCGCAATAGCCTGAACCGCTCATGCGCGAGTGCCTTCCCGCCCAATGCAGGGTGCACGGTCCCTCAGTTTCATAGTTTCCACGGAGCTGAGAAGTCGCGTTTTCAACAGCTGTTGAAAATCTTTTCGCTGCCTTCCCGCTCTCACGGTTTCTGACTTTTCAGTCAGTTTTTTCTTTTATTTCAATTTTGGTCTTAAAACCCCCCCCCCCAAGAACAATATATAGTAAACCAAATTTTTTTTCTTTTGCCGTTGTCGGTTTAGCCTCGGTGGAGCCTTATGGGTCGCCATACTGTTATTTTTCCACCTTATGGCCGTTTTCCATTCAGGACACTCCTGATAATTTTCCATCCGGCGGTTGCTTTGCTGGGGTGGTTGTCTTCACTGATATCCTCCAACGGTTCTCGCAGTGTCAGGACCTCAGCCTTGCCACTTTTTACTTCCCCTGCTCTTCTCCTCGCCAGTGCATTCTCATGCGGGTTCTTCAGAAGCAGTTTCCTTTCGGCGCCGTTAGGAATCTAGCACCCACCGACGTCTGTAATCTGATGCCCAGTGCACTTCCAGCACCGCTAATCCAGCCCACACCGAGATTGACATTGCTGCTCGGGCCCGCTCCTACCTAGGTAAGTTTGCTCACAAGTTTCTCCTTTGGGCTTCAGGTCATTGTAGCAGTGAGTCAAGTCCTGCCGACCTCGATCAGCCCCATCTCTGGCTCCGCTTCGATATCGATGAGTGCCTCGATACCAGCATACTCATCTTCGTAGCGTGGAGTGGCACCGATGGTACTGGTTAACAGGCCAATGGTACCGGTGTTTATGCTTTCCTGCAGTAACCTTTTCCACTGCGCTCCTGTTGTGTGCCTTGATACTGGCATTTTCATCTCTGGAGCATAGACCTGCACCGATGGTACCAGCGACGCAGCCAGTGGTACCGGTGTTTTCCTCTTATGCATCATATTTCATTCAGTACTTCAAGTACATATCCAACTGTATTTTCAGTTGTTCGTGCCAATGCCAATGTTACCATCAAAAGTGGCGTAGGTTTTCTTCCTGGTGTCTTTTTTTTATCTTCATGTTCCACCTTCATTGACAGTGGAATTGATTTTGGATTATTTTCTTTTTTTGTTGACTCTAGTCTCGAGTCTCTATCTCTCAGACTTCTTTTAAGTGCTATTGCAGCTTTTCCTCTGTCTGTCAAGGGTCATCCTCTGTCAGGAGGGTCATTGAATTACAAGCATTAGTAGCAGATTCACCCTTCACAACTTTTCATCATGACTAGGTGGTTCTGTGTACACATCCAAAGTTTCTTCCAAAAGTTGTCACTTTTCATCTCAATCAGTCAATTGTTCTGCCTGTGTGTTTTGTTTTTTTTTAATCCTCATTCTCATGCTGGAAACACTGCTTTGTATACTTTGGACTGTACGCGGGCTTTGGCTTACTACATTGACCGGACAAAGCCACAGCGAACCTCTCCCCAACTTTTCATTTCTTTTGATCCAAACAAATTAGGGCACCCTGTATTCAAGTGAATGATTTCCAACTGGCTGGTTGCCTGCATCTCATTCTGCTATACTCAGACTGGACTGGCACTGGAAAGTCGTATCACAGCCCACAAAGTTAGAGTGATGGCAGTTTTGTTGCTTTCCTTAGATCTACACCATTGAGGAAATCTGTACAGCTGTCACCTGGTCCTCGGTTCATACCTTCACTTCTCAATATTATCTGGCTTCTTTCTCCAAACGGGATGGGCACTTCGGCCAATCTGTATTTCAAAATTTATTTTCTTAGGCCAACACTCCCACTATCCCATCTCGATTAGCTTGGAGGTCACCCATACGTGAGAATATGCTACCCGCTTGTCCTGGGATAAAGCACAGGTACTTACTGTAACGTGTTATCCAGAGACAGCAGGCAGATATTCTCACAACCCACCCACCTCCCAGGGTTGGCTTCTTAGCTAGCTTATCTTAACTGAGGGACCATGCGCCCTGCATCGAGCGGGAAGGCACTCGCACATGCGTGGTTCGGGCTGTCGCGAACTTTCTAAACTCTTAAAGTGGTGATGCACTTTTAAAGTGGTCTGTACCGGGGCTCCGTCGGTTACATCACCCATACATGAGAATATCTGCCTGCTGTCCCTGGATAACACCTGTTATGGTAAGTAACTGTGCTTTACAGTTTGAAGGCCTAGATGTGGAATATATATAATATATTTTTTTTCATTCTTTGTCTCTGGGGTGAAAATAAATTTCTATCTGTCTGGTCTGAGAAAACAGATTTATAATTGCAGTATCTGGTTTTTGCTTTCATTTTCATCCCAGATGTAGCAGCAAATTGGTTGCTTCTATTTTGTATAACTTTTACTGCTGCATCACTGATTGAAAACAAACATGTGTCATTCCTGTTTAACATACCCTTTAAAGACAAAGTCTACAAAATCCTCCCAGAATACCCAAACCCCTTTTACTGTAAGTCATTAATATACAGCATTTGAAAAGGAAATTTGCAATTGGAAATCAATATTAGCAAGCCTTTTTAATCATTTTTATTTCTTTCTTGCAGTCCATGGGTTTATTGGACAAAAAGAGCTTGAAGATCACAGGGATAAAGTGAGTTCCAGTTCCTCTTGTTGTGAAGTGCTTCACATATTTTTACCTCTATCAGCCTATTTGCCAGTACTATTGTCGATGTTAGCACTGAAATTGCTGCCACAGATTTTCTGTTTCCCACTGTGGCTTTTGTTATCCTGGGAGCTTAAACCATTTTGCCATGCACATGGCAGATTGCAGTGGAAAGAGGCTATAAAACACATGGAAACTGTGATTCTTCTGAGAGGGAACCTATTTTTATTTCCCCCATCGGAGAGGAAAGCACAGGAAAGAAAACTTTACTTTAGATGACTAAGAATGAGGAAACTCTTTGTTGATTTTGATCAGAATGGAAAGTTATCATTGTCTTGCCTTAAAATGCCCATTCAAAGAATGTCAGAGTAAGACTGAGGGAAGGCATTTTTACTGTTCTGATTTCTGATCATATATTCCTGTTGCCTTGTATACACTGAGCTGAATATGGCTAATATTGCTAGATGGTACAGTCTCTAAGGCTGTGTTTCACATATTTAATTTGCGCATGTACTCCTCCCTTTTCTTTGTTTTACTTTTTGCCCTGACTCCTCCTTTCAAAAAATGGTAAAATTGTGCATTTTAAAATGGTAATTAAAGGTACATCAATTGAAACATCTCATTCTTCCAACTTTCTCCTCGCATCAGGTGAGTCTCTTTCAGTTGAAAGAAACTCTGGAATAAAGGGGGCATAGGAAGAAGGTGAAAGAGGATAGATTCAGAAGTAACCTCAGAAAATACCTTGTCATGAAAAGGGTGGAAATGCTTGGAACAGCTTCCTGGTAGAGGAACAAGTACATTGAATCTCTAAGGGAGAGGAGGGAATAGTAAATGACATGCTTAGGCAAACCAGATAGGCCATATAGTCTTCATCTGCCTTCATTTTTCAATGTTTTATTTTGTATCCTCCAATTTAAAAACTACTCACCCATCCACTTCATTTTCTAAAAAATTTATTTTGACATATGAAGGGTTTGAACATGTCAAAATGTCTTAAATGCCTTTTCCTCTTCCATCCAGGGATTTCTCATGGTCACCAGGGGGTAATATCATTGCATTCTGGGTACCAGAGGACAAAGATATCCCAGCTAGAGTGACTCTGATGCAGCTTCCATCTAGGCAGGAAATCAGAGTGCGAAATTTGTTCAATGTGGTGGACTGCAAGCTCCACTGGCAAAAGAATGGGGATTATCTGTGTGTAAAGGTAGACAGAACGCCTAAAGGTACACAGGTATGTATATTTAGTTTCCACTGGGTTTTTGTTTGTCTGTTATGTCTAATTCTACTATATTTTATATTTTTGAAATTTATCCAAGAATACAGTTTTAGGATTAATGGGTTAACAGATCTCGAAACAAACTAATAAACTTATAAATCCATTTAGACGTGGGTTCTTTAATTTACCATATTCCCTCTTGTGAAGAACTTTGTCAAAAGCTTTCTGAAAATGTAGATACACTACATCAACCAGCTAACCTTTATCCTGTTTTCTTCACACCTTCAAAGAAGTCAGGCAAATTGATGAGGCAAGACTTCCCTTGGCTGAACCCATGCTGACTCTGGCCCATTAAATCATGTTTGTCTATGTATTCCACAATTTTTATTTTTTTTTTTTTTAATAATGGTTTCCACTATTTTGCCCAACACTGAAGTCAGGCTTACTGGTTTGTAATTTCCCAGATCTCCCCTAGAACCCTTTTTAAAAATCAGTATAACATTGGCCACCCTCCAATCTTTGGGTACTAAAGACGATTTTAGCGACAGGTTAGCAATTTCATGTTTTGAGTTCTTTCAGTACTCTGGGATGTATACCATCTGGTCCGGATGTTTTATCACTCTAACTTCAATTTGGCTTAGTGTGTCTTCCAGGTTTATTGAGATTTCTTTTAGTTCCTCTGCATCATCACCCTTGAAAACCATTTCCAGTTCAGACAGATCTCTTACATCTTCCACAAAGCAAAGAATTCATTCAGTCTCTCTGCTATGGCCTTATCCTCCCTGAGCGCCCCTTTTGCTCCTTAGTTGTCCAACGGTCCCATGGATTTCCTCACAGGTTTTCTGTTTCTGATGTACCTAAAAAATTTGTTACTATGAGGTTTTGCCTCTTTAGCAAGCTTCTCTTCATATTTTTTTTAGCTTTCTTTATCAGTGCTTTGCATCTAACATGCCAGTGTTTATGTGTCTCCTTATTTTTTTCATTTGGATCCTTTTTCTGTTCTTTAAAGGATATTTTTTTGGCTCTAATAGCCTCTTTCACTTCACCTTTTAGCCATGCCAGCTCTCATTTCTTCCTTGTTCTACCTTTAATACGTGGAATATATCTGGTCTGGGCTTTCATGATGGTATCTTTTAAATAACGTCCATGTTCTCTGAATATAGTTTACTTATAGACTGAAGTATTTACATTTTCTCTCTCTTTTTTTTTTTATAGGGTGTGGTGACCAATTTTGAGATCTTCCGAATGAGAGAGAAGCAGGTTCCAGTTGATGTGGTAGAAATGAAAGGTACATTGTGTGTTATATATGACCTGATTGGATGTGACAATTTTGTTGCTTCTGTTACATGTACTTCAAAGACCATCTACTTTGGGGGGAGGGGTGGATGTGACAATTTTGTTGCTTCTGTTACATGTACTTCAAAGACCATCTACTTTGGGGGGAGGGGAGGTAATGGTATTCAGTAAGCCTTCTATTAATCGTAACAGAAAGGGAATTGGATTTGTGGTTACAATCAAAGTAGTTTACTTATTATATACAGGTACTACTACTTTTGTACCTGAGGCAGTAGAGGGTTAATTGAATTACCCAGAGTCACAAGGAGCTGGAGTGGGAATTGAACCCAGTTCCCTTGATTTTCAGGCCACTGCACTAACTATTAGGCTTCTACCCCACTCCATAGAAACTTATTTGTTCTAATGAGGGTGTGATGTTACACATATTTCTTGGGTCCTGAATGAACCCGAAAAATGGGAGAGGAAAATATAGCTGAAACAACAAAATCTCCCAAACCAGTGACAGCCGTTATCTCCGGGAGACTGGAGGAAGGCTGTGTGACTGAGGGCTCTCTTATATATTTTAGTAATATTTAATTGAATTAATTTTCCTTTTGAGTGGATCCCCTCTACTAGCGGTCTCTCCCTCTCATCTCAGTTTCTTCCTGGGGTTTGGGAGATTTTGTTGTTTACACATATTTCTTGGACAGGAAGGAATATTTTATTATTTTGGGGTTGTTGGTTTTGGTTTTTTTTAAGAAATGCACTCTTGTAACCTTTCCTCATGTTACTGCTAAAGTTTTGTCTATGGGTATTATTTGAGGTTGTATTTAATCTGTTGTCCGTAATTTCTTGACTATTGCTTTTTATATATTGTAAGCTTCTATGAGCATTGTTGGGATAAAGGAACAGGTCATGTTGAAGTAAAGTGTCTAGTCATTTGTCATTGCTGGTAAAGCACAGAAACTAAAATTTACCAAAACTTACCAAGTGCTAAAAATGTTTTAACTTTACCTAAAAAGTGCTCTTTCTAGTAGTAATTACCTTAGGTAGAAGAATGTTAACTTCTGATCCTAGTTACCTGTGAACTGTATGGGCAGTTGGATCACAATAAAGCAGTACTTCAAATTCATTCAAAGTACTTATTGGTCAGTGATAAAAGGAAGCAGGGAAGACCAAAGGCCCATTGGCTGGATATCATCAGGGGTGACACAAGAATGAACATCAAGCAATTGAAAGAAGCCATGGAAAACAGGGAAGCATGGTGAGGACTGGTCTACAGAATGTCCAAGGGTCTGACACAATTGAATGTATAGTAGTACTTACTGAAAGTAGAAAATACATTTTTGTGTTAATCTAATCTAATCTTTGGTTTATATGCCGGGTCATCTCCCAGTGGAGCTCGACTCAGTTCACATATAATTAAGACTAGAATACATGGCAGAAAACATAGGAGAAGGAAGAACTAATTAAAAACTAAAATACATAAGAAAAATAACTATTATTATCATTTCATTGAGGCTGTAGTTAAACCATTTAAAAATTGCAAGAACAAAGTTTTCAGGAATTTACGAAATAATTGCAGCTGGCCTAAAAGCCTAATGGAGTCAGGAAGTTCATTCCAGATCAGATCTCTACAAACTTGAAAACAAAAGATCGACTGAGCTTCCCAGAAGATTTAATTCCCTTAATGAATAAATTGTACTCCCTATGTTCGCCATAACTTGAATCCATCAAAAAATCTATCCAGTTCATCTCTGACCCTAATAAAATTGGCATCCTAGTAGCCAAACAGTTAGTAAATAGCATCCAGTTCTGTTATGAACAGACAGGTACTCCTCTAACCAATAAAGTAAAATCTCATTGAATCAGATCCAAAGTCAGTGTAGCTACCATGGATCTCCTGAAGTCTGCTTCACTGGAAAGCAGTGACTTATCGTCTGCTTCACTGAAAAACAGTGACTTAGTCCTCACTTTGTATCTG
The DNA here is from genome assembly GCF_902459505.1 of Geotrypetes seraphini. NCBI lineage: Eukaryota > Metazoa > Chordata > Amphibia > Gymnophiona > Dermophiidae > Geotrypetes > Geotrypetes seraphini. Next base: position 16,649,641 of record NC_047094.1, on the reverse strand, counting down.
TATGTCACATTACTGTTTGGATCAGTTCACAGACAGTACAATTGGTCTAGCTTTGTTGGCCAACTTGTCTTTGTGACATTGCAACATTCCTCTTGAGAAGCATCCTTGGGTGTTCACAGCTACATTTTTGTGCCAAACATGTGAATTTTTTACCCTTACTAACAGATAGAGCCAGAGAACAACTAGTTTGGTGATGGGTCTTCTATATATTTGGAAAGCTATGAGACAGAAATTTTGAGGTTTCTGGGGGAATTATTTGTAGCCATCTTGTTCTGAGTTGTGCGTGAGCATTTGGCTTGTGGAGCCGTGTGCACATCAGTACATTGGCCCTTCAAAGATGTTGATCATATAAACCCAGAGTTGTCCGTGGAAGGCAAGATTACCAAACAGAAACTGACCTATTTTGGACATGTGATGAGGGCAAATTCACTAGAAAAGGACGTGCTACTCGGAAGGGTCAGTGATAAAAGGAAGCAGGGGAGACCAAAGGCCCGTTGGTACCATCAAGAATGACACGGGAATGAACATCGTCAAGCAATTGAAAGAAGCCATGGAAAACAGGGAAGGATGGCCTACAGAGTATGCAAGGGTCGGACACAACTGAATGGATAGTGGTAGTAGTTAACATGCTAGCAAAGCATGGTAACTTTGCCATATGGAAAGCTTTATGTTCGATCATCTGTTCTGGAGGCTGAGAGAATAATGAGGGGATTGTAGGTAATGATTATTGCTTTAGGTGGCCAGATAAAGAGCCCATGATTAAAGATAAAACACAAGAGCTGTCATATTGGGTCAGAACAAAGGTCTATTTATTCCATTTCCAGCAATGGCCAATCTGGGCCATAAGTACCTGTTACAGTCCCAAAAAGTAGCAAGCTTCCATTCTACTTAACCCCAGGAACAAGCAGTGGCTTTACCCAGGTTTATCTTAATAGAGTTTTATGGTCCTTTCTTCCAGGAATTTATCCAAACCTTTGTTAACCTTTGGTTAATGTAGACAGGTTTAACTATATGTTGAGTTTTAAAAAAAAGTCTATTTATATGGAGTGTCCCCTAGACTTTACTTTTTCATAGTTAAATAATAAATTCACATTTTCCTGTTCTCTATCCAGGATTTTAAAGACCTCTATCGGATCCCTCTTCAGCTGTCTCTTTTCCAAGCTAAAGAGCCCTAACTTCTTTAGCCTCTCTTCATATAAGAGTCATTCCATCTCCTTAATCATTTTCCTTGACCTTCTCTGTACCTTTTCCAGTTCCATTATATTTTTGAGATGCGGCAATCAGAATAGTACATAATAATCTTGGAGCTCTGATGCAATGCTGGGGAATGTCACGACAATGACCAATGTAGGTTTATTGGATATGTGGAATATAAAATATATGGTGTCAAAACCCCCTTAATATGGTTATAATTTTGCCAAAACTGCTCGGTCGCTTCCTGAATGGCCGCCGTCAGTTCTCGCCATCAAGAAGTGGTGCGGGCCCAGACAGCAATGCGGAAAGCTGGCTCCTGCCCGTGCCGATACACACTGGACCACCAGGCTATAAGGGTGTTTTAAAAAGTTGGAGCGGGGGGGGGGTTTAAAAGGATGGGGGTGGGGATAAAAAATTTGTATCTTCACTGCATAAGACGCACCGACATTTCCACCCAAAATGTGGTACTTATTTTTGGGCATATAAATGCGACAGTTGCTATTTAATAATACCATGTTTGAATTTTCTTCTAAAATTAACATCAGTTGAATTATGCCTGAAATTTTTTGATTATGGTCTTTGCTAGAGCAGGCAACAGCTGCTGCGTGAGATGGGCAACTCTGTGCATCACCTGTATCTGTCTCCTGTTACAGATGGCATCATAGCATTTGCATGGGAGCCCAATGGAAGCAAGTTTGCAGTCTTGCATGGCGAGGTGCCTCGAATATCAGTCTCTTTTTACCATGTGAAAAACAATGGCAAGATTGAACTCATCAGTAAGTGCCTTTAATATATAGATACTGTGTGGTAGAATGCCTTAATGGAGATTTTAGTGCTCACCTGTAGAAGAGACTTAGAAGGCCAGATGTTTAACAGTAGCCTTGTGGTTAGCCATGAAGAACAGGCACAGATGAAGGCCAGTACATTGCTGCCACAACCATACCTCCATGTGGACCAACACCTGCTGTTAATGTATTTGGCTGCTTGGGCAAGAACAGCAGTAGCAGGGGTAACTTAGAAATAGTTTGGCAGCTGCAAAAGGTAGTATTAGGAGCAGTCCTGGATGGTACTAGTGAGGTTGAGATCTAGCATTGGGGTTGCAAGCAATCCCTGTAGCAATGATTTGGGGGAGAGGAGGAGAGAGAACTTCTCCCTTATCCCCATCTATTGCTAATTTGTAGGGGAAGCAACCTATAGCACCCTGCCCCTACAAAAGATTACAGGACGTATTTCGCAAAGAAATTAAGACTGTATTGTTTGATAAATTTATTTCCTAAATAGAAGTTATATTAATAACAATAATTCTACTCGGACTTAAGAAATATGTTGTACTTTTGCTATTTGTATTTTGTACTTCGCTGATTGTCCAGCTCTCTTCGGTGTAAACTGCCTAGAAATTGTCTTAACCGCACAGGCCTTGAACACTTATGATTTTAAAGTGTTCGAGGTATGTACAGATGAGAACAGAGCTTGCAGGAATAGGACAGTAACACAGTAGTTGACAAAAAAGATTTACTTCCTTTCAGTGGAGGCAGTACATACAAATGTCTCATGCATGATCATTGCAGGATTTTTGAAAACTTGACCTATTTTTGATGCTTGAGGACCAGATTTGACCCTATTTTTCCTTTTTCAACAAGTACAACCACAGCTTCCAATACATTTAAGAACATAAGAATAACCTTACTGGGCTAGACCAATGGGCCATCAAGTCCAGTAGTCCATCTTCACGGTGTCCAGTCAAAGTCATTAGTACCTGGCAAAAACCCAAAGAGTAGCAACATTCCATGCTATCGATCCAGGGCAAGCAGTGGCTTCCCTCATGTCTTTCTCAATAACTGACTATGGACTTTTCATCCAGGAAATTGTCCAAACCTGTCTTAAAACTAGCTACGCTATTCGCTCTTACAACAAAGTCTATTCTCTGAGTGAAAAAAAATTTCCTCCTATTGGTTTTAAAAATATTTCCTTGTAACTTCATCAAGTGTCCCCTAGTCTTTGTAATTTTTGACGCAGTGAAAAATCGATCCACTTGTACCTGTTCTACTCCACTCAGGATTTTGTAGACTTAATCATATTTCCCCTCAGTTTTTACTGTATATCAAACTGAATGCCTGGTGAAAAATCCTATTGGTCGGTCACTAGAAAGTTCCTTCACAGTGTCCCATTCCTTGTTGGTCATTGTCTGCTCCTGTGTGGCACACTTTAACTATTTAGTGGATAAATATATGGAGATTTGAGGTGTTGCAGCAATACTTATCTAAGTTTTGTTTCTGTTCAGAAATGTTTGATAAGCAACAGGCCAACACAATCTTCTGGAGCCCCCAGGGACAGTTTTTGGTGCTTGCTGGTTTGAGAAGGTGGGTATTACTTACATTAACGCTAGCATTAGCTTATTGCAGTGTATCGCAAACTGTGTACCTGCTGAGATTTCAGGTGTGCCGCAACACTGGCAAGGAGGAGAGTCGTCCACGCCGGCTAACTGCCTACAGCAGTGGTCCCCAACCTTTTTGACACCAAGGACCGCTTTTATAGAAGCAAATTTTTCCAGGGACCGGTAATGAGTGGGGGGCAGGATTCAGGGTGGTTTCGTAGGGCAGTTCTATACACAATATACATTACATTTCTATTATTATTAAGTTATAATATCGTAATAGAAATTATACAACTTTCCATAATGCAGAATCAGTGGGAGCCCTGAGCTTGCAGAACCCCGATGACCCCGCCAACCCATCACCCTGTGCAGCATCTTTCCATCTCCCATCCCGCACAGCAGAACCTCGCCAACCTTCCCACCATGAGGCCGACATGCCTCCGTTCCAAACAGCAGTGGCGGCAGCATTGAACAGGCTGCTTCGCTGCCTTCCCCGCCGGGGCCTTCCCTCTGCCAGCAGAGTTCTGCTGTGCGGGATGGGAAGGAGAGATGGAAAGATGTTGCGCAAGGGGATCTCTTGCGACCTGGCTGTCAAGACAGCGGACCGGGGGTTGGGGACCCTTGGCCTACAGGACGTCCTGTAGGCAGCTGGCCTACATGAACGACTCTCCTCGCCAGTGTGTCACGGCACACCTGAAATCTCCTTCTGGCTGGCATCTCTCCTCCTCTCCCCACACCTCCTGGATCCCTCCACCAAAGCGGGTCTTGGCAAGATGGGCCTCTGTGCACTTCCGGGTGCCTTCCAGCTGGGGCACTGGATTTAGTGTCCCGCTGGCTGGAAAGTTTGTGAATCACTTGCTTATTGGAATGTACTGTTCAGCTTTAACATTTTCTATTGTAATTTATAGAGAATCGTACTTGGAAATGAATTGGGAGATCTTGGGTTTTGCTCCTATTATGTGGGAGGCTTTTGAAGAAACCCTTGAATAAGATATTGAGCCAGGAACTGCTCTTAGTTAACAGCCAATTATACTGCTGCAGCCAATGCTTGATCAGTGCATGAAAACTCTAAATTTCAGCATTTTAAGAGTTCTGTGAATCATTCTTCTGTAAAAGAGCACCTTTATATAGCAATTTTTTTTTCTGCTTTCCCCCAGTATGAATGGTGCCTTGGCATTTGTTGATACCTCTGACTGCACTATAATGAACATTGCTGAGCATTATACGGCTTCGGATGTAGAGTGGGACCCAACAGGTCGTTATGTTGTCACATCTGTGTCCTGGTGGAGCCACAAGGTATTCAAGTTAGTGGAAATGACTAGCTATGGCTCTGAATGGTCTTTTCTTTGTGCTTTTAAAAAAAATCTTGAACTAAAGACTTAGCTTCACTGTTGTTTCCTCAGGTAGATAATGCTTACTGGCTGTGGACCTTCCAAGGTCGTCTTCTCCAGAAGAACAATAAAGACCGATTTTGTCAGCTGCTGTGGAGACCTAGACCCCAGACGTTGCTTAGCCAAGATCAGATAAAGGTAAAATCTCTCTCTCCTAAACAGTACTGTAACTTGCCTAATGCCTTGTACAAAGAGGGAGAGGTTTCTTATTTTGAGTGACAATTGACTGATATTGTTTACATAATAAATGTTTATACTGTATTATGCTGATAATTGATACTGCATAATTTGTTTTATGTACTGATGCATTAAAAAGGAGAACATGCAGTATATTTTAATATGTAGCATGACTTCCAAAACTAAAATTACTTCTTTATATTTTTTTAAATAGCAAATTAAGAAAGATCTAAAGAAGTATTCTAAGATCTTTGAACAGAAGGATCGCCTGAGTCAATCTAAGGCTTCCAAGGTAAGATTAGGTAGTGAAAATAGTGCGTGGGGGATATGGGAAGCGGTTGATTTTGACATAGGCACTCAGTTTCTAATATGTGCCTTAGCAAGCTACACTTTTAAGGGTCACTTCTTATTTAGAAAAGAGCTGGAGAAGGTGAAAGACCTGGAGGACATGAGGCACCGGCATCTACCCAAGGACAGAGCTTGGGGAATGGATAATTTGTCAGGAGTTGTCTTTGCTTCTCCAATAAATCTATATCTAGCAGTTTCAGCACCAAAGGCCAGAAGAGCCAGTTATTTGGGGGGCTGGGGACAAAGGAAAATCCTCAGGGCCCTTCTCTGTCCTAAAAGGGTCCCAATGAAATGTAGTGGGACCTTTCTGGACCACTGCAAGTGGAGAGGGTGTCTAAATCTCTTTATCCTGGAGTGGGCTCTTATCTTGGACTTTTGAGTCAGTGACTGCCTCAGGCTACACCTACTCTTTATTATCCTTCTGTCTGCTGGTCAGGGCATTTAACTCACTGGTTTGGACTGGTCTAGTAGGACTCAAGGAAACAGGCAAGATTAAAATTTCAAAATCAACCATATAACATATTTCTGCAAGATTTAAAGCAATCCCATATTAGAATGGAATTCAGGTTTTTTTAGATTAAAAATGAATTATAGCATAACAGAATATAAGTATAAAATTTCAACCACTAACAAATGCTAGGAAGTTCTTTTTTACCCAGAGGGTGGTGGACACATGGAACGCGCTTCCGGAGGTTGTGATAGGCCAAAGCACGCTACAGGGGTTCAAGAAAGGTTTAGATAGGTTCCTAAAGGATAAGGGGATTGAGGGGTACAGATAGAAGTAGAGGTAGGTTATAGGAATAGTCAGGGACCACTTCACAGGTCATAGGCCTGATGGGCCGCCTCGCGCGATGGACCTCTGGTCTGACCCAGTGGAGGCAACTTCTTATGTTCAAAGCCACTTTGTAGCAGAAAAAAATTGCTTTCATTTCCCCAGATAATTTTGATATATCTTTGAAAAATGTGATGTAGAATATAATAAAAAAGAACCCTTTGTTTCTGTCTAGGAACTGGTAGAAAGGAGGCGCACCATGATGGAGGAGTTCAGACAATACCGCGAGATGGCTCAGAAACTGTACCAGGAGCAGAAAGCTGAGCGTCTGGAACTGAGAGGAGGTAACCTGTTCTTTACTGGGCACCTATGGCGGAATAAATTTATTTATTTATTGGGATTTATTAACCACCTTGATGAAGAGATTCATTTAAGGCAGTTTCCATTGAACAGCAGACAGGTACTCTAATGGCCTCTTTTACAAAGCCGCGCTAGTGGCTACGCTGCGCTAATGGCCCCAAAGCCCATAGAGATTTAAAGGGCTTCGGGGCTGTTGCCGCGCGGCAGACGCTAGTGTGGCTTTGTAAAGGAGGCCGTAAGCATTTTCCCTGGATGTAGCCTGGAGCTTGCAATTACAAATGGAGACAGTCACCTCTGCATGAATAAAAGCAAATCCAATAGAAAAGAGCAGAGTGAGCCTGGTCTTCAATCCCCACTATAATAGCAATAAATAATAAGAATCATGCATAAAAGAGTCTTTTATCAGTCATAATAACATCTTGCAAATCATGGACACGACACGATCCATGTTTCGGCTAAATCGCCTGCATCAGGAGACCTGGAACACATAATATTTTAAAATACCTTGTAACATAGAATAGATAACACAAGGTAAAGATAGTCCACACTTAAATTAAAAAATAATATAAAGGTCAAATATAAGATTAAAAATTTAAAAAAACCATACCCAAAGGTAAGTAACAAACCAACAATGAAAATCAAATCCTTGAAGATACTTTAGAAAACAAAACACATAACTTAGAAAATGCAATGCACATAGAATAATCTAATCACAAAGTGTTCATATATAAATTTCTCTATGGAGATAGAGTGATGAAACGAACTTGATGGGACTCAGCTAAGTTGAAACTATCTTAGCAATTTTTATTTAAAGTTTAAGTTTTGATTTTTTTCAGTATTTGATTATTTTGAAAATTTTGTTGTTCTGGGGGGTTTGAAGCACTTCTCAGCCTTTTTTCTCCTAATTTGGAATTATTCTCAGTGCTTCCGGGCTAAATTTGAATCGCAGTGTTGCCTAAGCCCGTACTGAAAGTCCTTATAATAATAACTTTATTGCTTTTGCTCAGATGCGGGGGTAATTTCAAAGGGAGTTTAAAGCTCTCACCAATTTGTTTTTGGTAGTTTTTCTTTTTGGCGGATATTTTGGTTTTTTGAAGCCTTATAAGGAGATGTAACAGACTTCAGATTACATCTCCTTAGATTCTGTTGTTTTTCACAACTATGCCGGGACTTTCCTTGGCCTATACTACCATAATCACAGTGTTTAAATGCAAAAATTGTCATTTTCAGCATATATTACTACAATTACTCTGTTTAATTAAATGACATGAATTATCTGACTGCTTGCAAGCGTATCTGACTGCTTGCAAGAAATTGATCCCTTCTCTGTTAATGAATACTTATGAAACATATACAAGTATACACAGAGAAATTTATATATGAACACTTTGTGATTAGATGATTCTAATCTAATCTTTGGTTTATATACCGGGTCATCTCTCAGTGGAGTTCGACTCAGTTTACATATAATTAAGACTAGAGTACATAGCAGAAAACATAGGAGAAGGAAGAACTAATTAAAAACTAAAGTACATAAGAAAAATAACTATATTATCATTTCGTTGAGGCTGTAGTTAAACTATTTAAAAATTGCTAGAATAAAATTTTCAGGAATTTACAAAATAATTGCAGCTGGCCTAAAAGCGAAACTTGTGCATTGCATTTTCTAAATATGTGTTTTGATTTTCATTGTTGGTTTGTTACTTACCTATGGGTATGTATTTTTTTAAAAAAATTTTAATCTTATATTTGGGGCTCCTTTTATCAAGCTGTGCTAACGGGGTTAACGCGCGTGACGTTTCATCACGCGCTAACCCCCGCGCTGGCCAAAATCTACCGCCTGCTCAAGAGTAGGCGGTAGCGGCTAGCATGGGCGACGGTTTAACGTGCGCTATTACGCGTGTTAATTGCTAGCGCGGCTTGATAAAAGGAGCCCTTGATCTTTATATTATTTTTTAATTTGTGTAGACTATCTTTATCTTGTGTTAATCTAAGTTACAAGATATTTTAAAATATTGTGTGTTTCAGGACTTCTGATGCAGGTGATTAGCCGAAACATGGACCGTGTCAAGCCCATGATATGCAAGATGTTATGACTGATAAAAGACTGTTTTATGCATGGTTCTTATTATTTATTGCTATTAAAGTAGGGTTTGAAGACCAGGCTCACTCTGCTCTTTTCTATTGGACTTGCTGTAGGCTGGAGCCTAGTTAGCAAATTAATTAGCAATTTCTGCTATACTTCACTCCATACTGATTCCTGACCATTTTCTGTTACAGGTGTGGATACAGATGAACTGGACAGCAATATAGATGACTGGGAGGAAGAGACAATTGAGTTTTTTGTCAGTGAAGAAATTATTCCCCTTGGAGATCAGGAGTAGTTCACTTAAGTGGTGGTGAGATTTTTTTTAATATATATCTTTATTAATTTTTCAGTCTAAACACAGTGCATAAAGTCATTTGAAAAACAGCACTTACATCCATCAATCAATATATGAGAAACCATTTTCTCCCTTTCCCACCCACCCTAATTCCATTTTATTCAATAAAACCATACAACAGTACATACATGTAGTTAATAAACAAATCCAAATATAATATCGCTCTCCCTCCCACCCACCCCCCTTCCCTGGATGTGCAAATCAAACCAGTAATAGGGGAATAAACCATTTAATTAAAATTAATAAAACTGGTCAATGGACCCCATGTCGATTTAAACAACTTATTACCCATTTGTTCAGAATTCATTTTCTCATATTTATAACACAAGCAAGTGGTGGTGAGATTTGATTTCCTACTCTAGGAAAGCGTGTTTGTTTTATTTATGTTTATTTATTTTATTATTTATGTACCACTTATATCCTAAGTGGTTTACATTCCGGTACTTTATCATATTTCCCTATCTGTCCCGGTGGGCTCAAACTCTATCTAGTATACCTGGGGCAATGAGGGGATTAAGTGACTTGCCCAGGGTCACAAAGACCAGCGAGGGTTTTGAACCCTAACTCCTGTGCCACACACTCCCACGCTTTGTTTTTTGGTGTTGTGAGGGGGGGTGTCATATTAAATTCTAGCAACACAGGCTGCTATAACAGCTGTCAGGTAAAGTGTAACGATGAGTTTGTGGATGGTCAAAAGCTCTGAAGTTGTGTTGCTGTTGAAAGAGCTCCTGTTTAATGCTGGCTCTTTGTGCTTATGCTGATGATCCAGTGTATTTACTGAAGGATTAAAACATTAATGCTTTTCTCCCATACCCCAATATGATATACCGTATATACTCAATTATAAGCTGAGATTTTTAGACCCAAAAGAAGTCCAAAAATTGGAATCCAAGTTTATAATTGTGGCAGAAGAAATTTGTGTGTCCCCTTTCATTCAATGGTAACTTAACCACTTCTCTTTTTTTTTTTTTCTTCCTGCCCCCCTCTGCACTAGCATTTCTTACCACTCTCCTGGCTACAGCTGACAGGGGAAGTGCAAGCAAGCTGGGCTGGTGTGGGGCCTTGAGCGTTTGTACATGCTCGAGGCCTCCTGGCTTCTGCCCTCTGAGTCTCTGAAAAGGTGGTTACCGGGAGGCCTTGAGCATATGCAGATTTTCATTTCTTTGTTGGTGGTGGCAGCAGCCAAGAGGGAGTAGTAAGACATGTTGGTCACCATGGAGTGGGGGGGGGGGGGGTAGGCAGGAAGTGACAGAGAAGATTTGGTCACTAGAGGGAGGAGAGGGGGAAAGAAAGGGGTCAAAAATACCCACACCAAGAGGAAAGGGAGAAATGTGGGACATCACAGGGGAGGAAAGAATATACTAAATATAAACACCCTCTGGCTTATACTTGAGTTAAGTTTCCCCACCCACCCCCCCCACACACACATACACACTTTATGAGTTGGGGGACTATTAACTCGGCTTATACTCGGATAAGCTAATATTTAGGTATAAGCAACAATCATGAGAAAACATGTCATTGTAATGCAGGTATTTTTTATCTATATCATTTTCTATAACAAGCAAATTCAAAAAATTGTTTCTACTTTCTGAAATAATTATTACCATCTCTTACAGCAGATGTCAGTCAGTTTGGAATGTGAGAATCCTACATGAATAAATTACAAGTAATGTTCCCCAGCAATTTCCTCCTACTCCATTGTGCTTTCGATTGTTAGGACTTGACACCATGAGCTGTCATCCAATTACTTATGTACAGTACCGTGTCTCCTTCTGGAACTATTGCACAATTTGTTTTCAAAACCTTCAAGAAAGAAATTAAAACCATACTCTTCAAAAAAACACATTAAACCTATCCAGCACAACAATCCCAACCCAACATCCAACACTCTACAAACCCTTAGTACTCTCTAATTTTTCTAGTTACCAAAAACCATAATTATCTAAAACCCATAATTCTCCCTTAAAATTTTATCTCACCGTTTAATCTATTACTTCAAAGTTGAAATGTAATTCTTGTTTTAGTTTGGATGTAATCCGCCTTGAACAGCAAGGTAATGGCGGAATAGAAATCACTAATGTAATGTTTTCAGCAAAAGGGAGGGTCCAAGGATGGTATGCTGCAATGGGCTGTATAGCTTGTGCATGACTTAAGTACTGAATGCTACTGCGCTCACCTGACTATGCAGTCACACTGAGCACCTCCTGTTTCAAAAATATTACAATAATTGAAATATTTATTAATGTAAGATGTTCACAGGGGAGTGTGTTTTTTCACAACCGCTTTGTTTTTGTTGAGAAGAACTATGCATTTGCTCCGGATTAAAAAATTAAATTGCCACCCCAGTCTTTCAATCTTCCTTAATGGAGTATATTTATTTTTTGTGCTTTGTTAATTAGGTTTCTTTTTTCTTTGAGAGTAAGTGTTTTCTTTTCCGTTTTTCCAGCACCATCATATCTTGAATTGAAAAGAAGTTCCTTTGCCCAGAACCTTCACACAACGTGATCGCCTCCAGTCTCTCAGCTGCCCTTCCTTTGGACAGCGAATGTCCCAGATTCTCTCTTGAAGTCATCGTAGTGCCTTTTGAACCTTACTACCATTAAAGAGCACTGCTTTTACATTTTTATTCACTTGTTCGTGCTTTCCCTTCCAAACAGCACTGGCAGGTGTATCTCGGACTCTTGGTGAGGTACTACAGAACACTGATTTTAATTGCAGGTGTCCCTTGCACCTGGCTGTGATACACCATGAATTCACTTTCTGGAACTACACACCCTAGTACAGTGGTTCTGTTTGTGAAGGGCTTTTTCTACTTCCCAAGTAAATGGACAGGTGATTGGTGTGTGTGGAAGATCATTAACAAAAAAACAAATTTTAAAATTGTATATTTTAGTGTGCTGAACCAGCACTACAGTGGGCTCTATCCTCCTCCATTCAGATTGTGACTGAATCTCTCTTAGATTTCAAGATACAAATAAAGTAAAAGCTATTGAAGTTTTGGCTGCTTAGTGTACCTCATTGGAATGACTACAAGACGGCATTGTATTTTCCAAAACAGACAATATTTTTTTATTGTTAGTATAATGGCTTACAAATTTATAGCAGCGGAGTCATAACAGAAAGAAATATATATTGTCAGTTCAGAATATGCAATGGAGAGTAACACTTACACTCATATGCCGAGAAGGGGGCTAGCACACCCTCCGGCATAAGCAGGTAAACCTCTCTGACCCTACTTGTGATGCATGTTCTTTTATACAGATAAATTCTTGCTTTGTTTCAAAAGGCTCATCCCCGAACTCTGGTCATATGACTCCCTAGTGATAGAAAAAATGTATACCTAACTATCCCCCCCCGCCCAGTCTCACTTCCCCCCCCCCCCCACGAGAGGGGCCCTAGCAGTCCAGAAACAGAGGGCACTTCGGGAACTTCTTTTGTCCATGTCTTGAATCCTTATCACCTTGCTGAGGCTGATTTGTTATACAACACTGTATGTCTTCAGGATGGTGTCCTTATAGACAGTCTTATGCAGCAAACTGAAACAAAAATGCAAGGGTGACATTCCAGCATCCTGGCCATGCCTGGATCCCATGGCTTGCTTTAGAGACAGGCACCAAGCCCCCACATCCCTACTCCCCCTTCATCCTTCAGGGGTTGTTACTTGTTATGGGTGGTTTATGACTTCTCAGGGTGCCTTGCATATGTCATACGGCACTGATAACAGCTCAGTACAAATGAACAATGGTCACCGAACCTTGGAGAAGTATCCTCCTTAGGAAGACAAGAACTAGGCCAGCAGGAGTATCATTTTCATAGATTAGCGAAGTACATGCTGTTCCATCTGGTTAGCTTGTAAAGAAAGGCTGCTTAGACTGTGAGAAAATATGTGTTAAAATGGCTGTAGTGTCCAACATACACAAAGTATTTCTCCACCAGGTAGTTCAGTTTGTCCAGGTTATCCAACTCACTATGTAAAAAAGAAGTCCTGTTCATTTACTGTAAGCATAGGTCTTCTTCTCTGAGCTATGGGGGTAGAAATCTTCCTTACAGTCTCTAAGGATGTCTGAACTGGAAACTCAATGGCTATTCCAAATTATGAGTGCTATCTGAAACTATCTTGTATTCCTGAAGACCTACTTACACGGGATCTTTTTACAATAGGGTGCCTGGGCAAGTTAAGCATTTTGGTGCACATGTTGAACCTATTTTATAAAGGTAGCATATGCAGGTGCAGGCATTTACATCTACTCTGAGATAAGGACAAATGATATCTTAAGTTTGCACAGATTGGCAGCCAGGGCTGTGGAGTTAGTCAGAAGTAATTTTGGGTAGAGTCTTGAGTCAGTAAAAATGTACCAACTCTGACACCAACTTCAACATAAAATCTTACATTATAATATATAGTACATTTTATTCAATTTTCTATACTGTTCTCCCATGGGAGCTCAGAACGGTTTACATGAAGTAATTCAGGTGGTATTCAAGCATTTTTCCCTGTGTGTCCTGGTGAGCTCACTATCTAATACACCTGGGTCATTGAGGGACCAAATGACCTGTCCAAGATCACAAGGAGTAGCGCGTGTCAGAACCCACAACCTCAGGGTGCTGAGGCTGCAGTTCCAATCCCTGCGCCACACACTCAGATATAGTATGGTAGCAGATAGCATGGCAAAACATACTTAAAGCATGGTAAAACATAATATGACAAACATGGTATGATGAGCCTAATATTACAAAGCATGGGTAACATAGAATGACATGAATTAGCAAAATTGGTAAGGCCAAGAGTGCATGATGAAACAGCATAGAAGACATGGAATAGCAAACACTTATAGGGCTGGTTGCACTTTTCAAGGATGTTCGTTCCCCTGATGAGCCAAACATTGGTGAAACAGGGTCGCTTGTTGGGAAGATTGGAGAGGACGTGACAGCGTTGGAGCTCAGGTCGTCTTTTGTCGGCTAAGTCCTTGAATGTGCCTCTGGGTGACTTTGTCCTTTTCTAAACCTGAGCTGTTCTGTGAGGGAGTTTTTTTTTGCCAGTGAAAGTATCAAAATCAGTTTTGATTTGCACCTTTTGGTTGTATACTGCTACATTAGTCTGAGGCTTTTTCAACCTCTTTTTGGGTTTGAAGAAGAGGGTACCTCGGTGCCATGATCACACAACATTTTGAATCATTATATGAACATATTTATATATTTACCATTACTTTAGATCCAGGACAAAAAATGTAAAGTCTAATATGAGTTGGAGTTGGAATCAAGGGTTTGGTATACTTAACTCCACAGCCTTGTGGCAATACCACCCAGTCTTTTCCCACAGGAATGCTTAACGTACATCTACAGTGTGAAAACTATGTGCTACAAGTTGCTATTGTATACTTTAAGGACCATATTCTATAAACGGCGCTTTAAAGTAGGCACCTTACAGGTGGAAAATGCCATTTAAATTTTTTTTATTAATGTAGGTGCCTATCGGCGCCTAAAGAAATGGCATCTACATTGTGGCTGCAAAGACGCTTTATGACGCCTAATGCCACTGTAGGCATCATAAAGCGCCTCCATAGCTATGATTCATGTGAAAGGTAGATGCTGGAAACCTAGACCTTGAAAACTCTGGCCTACCTTTTCCGCCTCTACCTTTCATAAAGCCATGATTCTATAAACAGTGCAGTTGCATGATTGATATGCGATCGGCAGCTGTTTTTTAGGCAAACGACAACAGCGGCTCCATTTGTAGAACCCAGTGTTTATAATGATACAGGTAAAAATGATTTTGTTATTCATGAAAAACAAATTGGTTTTAAATTATTTAAATCTTAAATCGCCACATTGAACAGCACCGTTCTGTAAAGAAAAACAGTTTCAAGAATGGATTTACATTATTCTTCAAATTAGGCTTACCACAAGTTGCTAAACAATAGTCATGGATACAACATCTTAGGTCACTGGTGTCAAATAGCAATATGTCATTAGGATTTTCTCCTTCAGAAACTCTTTCCATGCTTGTATTTGTGACAAATGTATGATTTCTAGTTCCACCAGGAAAGGCTGCAAGAACAAGCGATCAAAGGACTCGGTTTGGATGTCAACTGAAGTAAAGAGGGCAATAAGTGACAAAAAAATATCCTTCCGGAGATGGAAAAAGGACCCAACGGAGGAAAATCACCAGGCGCACAGGAAATGCCAAAAGGAATGCCACCGAGAGGTTAGAAAAGCGAAAGGGGAATACGAAGAGGGGCTGGCCAGGGAGGCAAAAAACTTCAAGGCATTCTTCAGTTACGTAAAGGGGAAGCGACCAGCGAGAGAGGAGGTGGGGCCGTTGGACGATGGGGATAGGAAGGGAGTGATTAAGGAGGATAAAGAGGTAGCTGAGAGGTTGAACACATTCTTCTTGTCGGTTTTCACGAGCGAAGACACATCTAATATACCGGACTCAGAGGAGCTCATGAGTGGGGAACAGGCCGAAAAATTGGAGCACATAGAGGTAAGTAAGGAGGATGTCCTCAAACAGATAGAAAGGTTAAAATGCGGTAAATCACAGGGCCCGGACGGATCCACCCAAGGGTTCTGAAGGAACTAAGACAAGAAATAGCGGGCACAATCCAGCATGTTTGCAACCTATCCTTGAAAACTGGTGAGGTACCAGAGGACTGGAAATTGGCGAATGTCACACCTATCTTCAAGAAGGGATCGAGGGGTGACCCTGGGAACTACAGGCCGGTGAGCCTGACTTCAATTATAGGGAAGATGGTGGAAGCTATGATCAAGGACGGCATTTGTGAGCACATCGAGAGGAATGGCCTACTGAGAACAAGCCAGCACGGATTCTGTAAGGGAAGGTCGTGCCTAACGAACCTTCTGTACTTCTTTGAGGGAATAAGCAGTCGGGTGGACAATGGGGAACCCATAGACATCATTTACCTTGATTTTCAAAAGGCTTTCGACAAGGTGCCACATGAAAGGCTGCTTAGGAAGCTGTGGAACCACGGGGTGGGAGGGGATGTGCACTGGATCAAGCACTGGTTGTCGGGTAGACTGCAGAGGGTCGGAGTGAAGGGCCAATATTCTGACTGGCGGGGAGTCACAAGCGGTGTGCCACAGGGATCGGTGCTGGGGCCGTTACTCTTCAACATATTTATCAATGACCTGGAAAAGGAGGCAAAGTGCGAGGTTATAAAATTTGCAGACGATACCAAACTGCGGCAGAGTTAGGTCCATGGAGGAGTGTGAGGACCTGCAAAGGGACCTGGACAAGCTGGAAGACTGGGCAAACAAATGGCAAATGCGCTTTAACGTGGAAAAATGCAAGGTCATGCATATAGGGAAAAAGAACCCGTTGTTCAACTACAAATTGGGGGGGGGCATTGTTGGGAGACAGCAGACTTGAGAGAGACTTGGGTGTGCTGGTGGATGCATCACTGAAGCCATCTGCACAGTGCGCAGCAGCCTCGAAAAAAGCCAACAGGATGCTGGGCATCATAAAGAGGGGCATAACAACCAGGACACGGGAAGTCATCATGCCATTGTATCGAGCGATGGTGTGTCCACATCTGGAATACTGCGTTCAGTATTGGTCGCCGCACCTCAAGAAGGACATGGCGGTACTTGAGAGAGTCCAAAGGAGAGCAACGAAACTGGTAAAAGGGCTGGAACACTGCCCATACGCCGAGAGGTTGGATAGGCTGGGGCTCTTCTCTCTGGAAAAAAGGAGGCTCAGGGGAGATATGATAGAGACCTTCAAGATCATGAGGGGCATAGAGAGGGTGGATAGGGACAGATTCTTCAGACTGAAGGGGACAACAAGTACGAGGGGGCATTCGGAGAAACTGAAGGGAGATAGGTTCAAAACAAATGCAAGGAAGTTTTTTTTTCACCCAAAGGGTCGTGGACACTTGGAATGCGCTACCGGAGGAAGTGATCAGGCAGAGTACGGTACAGGGATTCAAACAGGGATTGGACGGATTCCTGAGAGATAAAGGGATCGTGGGATACTGAGGGAGGAGCTGGGATGTAACACAAGTATAGAAAGCTAACCAGGTAATAAGTATAGAAACCCAACCAGGTCTTGCATGTGCAAGACCGGAGGGTTAGGACTTCGATGGGAAGATAGGACTTCAATGAGAAATCAAGGTGGCAAGGGAGCCCCTTCTGGTGATTCAGACAGGTCGTGACCTGTTTGGGCCGCCGCGGGAGCGGACTGCCGGGCAGGATGGACCTAAGGTCTGACCCGGCGGAGGCACTGCTTATGTTCTTAACACATTGGGGAGGAATGGTCTGTAGGGCAGGGTTTTCTAGGAGGGTAGGGAGGATGAGAGAAAGACTTGTCTGAACTGGCTGGTAATAAGTGGGGAGACACACCTTCAACTCATACTTTTATGTAGGAATGCATTTATAAGGATATGCAGAGGTTGCTTTTGTAACAAAATGTTTTCTGATGTGATTATTGCAGCAAATGCAATTTTGATCATTTGGATGAAGTCAAGTCATTTTGATTTAGCTATAGCTTATATCTCTGTTCCTTACAGAATACTACTTGCCTTCTGTTCATCATCTTTGCAGTGTCTCCAGTCATGTACCTCTTTTTTTAAAATTAATTTTACATGTATCACTGATTTAAAAGGAGGGAAAACAGAATTGTTTCAGGTAGAGCTAGGATCTGCCTGTATCTTTTAAAAATTAAATGATGGCACCTTCAGCGAAATGAAAAATAAATTGTCACTGTTGTCCAAGACTGAGTTATCCCTTTTTTAAAATTGTTGTTCAGCTGAAGACAGGTACAGTATTGGTATTAGACTAGTTTCAAGTTTTATTAAAATTTTGATGTATCACAATATCATTAATCTGACATGAATGGGCTTGCTGAGGCACTGCTATGGGATTTTTTTCATTAAGCTTTTTCATGCCATCTTTTACTAACTGTCCTGATGTCAGGAAGGAGTTAGTCTGTTCAAATTGCTAGTCCAGCAAACGTTAACACAAACAGGTTATGCTGTGGCTTTTTTTATTTGCAAAATTTTAAAATCTAGCCAGTCTTTCATATTAGTTAGGAACACTGGTGTAAACATCTGTCCTTTGAGGCAATTCGAGCAGTAGTGGGATCCTCTTCTATTCATTGCACTTCTGTATCACATTCTACCCTAACCATGAGGTCCAGAAGTGGTTTACAAAATTAACAAAAATTATCATAAATCATAGCTGTAAGAAACAGATGTTAAGACTTCTTGGAAAATCCTTATCTTAAAGTTTCAAGGACTAAGACTATATGAGTCGCTTTTTAATTAGAAATGACTGGTTATATTTTCTCTAACACCAAGAAAGATCAAGTCATGTAATTTCTCAACTACTGACCTGCCTTGGTCATGTGGTAAGGAAGTAGGCACTCATGCATCGAATTTATCACTGTGACAATCTTAAAATTTTTTGAACTGACATATGATCTAAAGTGCAAGCTATTCAAAGTTTATGGATTCTATCCCTTGGATCAGTCACTGGCTCTTTCCACAACTTTCTGATGAGGACAAATCCCTTTTGACTTCTTTATTGCCATAGCTTTAAAACTTACAATTAACTAGAAATATAATTTCCTTCTATCATTAACCATGTGGCACTGGATAGTGATGTACAAAAAAAAATATGAAGACAACCTTTCTTACAACTCACCAAATTACTCTTTAAAAGAATCAAGAAATGGAAGTCTCTGCAGTATACTGTTTTCTTTCATAATGCAGGAACAATTTTCTAAATTTTTTTTTGGTGCCTTATTACATACTTAAAGAACAAAAATGTATACATGTTTGTAGCTTTTTGTATTGTAACAATTTAAAATTTCAATAAATATGGTGTGTGTGTGGGGGGGGGGGGTGGAATGTACGGTGTCAAAAACTCTCAGTGCTAGCACCCAAGCAAGCAATATATACGCTCTTTTTAAAGAGAGAACGTAAGGCGGCCTAGACCGCGCACGTATTGCGAGTTACAGTTAAAAGCTGGGCATAAGCGGTTGCTGTCGGCGTAGCCACGCTCTGCGAAAGATTCCAAGCGCGCGCGCTTCCGGTGTCATGGCGTGTACCCGTTACCATGGAAACAGCTCTCCAAGCCCGCAGGGATTAATACTGGAAGAGCGGAAAATTCACCAGAGAAAAGCGGTAATCTTCCCCCCCCCCAAAAAAAAAAAAAAAATCACAGTTCTTATACTGGCTTTAAATAAATAATACATCGACCAACAAAGGTACTTCTCAAAAGCGCCCGCAGCAGCTGCCAGCTGTGCCATTTGGGAAGGGAATCCGGCCGCGACAAAAAAAACAACTTTTTTTTTTAAAGTAAAACTTCCACAGCAATAGGGTTCCACAAGCTAATAATAAAAAAAAAAATAAATAAATACGGAGCTGAGACGGTCGAGGACGCTCAATTCCACGTTTGACGTGCAGGGGACGCGAGAAGAGCCGCCTCAGCCTCTGGGCCTTCAGGCTAACTTGCAGCCTGCCACCTCCATTGCAGTTCACCTGGCCCGCGGGTTTCGTGCAACCTTTAAGATTTTACCTGCCAGCAACCGTTTTATTATGTTGGACCGGGGGCGATAAGACATAAAAAAAGCAGCCTCTCGGGTCTCTGTCGGGTTTTGTTAGGGGGGGGGGGAAGGGTTTCCCCTCTTCAAATCCTACCTGTGCTGAATTGAGAGGTCCCGAGTGACCACTGCCGGAGGAAGGCAAGCGTGGGGACTGGGGAAGTGCTGTTTCAAATCGTTTCGCGCGCAGTGATGATGACCGCATTCTTTGCATCCCCCCCCCCTCTTTTGCATCCTGAGGACTTTTGCAGATCCTTGCTTTCATTTTGGCGACCTGTCTCCCCGGCTTTCGGGGGGGGGGGGGCGTTGTTTAGTGTTGCTACTGATAGTAACACATTTTTCCCCTCCCACACCCCTCGAGCGTCGTCCTGGATCTTGTGTTTTTAATTTGAAGCATCATCTTTCCTTGTCCCCTGGCTCCCATCTGTTGTCATTAAAAGTGATGTAATAATGTATGGGGACACTGTCCTAGGGGGACTGCAGCTTGCACCCTCCCCACTGTTTTCTGAGAGGCAAGGAGTAGAGAAATGGGAAGCCTGTTCAGCATCGCCGAATTACTTTCTTCCTCTTGTTTTTATTTCCAGCCTGCAGCAATTGATAGGAAAACTAAAGCCCTCGGGCTATATACGAGTCTTTATCACTGTCAGTATTGAGCAGACTGCTAACTGCCTGCTAGTATCTTCAGATGCAGAGACATGAAGGACCTAAGAAGAGAGTCCAAACACCAGCAACTTATGGTATGTACCTGAGGTGAAAAAGAGAATGTCCAGCTTGCAAAAACAAATAATACTTTTTTGTAAAGAGTATATTTATATTCTAGGATTGACACCATAGGAGACAGCTCTATAGGTGCTTGAGCATCCCCATGAAAGGGTAATTTATCTAGAGTTTAACACCCCCAATCATTTTGAAAAGTTTTCTCCTATGATTGACACTGCTGATTATATCTTAGAAAGATTTCTATATCAATTACAAGTTAATAACAATAAAACATTTTTTTACAAAAAGTGTTTTTTAGGTTAGGATTTCTTGGATGTGCTCTCATTGTAAATAAATACATTAATCTCAATAGTCTGCTTCTGGCCCCCTAGGAGGCTCAAGGTGGCTTGCATCATTTAAATATGAATACTGTATAGTTTTTCTAATACAGTAACCTAATTGCAAGTACATCGATAAATCAGTCAACACCATAACATTTTATTAAATACATAAAATGCAGAATTGCTAAAAATCAGTGGAATTTATCTAACAATCATGGAAAATTTTGGTCTTACCTGCCAATCCAGAATTCATGGTGTTTGCTCATATAAAAAGGATCTATGAAACTCTTGTAACAAAGCAGATAATGACCCCAGTAACTCTCCAGGATAATAATCCATCAGGAAGAAGGGCCCATGGCCCAAACCAGAGTCAATTACCTCTGAGAGCACAGAGGGGTGGACCCACAATGCCTCATTGTGTTCCTCTCAAGGCATCAGAAGCTTTCTGACTGGAAGCCTCTTTTCAAGTTAAAATTAAATGGCACCAGCTGGAAAGAAGAAGTAAATGCTGAGCTAAGGATCCCTTGCCTGGGTGATAATGTCATCCTCTCAGAACCTCTGAGGATGAGCCTCTCCCAAATGCTTCACAATTTGTTCCATATCCTCACTGAATAGTAGTTTACACCTAAAGTGATATCTACTGAGGCAGGCCTTCAATGTTGGGTCCGCAGCCCAATTCTGGAGCCACAGGCTAGTTGTTCTTTTAATGACTTTGGTTATAACCAGGTCTACCTTAGGTAACTTGAGTTTCTTGTTCTTTTCAAGGACCAAAGAGTACAACCTACCCAGACCCATGGTCCTACTGATTCTGAGCCCAGCTTCTGGCATTTCACACTCCACTGAGATTATGGCTTAAATTGCTAGTGAACCAGAAAGGTCTTAGTAGGCTTGTGGATACCTTCTAAAATTGGGTCTCCTGATGACCCCAAGTCCTTAACCAAGGGCTCAGAAATACTCAGAGCTTCCAGGGCTTGAAATATCTTACCTGCCAGTTCCTTCCTTCAGAATAACATGACGTATCTCAGTCGTCCCACCACCTGCCTCCCTACTGAAGACCCAGCCTCAGAGTAAGCTGCTGCTTGGATTTAGTTGGTTTACATGAACAGGCTACTCCAGGCATCAAACAAACCTCTAGAGCAGTGTCTCAAACTGTGTGCCAAGGCACAGTGGTGTGCCCCAAAGAGATTCCATGTGTGCCACAAGAGATTTCAGAATTTTACTTTGTTTTTAAAAATTCCCTTCATAAGTATACACTAGAATAGAGGATATGTACATTGCGTATGCAAGAGTCTGTCAATGTTATGAGCATCTGTGTGCATAAGGATACTTAGATAATCATTCTTTGACGTGATTGGTCCTTGAAAACTAGCGGCAAGTCATTTTAGCGTTATTTTTATTTTTATTTTTGAAGCAATAAGTTGAGCAACAAAGCAATCAAGGCTTTGTTACCATTTGGACCTTTTTATCTTTGTGGATTTGGATTTTCAGCTCTTAAATTCTGAAAATAAAGAGAACGACAGCAGATGGTGGTAATAAAATGTGTGTTTGCTTGTCGATTATTGAGCCACGTTTTGAGTTAATTTGCACTCAAAAACAATCACATCCATTGCATTGATTAGCAATTCTATTCTACCTACTTTAGTTTTACCGTTGTTACAATTACCCATACATAGCTTAAAGAACTTTAAATAAATAACTGTCAAATTTAATTTTTTATTGGTTTTGCAATTTTATAATTTTAATTATAATGTGTCGCAAAAAACATTTGCTTCGTTTAGTGTGCCAAAGCTAAAATAGTTGAGAGACACTGCTCTAGTGTTTCCCCAGGCTCTTCTCCATGTAACTCCTGGCATGTACTTCAGAGGGACTGCACACCAGCAGCTAAAGAGCTCCCTTCTATAGCTGAAACTGTCCAGAGGTCTCTACACCAGTGTTTCTCAACCTTTTCAAGCCAAGTACCCCCTAAGCCTAACAAATACCAACCGAGTAACCCTGCCCAATTTCCACCCCAGACTTGCCCAAACTCTGCCTCCATAATAATATTACTAATTGTAATGCAATTTCTTCCATCCATTTTTCATATACACACAATATAAACTTATTAATACATAATGGTAACCACAAAATTTAAAAAAACCCCACAAAGCACACTGTATGCAGAGAAAATGTTAATTATCATTTATATTAGGGGGTTTTCAAAGATGTCAAGGCAGATGATTTTAAAATATACAATCAGTAAAAACTATAGAAAAAATAGACAAATATAGAGCAAAATATAGACAGCAGATGAAACTGACACATTTTGATCACTAAATTGAAAATAAAATCATTTTTCCTACCTTTATCTGGTGATTTCATGAGGCTTTGGTTAGAAACATAGAAACATAGAAAGATGACGGCAGAAAAGGGCCAAGGCCCATCAAGTCTGCCCACTCTATATACCCTCCCCTTAATACTATACAATGTTTTACCCTGACCCACTTAGGGATCCCACATGGGCGTCCCATTTATTCTTAAAATCTGGCACGCTGCTGGCCTCGATCACCTGTACTGGAAGCTTGTTCCATTGATCAATCACTCGCTCCGTGAAGAAATACTTTCTGGTGTCGCCGTGAAATTTTCCGCCCTTGAGTTTGAGCGGGTGCCCCCTTGTGGTTGAGGGGCCTCTGAGAAGGAAAATGTTATCTTCCACTTCTATACGTCCGGTGACGTATTTAAACGTCTCAATCATGTCTCCCCTCTCCCTGCGTTCCTCGAGAGTGTAGAGCTGCAAATTGTTTAGTCTTGCCTCGTACGAGAGACCTTTAAGCCCTGAGACCATTCTGGTGGCCATCCTTTGGACCGACTCGACCCTCTGCATGTCTTTGCGATAATGTGGCCTCCAGAATTGCACGCAGTATTCCAGATGAGGTCTCACCATGGTCCTGTATAATGGCATTATGACTGCAGGCTTTCTGCTGACGAAACTTCTACGGATGCAACCCAGCATCTGTCTTGCCCTTGAGGAAGCCTTCTCCACCTGATTGGCAGATTTCATGTCTGCACTAATGATTACTCCTAAATCTCGTTCTGCTGTAGTGCTGGTCAAGGTTTCCCCGTTCAAGGTATAAGTTCTGCACGGGTTTCTGCTACCCAGGTGCATGACCTTACACTTTCCAGCATTGAAGCCCAGCTGCCAGGTTGAGGACCAGCATTCCAATGTACGCAGGTCCTGCGCCATAATATCTTGTAGATTGTCCTCGCACTTCCTTCTGACTATACAGCCAATATTTTTTTCCTTTCTGTCTCCTGCATGCTTCCTCTCCTCCAGACCTCATTCCATTCCCCAACTAACATCTCTCTCTGTCCCTCTATGAATCCAGCTTTTTCTTCCTCTTTCCCTGCCTGCCCCACCCCCAAAGCTGACTTTGCCATCAAAACACACTCCATTCCCCCAACTTTTTCTTCCTTTCTCCCTGCCTGCCCGCCCCTGCTGAAGCCATTGCTGCCAATTTCTCCCTGCTTCCTCACCCCAACCTGCCACCCGACATACTCCATTCCCCCCAACTTTTTCTTCCTTTCTCCCTGCCTGCCCGCCCCTGCTGAAGCCATTGCTGCCAATTTCTCCCTGCTTCCTCACCCCAACCTGCCACCCGACATACTCCATTCCCCCCAACTTTTTCTTCCTTTCTCCCTACCTACCCCCCCCATTGAAGCCACCGCTGATTCTTCCCTGCCCCACCCCCGAAGCCGACCCTGCCACCAAACACGCTCCATTTCCACCCTGCCGCGGCCAGCCCACAAGCCTTCCTCCCCGATTGGCTGGCTCAGAACCTTCTCTCCCAAGTCAGAATTGACATCGGGGGAAGGCTTGTGGGCTGGCCGCATGCAGTCACTGCACGCGCCTGGCCTGGCCCTGTTGCTGCGGCAGTGGTAGAGGTGAGGTGTGAGAATGGAGCATGTTGGGTGGCAGGGTCAGCTTTGGGGGTGGGGTAGGGAGGAATTGGTAGTGGCGGCTTCAGCATGGGGCACAGGCATTGAGAGATCCCAGGTGGGGGCCAGCCCGCATACCCCCAACGGATGGCCCGCGTACCTCCTGGGGTAAGTGTACCGCAGGTTGAGAAACACTGCTCTACAACATTTCTAATACTAAACAGCTCTCACAGTAGGGCTTCTTGCTTCTGCTGTACAAAAGTGCTGTGGTCTGGATACAGCAAAAGTAGCACCAGGGTAACCTTTGAAACCCTCCCCCAAAAAAAAAACAAGCTACAAAACAGGCATGACTTCCCATACTGTAGGTTGTAACTCCAAACTGGAATGTGCATGCCATGTTTGGGGTCACAGCTATGGCAGGCAGTACATAGGTATGTCATTATGATATGCCTTGGCAGGGTCATAGCCCAAAAAAGTTTGGTATATATAGCCATAAAGAGAACATAATGAAAGAAGCAAGAGAATATAAAAGGGGGAAAAGAAAGGAAACCCCATTCTGACTTGGTTTGTTTAGAATAAATGGAGGAGTCCAGGTCCCTTCCCTAAGTATTCCCAGTGCAATCTCTTCCAGCCAGACCCAGATTCTTTCTACTGCTCCTGCTCAACAGTGGGACCAGTTCTCCAAGTGGGCCCTGCACTACATGGGTTGTGCCTCACCATATGTTGAAGACAGAGAATACTGGATTACTAGAGCAGTATAGGTCCTTTTATAGGCCAGAACTCATTAAGTATCTGTCTCCTTCTGCAGACTGAGGAGCATAACCTCTGGTCTGGTGAACGATAAGGAAATTACTTATATCCTAGTTACACTAGCTGTATATGGAAATGTCAGACCTTTTGGGAGTGTTGCAACAAATCTGAGAAGGTTGTACATTTGACATTATGATTTTATTGTTGTTTGGGACATGTAAGTCTTTGCAAAAGTTATACAGGAATTCTCATTCAAAAGCCTCTTCAGGGCTAGCCCAAAGGTATGTAACACTCTAGCTGAACCTTCAGCCCCCACCAAGGGCTGGCTTAAGGCCTTCTCCCCTTTCCTTCCTCCCTTCCCCAAGGTGTCTAGCTTCTCTCTGCTTCCCTCGCATCCCCCCTAAAGTGTTCAATATCTCCCCTTTCCCACCTCAGTCCAACAAGGTTTTCAGTATTTCTACTTCCTTTCCTCCCCTCCCTGGGTGGACTGGGGGGGCAACACATTCCTCTGTTCTCCTCTCTCCCCTAAGCATATCTTTGCTGGTGGGGATGCCAAGGCCTCGCCAACCAAAGAAATACAGTTCGTAAGCTGCTCCCCTCCTCCATGCACTACTGCTTTAATGCAGAAGATGGCAACATGCCTCCAGCCACTGATTCCAGGACTCCCTGAACATGATCAGTTCTTGCGCAAACTGAGCATGAGAGAGAAATCCTGACATTGGTGGCTGGAAGCATATTGCCAACTTCTGCATAAAAAAAAGAACAAGAAGGAGGGGAGTGACTGTCAGGGTATCGGCATCGTCAACAGCTGTTCAAAGGGGTGCTTTACTTCTGGAGGTGATCTAAACCCAAAGTGACCCATGTGACACAGGCCCTTTCCCTTTCTCCCCCCATGACTACACCACTGTCCCTGAGATGTTAAGTATTTCTCCTTATATCCCCCCAGAATGTTCAGTGGCTTTCTTTCCCTGACCTGCTCTGACTCAGTTAGCTTGTTTAAAGAAACCTCATTGAATTTGGTGCAGGCCCTCGAACAGTTTTAGATAAACTGAAGGCTGCCCTGGTATCACCCACATTGTGGTTGAGCTGGTCCTGTGTCTGTGTTTTAACTGTTTTAGTATATTTTCAAGCAGAAAACAAAATCAGGTTGTACTGTTTGAAACATTTTTAAGTGCTGTTTCCTTATCTTGCTGGATCAGTCTAGACCTAAGGATTCCCCTATCAGCAGATCACAAACTTAAAGATTCCAATTACATCATTGAATTTGCTGGTAGTAAGTCAATAACAGAATCTATTTCTGGGAATATAATAAATACAATTTGCTTTTGCCTGTATATATGTGACTAGTGTGTCTCTGCGGTATGTATACTATTAGTCCAGTCCTATTGATTTTATGGAGTTCCTTTCAACTTGTGGTTTTATTTATTGTACCCACTTGAATCTGCTGTTAATTTAAGTGGCATATTAAATTTTAATAAACATAAACATCATCACTATAATAGGTGGTGCAGACAGAAACATTCCAGTGTTTCCCACCTCCAGCAGATGGTGCAAGCAGTTTCTTTGTTGTTTTTCTTTCTCAACTTTTGGGCCTTAGCCTTTTGGTTGAAGTCTCACAAGGGCATACACTCCTAGGTTCTGAGTCATGGCCAGTCCACAAGTTGAAGTAGAGGAGATTATTAGCTCCTCCTCAGTGGCCTGGGGCTTTAACTTGGGGGCCTTCACTCTGTGCATCAGACTGCATCAGGGTCTGTGGTGCCACACAGCAAGAGTAAGTGCTCTCTATTTATCCTTATTTCTCCTTTACTACTTCTCTCCCCCCCCCCCCCACCGGTGCTCTGAAAACATATTTTTTAAACATTGGGGGTTAGTGCTGTTTCTTCTTTGACAGGGTAGACAATTAAAAAAAGAAGATAGGAATGAGAAGAGAACATCAATCTTGACTAGTCTTATTCAAACAGGTGGCAGATCTGCTGTAGTTGGACCTCGGAGCCGAGTCTTCTTTTTTTAGGGACTGGGAGAGAGGTGTATGTCTGCAACTATACTGCTAAAGCACTGTCCAGAAGGCATCATGTTACATGAGGAAGCTCTAGGGAGCAGCCAGGACTGTTCCCGGTGTAGGTGCACACTCATGTGGAAGTCTTCATTTCTGCTGTTGATAAATTAATTTTGGTGAGAAAGGCAGCCAGTTTGTATCCAGACCTCATTTTGCACATGCAATCTGAGATGAGTAGGTTTCCCCCTTTTGGGTGGGGGAAGTCAACTGGGGGTCTCCTCCTCCTCTGCTGGAATTGTGATCATGGGGAGACTTGCGGGATGCCTATTGTCCCTATTAGGATCCCAGTTTTCAGCCCTTCTGTCTGAATGTCTTATGGCTCATGTCTTGGGGGTCCCCAGGGACCTCTAGTCTCTGGACAAAATGGCCACAGTCTCTGCAAGTAGCAGAACTGCTGGTCCATCTAAGGTTTCCCATCCTCCTTGGAAGAGGACATTTGGAGGCAAATGAATTTTCCCAGGATGGTTTCCCCTCTACAAAGTTTAGAATGGTATCTCCTAACATGGATTCTGCATCCATTATAGTGTGTTTGTTTCTTTGAGAGGAGTTGTCTTCCCTAACAGCTCAGGTATTGGCAGCTTTGTGATTCCCTCAGCAGTGGTGGAGATTTCCTTGGAAGGGCACCCAATGTTTGAGGGCTGAAAGAGGCCTTCAAAGGCTTTTCCCTTTCCCAAGGCTCTGACAAGGTTGGTGCTGGTAAAGTGGGAGGTCCTGGATCTGGTTCTTAAGAAGACAAGACTAATAAACAAAACATATGAGGAAAGACTTGATGACCTGAAGATGTACACCCTGGAGGGAAGGAGAGACAGAGTGATATGATATAGTTTCAAGTTTATTAGGATTTTATATACCGCCTATCAAGGTTATCTAAGCGGTTTTTACAATCAGGTACTCAAGCATTTTCCCTCTCTGTCCCGGTGGGCTCACAATCTATCTAACGTACCTGGGGCTATGGAGGATTAAGTGACTTGCCCAGGGTCACAAGGAGCAGTGCGGGGTTTGAACCCACAACCCCAGGGTGCTGAGGCTGTAGATCCAACCACTGCGTCAGACATTCAAATCCAAACAAACCTTTTCCAGAGGAGGAAAAGTGGTAGAACTAGAGGCCATAAATTTAGATTGTAAGGGGGCTGATTTAGGAATAACATTAAGAAGTACTTTTTCTGGTATGTTCCTTCTAGATTCAATACACTAGGTGTTCAATCCCAATCCACAATCCGGAAGTTGCAGAAATCCAACACTTTTCTGAGCACATGCTCCTCCCCCTTAGACTGAGAGCTAGAGCAATATCCAGTTTCAATTTCTGCAAGCAATCCGTGCAGAAGTCTTTTGAATTGCTCTGCTTTCTTATTTTGCTGATGGTGGCCATCTTGGATTTTAAACAATCTTTTTTTCAAAGTTTTATTTCTGCCTCAAAACTCCTCAATTTGATTAAAAATAATTTAGGATGGATCTTCCCAGCTCCTAATCTGTTGAATGTGTGCATTGATTGCACTGGATCAGCAACCGTGTACAGCGTGCTATAGCCACTGGGGGAGGGGGCAGGAGCTTCGGGCTTCACATTCTCTGGGTACTGTAGGGCTGGGGAGCTGGCCTGGGTTCGTGACTTAAGGAAAAAAAATCTCACCTAGAGGCCGTTCTGGAGTCTGGCACAAAACACCTGTGTTCCGATTCTGGGTACTCTTTTGGCATGATGCATGTGCCTCAATAGAGCCCTGCCCTGGTTGCAGGGTATGACTTTTCACTGGATTTTATTCGGCTCTTCTGGAAAGCTTATTCTTCAGACCCCGCTCATTTGACGCAGCCAGCGGACATGTTGGGTCTTTCTCGGCCATGGCAGAGATTCCTGTTTGGGAGCCCTCTCGTCCGGCTGTGGCAGACCTCGATTGCAGTAGTTGCCATTCAGATATTATGCCTCTTCTGTCTTCTGACACTGCTTCTTTGTTGGATCTGACTGATAACCCTTGCTGGGACTAGTCACCTCAGCTACCCTGAGAGTCTGGATTTGGTGATGACCCTTCTGTCCACAGACTCTTTAATCATGGTTCTGTCCACCTTTTTATTTATCAAATTGGATTCTCCACTGTTCTAATGTGCTGTCTTCTTTTTTTCCATCCCATCCACAGTTTCTTCGTCTCCTTATAGAACAATGGGATACCCGAGAAAGTTCTTTCCGACTTTCTAAAAACTATGTCCAAGCTTTATCCACTGGCTCCTGATTTTCAGCAGGTTATTGAACAGCCTAAGGTAGATTCTGCCCCGTGTGTCTCAATCCGTGAGGGATGTGTTGGAAGCCTCCCGCAAGATTTCGACCAGGCTTTGTTATTCTCAAAAATGGACCAGGTTTTCCACCTGGTGTTCATCTTCTCACCTGGATCCTGTTTCGGTCCCGGTGTCCTCAGTTCTGGATTACTTATTGCACCTGTCTAATTCTGGTCTGAAAACCACATCTGTGCGTGTTCATCTCAGTGCCATTTCGGCTTTCCATCAACACCTGGATGGACGTGCTCTTTCGCTCCATCCTTTGGTAACGCGTTTCATGAAGGGACTACTCAGGGTTTGTCCCCCTCTTAAACCTCCTCCCGTCGTGTGGGATCTGAATGTGGTTTTGGCTCAACTGATGAAACCTCCCTTTGAGCCAATCGACAAGTCTCTTTTGAAGTTTCTGACTTGGAAAGTGATTTTTCTGATTGCTCTCACATCCGCACGACGGATTGGAGAGTTGCAAGCTTTGGTTGTGGACCCTCCTTTTACTGTGTTCCGTCATGATAAGGTGGTTCTCCGCACCCATCCGAAATTTTTACCAAAGGTTGTGTCTGATTTTCACCTCAATCAGTCCATTGTCCTTCCTGTGTTCTTTCCGAAACCCCACTCCCATCCTGGCGAGACGGCGCTTCACACGCTTGACTGTAAGAGGGCGTTAGCATATTACCTCCAACGCACCAGGTCTCATAGGAAGGTTCCTCAATTGTTTTTGTCCTTTGACTCTAATCGCTTAGGGCATCCTGTTTCCAAGCGCACCTTGTCCAACTGGTTGGCTGCTTGTATTTCTTTTTGCTATGCTCAGGCTGGTCTTTCGCCCCCGGGTCGAGTCACGGGGCATAAGGTCAGAGCGATGGCAGCCTCTGTGGCTTTCCTCCGTTCTACTCCTGTGGAGGATATATGCAAGGCTGCCACTTGGTCTTCGGTTCATACGTTCACCTCCCACTACTGTCTGGACACTTTGTCCAGAAGCGACGGCCGGTTTGGCCAGTCGGTGTTACGTAATCTGTTTTCCTAAATTGCCATCCTCCCACCTGCCCTTTTTTGGTTGGCTTGGAGGTCACCCACATGTGAGAATATCATGCCTGCTTGTCCTGGGATAAAGCACAGTTACTTACCGTAACAGGTGTTATCCAGGGACAGCAGGCATATATTCTCACAACCCGCCCGCCTCCCCGGGGATGGCTTCTTTGCTAGTTATGGAACTGAGGACCACAAGGTGGGATGCGCCCTCTAGTGGGCGAGAAGGCATGCACATGCGTGGTGCAGTGTGCAAACTTGAAACTTCAATCAAGTTTGCTTGAAAAGCTGTCCGCGCTGGGGCTCCGTAGATGACGTCACCCACATGTGAGAATATATGCCTGCTGTCCCTGGATAACACCTGTTACGGTAAGTAACTGTGCTATCTGGTGCACGGTCCTCCATAGTGATGGGGGAGTGATGCTTAAGGATTCTTAGGATCGCAGAGTGGACATTATGTTGAAAAAGCTTTTTGAAATGCTGTCTTTAGGTATCAAAGCGGTGGCGGCCGCTTTCTTTACAGCATGTGCCTGTCGTACGAGATTATGCAGTGCATCCTCTGTGGAGGTGCATGCTTGTCCTTCTCTGTTGATGGATCCATCATTGGGCTGCCCTAAGTATCTTCCTGTGAACAAGTCTTGCCAGACGTAGGGAGAGGATCATAGTAATTTTCGTTCCTCCCGCAGGTTTCATCAGGGATCTGCGGCATCTTCTTCCCAGAGATATTCCTAGGGTTACTACCCTCATTACAACAGTTCCAATTCCAGGCGTCCTCAAACCTCAGGTTCTCAAGCAGCTACTGCTCCTAAAAAGCCCCAATGACGCCAGAGGTCAGACAGGGCTTCCTAATATCGGAGGCCAACTTTCTCAGTTTTATCAGGAGTAGACTCGCATTTCCTCAGATCAGTGGGTGCTGGATATCATTCGGGAGAGGCACAAGATAGACCTCTTTTGCCTGCCTCCGGATTTGTTTCTGGACTCTCCAGGTCGGCTGGAAAGGAAGTCCAGGGCCCGTGTTACTCTGCAACGTCTCTTAGTCATTAGAATGATAGAACCCATTCCAGAACATGAATCGGGCTTAGGCAGATACTCCGTATACTTCATTGTGCCAAAGAAAGGCTCGGAGGACTAGAGACCCATTCTGGATCTAAAGTCGGTCAACCGCTTCTTGCAAATTCCTAATTTCCATATGTAAAAAATGCACATAGTCATAGCTGCTGTCTCTCCAGGAGAGTTTCTGGCGTCCTTGGATCTCACAGAGGTTTACCTCCGTGTTCCAATTTATTCGGAGCATTGCAGGTTTCTGCATTTCCATGTTCTGCAACAGCATTTCCAGTTTGCAGCTCTGCCCTTTAGCCTATTGATGATGCCCCGTGCCTTCACCAAGGTAGTGGTAGTTTGTGGCTTTTCTCCAGCAGGGGGTCCAGGTCCATCCTTACTTGGACAATTGGTTGATCTGGACTCCGTCTCGTCAGGAGTGCGAAAGTGCGGTGGAGACTGTGGTGTCTCTGCTGCAGGCATTGGGTTTGCTTGTCAACTTCAGGAAGAACCACTTGATGCCCTCCCAGTCCCTGGAGTATCTGGGTCTTCTGTTCGACACTAGGCAGGGTCATGTGTTTCTTCACAAGACACACAGACAGAAACTTCAATAGCAGATCAGAGTTCTCTTGGACTGTTCAGCTCCCACAGCCTGGCATTATCTGCAGGGTTTGGGGTCCATGGCAGCCTTCTTGGAGCGGTCCCCTGGGCCAGAGCTCACATGCACACTTTACAGGAGTCCTTCCGCACTCGGTGGTCTCTGCAGCATCATCCCCTTCAGAGGCCGCTCCCCTGGATGGAGCCAGCTTGCAGCAGCTTGAGCTGATGGATTCAGGGGGATGCTCTCCGCCAGGGCAGGCTTTTTATGGATTTTAGAGGGGATGACTCTTATGACAGATGCCAGCCTGTCGGGTTGGGGTGCTCACTGCAGGGTCCACTCCATTCAAGGGCAGTGGACTCGTCAGAAACATTGGTCGATCAATTGTCTGGAGCTCCGGGCAATTTGACTGGTGTTACTCGCTTTCCAGCCCTTTTTGGAAGGAAAAGAGGTGCGAGTATTCTCTGACAATGCCACAGAGGTGGTGTACGTAAATCATCAAGGGGGCACAAGAAGCACTTGGGCCAGGGTGGAAGCACATCTTTACATTACATTACATTAGAGATTTCTTTTCTGCCATTACCTTGCAGTTCAAGGCGGATTACAAAAGATTTATGAAGGGGGGTTACAATGGAAGAATATTTGTCATTACTAAAGTTGTAAAGAGTAGATCATTTGTCATTTCAAGAGTTGTATTGAATAGACATTTGTTAGTATTTAAATGGTAAAAAGTGTAGGTAGAAATTTAGGAAGAAAGGGAAACTAGGGAAAATCATTTGTTGTTTTTCAGGTTGTACGATGGAAGAACATCTTCTGTCTCAGTGGCCCATTTGGCCAGAGTTGACAGTGTTCAGGCACACTTCCTCTGCCGACAGGTCCTGGTCTCAGGAGAATGGTCCCTCTCGCAGAAGATGTTCGGTCTGATTGTACAGCACTGGGGTCAGCCCCAAATGGACCTGATGGCTTCAGCAGAGAAATCGAAAGTCAGGCGCTTTTTCAGTCAATGAACACAGCGCGGAAGCCTAAGGCTGAATGCCTTGGTTCAGCCCTAGCCAGCTCATGAGCTCCTGTATATGTTCCCTCCATGGCCTCTGGTTAGTTGGGTCATTCGCTGGATAGCAACACATCCCAGGCTTGTGATTCTAGTAGCTCTGGACTGGCCTCATTGCCCATGGTATGTGGATTTTGTCCATCTTCAGCGGGATGAGAAACTCCAACTTCCTCTTCATTGCTACCTTCTCAGTCAGAAGCCAGTTCCCATGGAGAACCCACAACGCTTTGGTCTTACAGCATGGCTTTTGAGCGCTCAGCCTTGATGAAGCGCGGTTATTCAGATGTAGTTATCTCGACTCTTGCACGCGAAGAAACCCTCTACTATGGCTTCTTATGCCAAAGCCTGGAAGGCTTTCCAACAGTGGTGTGCTAAGGACCAGGTGGAGCCTGAGAGGGTTCCCATTTCAGTGGTCTTGGCTTTTTTTCAGGTGGGCCTAGAAAAGGGTTTAGCAGTGGTCTGGTCTCCCTTAAAGTTCAGGTTGCAGGCCTTTTGTGCTGTAGAGAACGCTGAAGCACTAGTTCGCTTACTGCTCAACCAGATCTGACCAGATTTATGAGAGGCATGCTTCGTTTGCAGCCTCCTTTGCGTAATCCTTTCCCTTCGTGGAAACATCGCTCTGCAGGGCCTTGGAGAAGCCCCATTTGAACCACTAAAGGATGCTTCTCTTCTGGGTCTAACAATCAAGACTGTCTTTCTGGTTGTTATTGCCTCGGCACGACGTATTTCGGAGCTTCAGGCTCTTTCATGCAGGAAACCCTTTCTCCGTATTATGGATGCAGAAGTTGTCCTCTATACTGTACCTTCCTTTCTACTAAAGGTGGTATATGCCTTCCATGTCAACCAGGGGGTTCGTTTGCATTCTGAACCTGTGGAATGAAATATAGGCAAAGATCAGACCTTGTACAAGTTGGATGTCAGGAGAGTCTTGCTCCACTATTTGGACAGGATTAATGATTTCTGACTGTCTGATCACCTTTTTGTCCTGACTAGTGTGCCTCGCCGATTGCTCGATGGATTCGAAAAGCCTTTTCCATGTCTTACATCGCTCGCGGCAAGCAGCCGCCGGTTTCTCCTAATGCCCACTTGACTAGAAGTGTTGCTTCGTTGTGGGTAGAGTCTCGTGTGATTCATCCTGATGAAATTTTCATACTTTTACCCAGTTTTACCAAGTAGATGTGGTGGCTCATTCTGATGCCACTTGTGGGACCTTGGTATTGAGAGCAGGCTCTTCTGTCCCTTCCTAGCTGCTACCATTGCTTTGGTAGCGTATGGAATCCGGAAGGGACGTAACAGAATGGAAGATTAGGTTTTTACCTTCAATAATCTCCTTTCTGTTAGTCCCTGTAGGATTCCATACAACCCGCCTTCTCTGTGTACACTAAGTGGTTTGGAATAGCCTGCATCTTTCTGCCTTACAGTCTTGATTTTCCAGCCAGTTGCCAGATCCTGTGGGGAGTTTTCTGTGAATATGTGCACTGCTGAAGGCTCACTCTTGGGGTGCTCATTGCACACAGCAGGTGAATTCTACATTGTTCCTCAATGTTTTTCTGAGTTGCCTTTGTGTTTGTTTATTGCTTGTTCATATTTTGTAGAGCAGATCAGTTCAAGAATTGTTTATGTTGCTGGGGATCTTCCCCTGTACCCTCCTTGTCATGGATTTGTTCAGGTATGTTGCTTGGCTTTGGAACTCAACTGGATATGGCTCTAGCTCTCAGTCTAAGGGGGAGGAGCATATGCTCAGAAAAGTGTTGGATTTCTGCAACTCCTGGATTGCGTATGAAATCCTACAGGGACTAACAGAAAGAAGATTATCGAAGGTAAAAACCTAATCTTCCATTCACAGGGAGGGTGATAGATGCCTGGATTGCCCTCCCGCATGAGGTGATGGTGATGAAAACAATAACAGACTTCAGAAATGTGTGGGATATTAAATATAAAGGAATCTTATATGGAAGGCATGGAAACAAACATGCTTAGCGGTAATTAGATGGCAGTGCTAATAATTGAGAAGCAAAGCCAGTGCTGGGCAGATTTCTACGGCTATGCCATGATTGTGGATGAACAGATAGGCAAGTCCTGGACAGACTTCTATAGTCTGTGCCCTGAAAATGACAAGGACAAATCAAGTATGCATATGTAGTATCACATGATACCTAGAAACACAGAAAAATGAAGACAGATAAAGATCATATGTCCTATCTAGTCTGCCGGTCCATGCCATCTACTATCTCTTCCTCTCTCTTAGAGTTCCAATGTACTTTTCCCAAGCATCCCTGAATTCAGATACAGTTTTGTTCTCCACTACCTCCACTGGTAGGCCATTCCACATATTCACTACCTATGAAAAAGTATTTTTTGAGGTTACTTCTTAGTCTATCCCTTTTCACCTTCATCCTTAGCCCCCTCATTCCAGAGCTTCCTTTCAATTGAAAGAGACTTCCTCCATTTATTCAATATAGGTATTTAAATGTCTCTCAAGAATACTAGTAATAATAACAAAATATAAATTCAAAAATAGTTGTTCCCTGTGCACAGTGGTGGGATTTTTCCCATTTTGAAAAATTACATTTTGAAAGTTTGTGGAATTTTTTTTGCCTATGATACTGAGATAGATGACAGGAGCCTATGGGAGACTTTTACAGGTTGTGAGACCTATTCCTACATTTTGCTGAAGTCACAGGCTTGTGCAAACTGGTTTCAGTTCAGATGCTGAGATGCTAATGTGTGGCATGTGAGTGTGTGTATTTCTTGCTGTGAAATTTCTCAAGGACACCAACCAGTGCTGGAAAGACAATGAGCTTTTTAACAGCGCTGAAAGAAAAATGCCAGTCAGCAGAACACTCCATCCGGGAACCTAAGAACTGATAAAGTGATGCTGTACTCGTGTGAAGAATGGAAACTTCAAGAAGAAGAAAATTCTAGAAGCTATGCCTGTCCAGGGCCCCCCAGGGAAGAATGGAGGCGTGGGATAGGAGAGGGTTAAATAGGCATTTGGTTTATCCAATAGGGTGGTACATGATAGCCAGGGAAATGTCTTGCTAGAAAAATATACTTTTTGTATAAAACCCCCATGCTGTGGCAGAGTTTCCTTAGAGAGACTGCGCCATGCTTACAGAAAGATGCTGGCACTGTTCGTATGATGTGTTTTTCTCTCCATTGTATATGTCCAAACTGATTTATTTCTGATTTGACAAATGCTGCTATAATACTTATTACTAGAATAAAAAGTTATTTGCTTTGGAATATACAATGTAATCTTGTTGTTTTTTATTTTTATTTTTGGTTTTTATTTTTCCTTCACAATGTAGAACGGCTAAAAAACTCATTGGGTTGCCATCTACATATCATTAGTAGTTGAGGCTTTTTCTCCACTAAATTTAAATAATTTTTCAGGGGGTACCCCCACTACTTGGCTGATACTATTTTTTAATTTAAATGTCTATCATATCACCTCGCTCTATCCCACCTTTCTTTCAAAATATACATGTTGATAATCTTTAAGATTGCCCTTATATACTGTTTATGCCAAAGGCCACCGACCATTTTAATAGCCTTCCTCTGGACCGACTCCATCCTGGTTATATCTTTTTGAAGGTGTGGTCTCCAGAACTGTACACAATATTTTAAATGAGATTTCATCAGAGTCTTATACAGGGGCATTATTATTTCCTCACAGACATGAGTCTCAGAGGTTGAGGAGCCCACTGTTTGTACAGAGTGGCTCAGAGCACTGGTCATCAGAAAGGGTGAGTAGTCCATAAATCAGAGAGCTATTTATCTTGCCTTGCTTAACTTCTCTCTGGTTTAGGGTCAAAGGCATGTGTTATCTGAGAGAGCCATCAAGAGTGCAGAAGTCTTCATAGAGTTGGATGAGCTGAGTGCATAGGTGAGCTGTACTTGCTGTGACTCTCAGTGGCCCAATGTAGTAGGGGTGGACAATGGCTGTTGCTCCAGAAGACATTTGCATGGCTACAACATAGTCCTCCCTCCATTCTTTTGTCAAACTTAATAAGCTTGATATTTGGCCTAGGTGGAATAGTGCACTTGGTATGGCAGTCCTGGAAGAAACATAGAAACATGATGGCAGATAAAGAGCAAATGGCCCATCTAGTCTGCCCATCCACCACAGTAACCATTATCTCTTTCTCTCTCCGAGAGATCCCACGTGCCTTTCCCAGGCCCTCTTGAATTCAGACACCTCTTCCAGGAGACTGTTCTATGCATCTACTACCCTTTCTGTAAAAATGTATTTCCTTAGATTACTCCGGAGCCTATCGAATCTTAACTTTATCCTATGCCCTCTCATTGCAGAGTTTCCTTTCAAATGAAAGAGACTCCACTTGTATGCATTTAAGATCTTGAAAACTGCCCCCATACACCTCATGACGAAGACCACGCACTTCTTCTGGACCGACTCCATCCTTTTTATATCTCTTTGAAGGTGCGGCCTCCAGAATTGTACACAATATTCTAAATGAGGTCTCACCAAAATCTTATACAGGGGCATCAATACCTCCTTTTTTTCTGTTAGCCATACCTCTGAGAGGTGTTGCGTCTTTCACCCATTCTGTGAGATAAAAGCTCTGGTAAATCCCATAGGTTTGGACTGGTCTAGAAAGATAAGGAAGGTGAAATTTGTTCTTATTTGTTAATTACCTTCTTTGTGTCCTATTAGATCAGTCCAGAACCCATTACAGAAGACTGGTGGATTCTTCAGATTCTTGACTCCTAGATTTATAATTTGTTTGTATATAGTTTGTTCTGTAAAGGTAGCCCTATGGGCTTCTACTTTGGGTTTGGTTTGGACTACTTATTATTTCTTCTTAATTATTTTGGTCTCTCTGTTGAGTGGCTTTAGCATTAACATACTGGCATCTTTGTGGCTGCACAATCTGTTATACTGATGATGCAATCAGAATCTTCAAAACTTTGCTTCCATCTGCTGATAGAGGGATATAACCCATATGTCTGGACTTGTCAAGCAAGACTTAAGAAAATGAAATGAGCAGGTAAGAACAAATTTTACCACATATTTCAGAACAGGGATAAGAAATGTTCATAATAAACTGGACTGATATTTTCTGGTTGAAGGTTGCTGTGCGTATTCGCCCAATTAATGAA
Organism: Geotrypetes seraphini; assembly: GCF_902459505.1. Taxonomy (NCBI): domain Eukaryota; kingdom Metazoa; phylum Chordata; class Amphibia; order Gymnophiona; family Dermophiidae; genus Geotrypetes; species Geotrypetes seraphini. The sequence continues at coordinate 16,611,166 of NC_047094.1, read as the reverse complement.
GTTGAACTGGATGAAGGAGCCACTATCATAGCCCACAAACTGGGTGATCAAGTAAGTAAGGAACTCAGTAGTGTAAGAAGTGTATGAAGAGAAAAGTGTTCAGAAAGGGATCAAGTGAATGGTAAAATTAATTCCAGTGACATGGCAAAAACAAAATAGCTGAAGGACAATTGCAAAGGTTCTCTTGGATATTTCATGGGTGTCCTTCATAGAGTAATGCATAGCTCCGCAATCCGTGCCCAACTATGGGCATTAGAATTCACACCGACTGAAACCAGGTGTAAATCCTGATTTGCAAGCTGGCTACAGATCCCTCTAATTCTATAACACTGCATTTTAAGGGAACGCCTCTGACCTGCCCATGTCCCTTCCATTGTTATGTCTCCTTTTCGGACCCATAAGGAAACTTAGGCACTATTCTAAACTGGGCACATAAGTATAGTTCCAGATGGATCTGCCATATTTGGGCCATTTCAGTGCCTTGCTTCTGTTATAATACTTTACTGTGCTGAAAAATCAACACCAAAATAGCACATAATAATAGGCACGTTACATAGATTTCCCTAGTACATGTATATGTCCTTTTGTGTGTTTCTTTCTCCTGAATGGAGTTTGATTCTGCCGCTTAATATGTTAAAGCTTCTGTCCTCAACTCCCTTTAAGGAGCATCTTTGAAAAACCTCATCCTGAATTTTATCTCTTAATTTAAGAACATTTTGAGCTGAAAATTTGAACATGCAAAGATACTCGTCTCTCATTCATAGCAACAGGAATCATTTAAAATTATCCTTTGTTTCCAGAGGTTCTATTCTCATATCAGGAAAATCAAGGGCTATTTTTACTAAGCTGGGGTAGCGTTTTTAGCACGCGCTAATTCCAGCCCTATATGAAAAAACTAATGCCAGCTCAATGGAGGCGTTAGCGTCTAGCGCGCGTGGCAATGTAGCGCGCACTAAAACCGCTAGCACAGCTTAGTAAAAGGAGTCCCAAGTCTTTACTTTTATTCCATGTCCACTGTATGCTTTAGAAGTACATTAGTGTCCAAAGAATTTTCAAGAGTAGGCGGATTGTTTTTTCTCCTTGCAAGTTTCAGAAAAAGCAAATTAACCTTTATTCATTGCTCAGTAGCCAAGGAAATGATTCATAAGCATATATTTGGAAATATATTAAGGAGAGCCTCTGGATTGAACTGGTTGATAAGACTAAAGGAAATAAAATTAGCAGATAAGATCTAATTTCTTGTTCTTTAGTGTCCTTATCAGACCAGTTTAGAACCTGTGGGATGTAGCAAAACAATTCCTAAGATGTGACTTCAAAATATTTTCCCAAATAATTTCAATCTCAAACAATTATATCACCAGTCTGTAGCTGCTAAATGGAGGAATTGCTTACAATTCTGTTCATGAAGTTGATTGCTTCTAGCAGAAAATTTTGCAGGTCTTAGAAGGTTGCCTCCTTATGAAATCAAATTTATTAAACCACTTTACTATATTTCTATATCAGTGTTTTAACGCTTTTAATCAGCAGTCAGACCCTCCTCATTTTTAATCTTAAATTTTCTACTACTACTACTATTACTATTATTTCTAGATTGCTACCAGACATACGCAGCACTGTACAGAGTCATGAACGAGACAGTCCCTGCTCAAAATAGCTTACAATCTAAAAATACAAGACAGACAGGATGCCAGGGTGGGGGATACAGTTAGGGGAGATGCTTAATCTGCTGGCTGGGATGGGGAGCTGTGGGCAGTAGGGAGCAGGGTTATGGATTGAAGGCTATAATCAAAAAGATAGATTTTCAGTCTGCTTTTAAACAAGGGAAGGGGTGTGACAGACAAGCTCAAGTAGTGTATTCCAGGCATGCGGGGCAATTTCACTTTTACAAATGTTTTACCAGCAATATGTTATGATGAATATTATTAATAAACTCAAGCAAAATGGAAAACACAATAGGGGGTCAATTCTATAAAGTGTGCCAAGATTTAGACACTAAAATGCAGTATGCTGAGTGTGAGATCTATTACAGCATCTGGGCACCCAGTTTCCATTATAGAATACTACTATACTATACATAAATTGGCATTTACACATTAACATTTAGGTGCACCCACTTACACCATGTTCATAGTAGACATAAATGTACATTTCTAAATGTAACATTCTTTAGCACTCTCCAGACCAGTAGAGGTTAATCTTTACGAATGGGTATATATCCAATCATGACCAGCAGGTGGAGACTGAAAACAAAACTGTGGGACAGTATATAATATACTCCCTTCTCTATTTACATCAGTCTTCTTTCAGTCTCCAGCAGGTGTTGAGTGATCTGTACCCATCTCCCTTGGTAGGGCTGTTGGAATTTGTTTAGGGGGTTTCTAGTCCCTGTTTTTGGCCGGACAGAGCTTGGGCGGGCCCTGTTTGGGGGTCCGTCCGACCTCGGGGGTGTCAAACCCGGCGGGTCTTGAGCGGGGTCCCTCCCCCCACTTCCTCCACCTCCCCACATTTTTTTAGAGGAGCCTCAGCAGTAAGCCTTGCCCCCTAAATCAAGCAAGGCATATTGCTTCGAGAGCCTGTGGAGTCTGTTCTGTAAAAAAAAAAAAAAAAAATCCTGAGGTAGTGCTGGTCTGGAGGATTGTTTCCCTTTAAGAAAACTGTATTTTACTGTATTTTTTCATCTAACCGGCACTTTTTTCTAGCTATGTCGCGTATGGAGCAATTGTGCCCTTCTCCGGGGGAGGGGGACACAATTAGGTCCAGCCGCGAGGCACTCGCGGCTGGCCTGAACTCGGCGGTTTGGGTCGGTGAGGTGGTGGAGCTCCGTCGGCAGCGGCTGCAGGCGCCCAGAGCTCCCCGCCGATGGTGCCTCGCGAGTCGGCTGGGAGCAGTGGGGAAGCCCGGTCTTCCCCAACCGCCCACGGAGGGATTCGCCGAAGGATTCCCTCTCAGCTGATTTTTTGACAGCTGATGCCGACTTGCCTGTTTTAGCGGCTGGGACTGTTCAGCCTTCTCAGCCGCTACAGGCCATGGAGGGAGCATTTTTGGCGGGAACTTCGCCATTTTCTCTGTCTGGCCCCTCCATTTTGTCTGCAACCTCAGGTGACCTTCCCCCTGTATTGCAAACACAGGGGCAGGTTTCAGAAGGGACCCCTGCTGGGGCAGGGAGTCCCTGGGGACCCCCAGGGGTTTTTTGTCCCCAATTTAATTTCTTCTTTGTGCAGACAATTGGGGGTCCCACGTGCACCTGGGGGGTTTCGGGGGTGGTTTTCCCTCCGCACCCCCTATGGCTTGCCTCCCTCTTTTTGTTTGGCGTCCCCTCTTCCTCCTCCCGCGGGGGGGCTTGGATTGCGAATTGGTGGTCGGAGGAGCGTGTTGGCATGGTTGAGGACCTGGCTGCTTTGGCGGGCTTCCAGGATCCTCTAGAGGGGACGCCCGCTGGCAGCGGGGCGGCGGTTTTCCCGTCTTCCAGAGCAGATGCGTCCGTGGTGCGCTTTTTATTCAGAGGGATGAGCTTTTAGACCTGATGTAGCAGGTCTCCTTGGTGCTGCATTTTCGAAGTTGCGCCACCAGAGACCCCGTGTATGGGGGCCCCTCTGCTTCAGGGGGTCTGTCCTGTTTCCCGCTCTTTTCCTGTGCATCAGGATTTTCGGGATTTTGTGTTGGCGCAGTGGCCTACGGGCGCCGTTTCGTTTGGTGTGCACCTTGGCTCATGGGTATCCCATCCCGGAGGGGGATAGGGCTACCTTAATTACGCCAATGGGGGACGCGGTGGTCTCGGCACTTCCTAAGCGGCTTACCGTGCCTGTTATGGACGGATCTGCTCTTAGGGTCTCTGAGGAGCGTACGTTAGAGACACTTCTTAAGTATAATTTTGATGTCTCTGCCTTGGGGGTCCCGGCAGCTATTTGTGTGGGGCTGGTGGCTCGCACCGTGTTTCGGTGGTCTGAGCATGTCCTGGATTGGGAGTCTGATGACTGGTCCTTAGTGGATCTGGAGGTGGTGAAGTTTGAGATGACTGCCTCGTTCCTCTCGGTTGTTCTTTGTGACTTGGTGCTGCTAAGTCTGGGTCTTTTGGTGGCCGCACGCTGTACCTTGTGGCTTCGCGCTTGGTCGGCGGTTGCCGCGTCCAAAACTGAACTTCCCAAAATTTCCCTTTCGGGGGTTGTTTTTTGTTTAGAGAGGACTTAGATCCGGTGCTTCAGACTCTGACGGACCCGGAGGTGCCCCGTCTGCCTGAGGACCGTGCCCGCCCGGCTTCTCGGGTTGGCATTGCCCGGGGGCGTCTGCGGGAATTTCGCAAGTTTCGCCTGGGGCATGGGACTGCTTCTTTCCAGGCTTCCGGTTTTTCCCCGGGGTCGGTTGGCTTAGCGCATGCAGTCTTTTTCAGGGGGCCCGTCGGGGGGCTGGGAGTTTCCCCCCCGGTTCTCCTGCTGCCCGTCCTGCGCGATGTCTCTTTGCCAGCACCCCCTTTGGTTCCCGGGGGTGCCCGGCTTCGCAACTTGTTTCCAAAGTGGGCCAAGATCACGTCCGATCAGTGGGTCCTGGTGGTGGTGCGGGACGGTTATGTACTTGAATTTTATCCGCTCTCTGCCGGATCATATCTAGCCTTTCCATGTCAGGTGGCATGGGAGACGCTAGCCTTTCGCCAGACCCTTCAGCGCTTGCTAGATCTCTAAGCAGTTGTCCAGTGTCACCTCAGGAGTGCGGTATCGGCTGGTACGCCATTTCCTTTATGGGGCCCTAAAGGGAGGGGACCTTTCGGCCCATCCTTGGTTTAAACTGAGGTCAACAGGACTCTCAGAATTCCCTTTTATTCGCATGGACACACTGCAGTCTGTCCTTTTGGCGGTTCAGCCGGGGGAGTTCCTGACTTCTCTCGCTCTGGCGGAGGCCTGTTTCCATTCGGGCCGCTCCTCAGCTCTTTCTTTGCTTGGCGATATTGGGTCTGCACTATCAGTTCTGGGTGCTTCCCTTGGGCCTGGCCACGACTCCCTGGACGTTCGCCAAGTTGATGGTGGTCGTCACGGTGGCATTGCAGTCAGAGGGCATTCTGGTGCACCCCTTCTGGGATGACTGGTTGTTTCGGGCGAAGTCGTTGCAGGAGAGCGCCCGAGTTACGGCTCGGGTGGTTGAGTTTCTCTGGTCGCTGGGCTGGGTGGTCAACCTTTCCAAGAGTCGGTTGGTCCCCGCTCAGTATCTGGAGTACCTTGGAGTTCTGTTCGACACCTCCTTGGGGAAGGTCTTCCTTCCAGAGGCCCGGGTAAGCAAATTGCAATCTCAGATTCGCCTTCTTTTGGCGTTCCGGTGTCCTCGGGCGCAGGATTTCCTCCAAGTCTTGGGGTCGATGGCAGCGTTCCTGGATGTTGTGTGGTGGGCCCACATGTCTCTTCAGTATGCTCGGCTCCTTAGATGGTCACCCCAGTGGCTCAGTTTGGAGGTCCCTGTCCCTCTGTGAGGCTTGACGCGCTGCAGTCTTCTTTGGTGGCTCCAGACCTCTCATCTGGTCCAGAGGATGAGTCTGGACCTATCGCAGTGGACGGTGCTTCTCTCGGATGCCAATCTCCTCGGTTGGGGGGGCTCAGTGTCTAGGGGCACCTGGTCCATGGAGGAAGCATCCTGGTCAATCAACATGTTGGAGACCAGAGCCGTCCCTCTGGCGCTATTAGCCTTCCGCTCCCGCTTGAGGGGCAAGTCGGTCAGAGTCCGGTCTGACAATGCCACAGCAGTGGCTTATGTCAATCGTTGAGGCACCAAGAGCGCTCAGCGGAGGAGGCGGCTCGGCTCATGCTTTGGGGCGGAGTCACGCCTTCTGGACCTCTCGGCCTCTCACATGGCCGGGGTAGAGGTTGTTCAGGCGAACTTCCTCAGTCACATCTTAGATCACAGAGAGTGGTGTCTCAGCCCTGTGGCTCTTCAGTGGATAATGCCGGCTTGGGGTCAGTCCCTGATGGACCTATCGGCCACGAGTGGCAAGGCCAAGGTGTTCCGCTTCTTCAGTCGTCGCAGGGATGGACTGGCCGAGGGTCTGGATGCTCTGGTTCAACCATGGCCAACAGAGGGGCTGTTGTGCAGGTTCCCTCCGTGGCCATTAGTGGGCAGAGTTCTTCTCCGCATTGTTCGCCATCCGGGTCTGGGGGTTCTGGTGGCTCCAGATTGGCCTCGACATCCGTGATACGCAGATCTGGTGACACTCTGGTGGCGGATCCTCTTCCTCTGCCTCCCTTGGACGACCTTCTGACGCAGGGTCCCATTCCCATGTTCGACCCGTCTCCCTTCTGTCTTACGGCTTGGCTTTTGAAAGGGGTCGCCTTGGTAAGAAGGGGTATTCAGATAGGGTGATTTCTACACTCTTGGGGTCCTGGAGGCTTTCTACCTCTCAGGCTTCTGTGTGGATTTGGCTCTTCTTTGAGGGGTGGTGCCAGGGGCGGGGAGTGGTCTCTCTTCGCGTTTCTGTGCCTAACTTCTTAGAGTTCTTGCAAGATGGCATGGATAGAGGCCTGGCTTTGGCTTTTCTCCGGGTTCGGCTTGTGGCCTTGTCAGCCTTTCGGGGGTTTGTGACGGGTCAGCGTTTGACAGCCATTCCTGATGTGATTCGCTTTTTGCGGGCGGCCAAGGTGCTCAGGCCTCCCGTGCGGTCCTCTATTCCCTCTTGGAATCTCAGTCTGGTTCTCTCTATTCTGATGCACCCGCCCTTCAAACCGTTGGGCGGCTGCTCTTTGAAGGACCTTCCTCTGAAGACGGTCTTTTTGGTGGACATTTCTTCCGCTAGGCGTGTTTCTGAGCTACATGCTTTCTCTTGTAGGGCTCCCTTCTTGGAGTTTTCTAGGGAGCAGGTTGCCTTGAGGCCTGTTCCTTCCTTTTCTGCCAATAGTAGTTTTTCCTTTTCATGTCAATCAATCTGTGGTCCTCCCGGTCTTGGGTAGTTGGGAGGGCTCTTCTGAGCAAAGTCAGCTGAGCATGTTGGATGTTGGTCGGGTCCTTCGCTCTTATGTGCACCGGACCCAGGAGATCAGGAAATAAAATCATCTCTTTGTCCTTCTGACTGGTCCTCTTTGGGGGGCTGGCGCTTCTAGGGCTACTATTGCATGCTAGATCAAGGAGACTATTGCTTCCGCTTCTCTTCTGGGGCAGCAGCCCGTTCCGGAGTTTCTCAAAGCTCATTCTACTCGGGGTCAGGCGGCTTCTTGGGCTGAGTCGTCGCTCGTGCCTCCAGTGGACATTTGTACGGCTGCGGTTTGGTCTTCCTTGTATTCCTTTGTCAGACTCTTTCGGGTAGATGTTCTGGCGCGTCAGGACGCAGTGTTCGGTGTGTGTGTTCTGGTGTCGGCCCTTCGGGGGTCCCGCCCGTGTGAGGGACTGCTTTGGTACGTCCCATTCGTAAAGATTAACCTCTACTGGTCTGGAGAGTGCTAAAGAAGGAGAAATTAGGTTCTTACCTGCTAATTTACTTTCTTTTAGCTTCTCCAGACCAGTAGAGGTCCCCACCCTGTCTGTTGTTGTTGTTGTTGGGGCGTTTTCGCGGGCAGTTTTTGTTTTTTGCTGCGGGTTCTAGTATTTTTCTAGGGCCGGGGAGAATTAAAGAACAGTGGCTGTGGCTCGGCTAGCTTAGCTGGCGAGCTGTGGGGACATTTTCCTTCGGGTATTTCTCCTCTGCATTTTCCAACAGCACTTGGGTATGTTAATTGTTACTCCTGTTCGGAGTATTGTTTTCTTTCTGTTTTCCAGTTCTTGGTTCTGCTTGGCTATTCGGCAGACTGATGTAAATAGAGAAGGGAGTATATTATATACTGTCCCACAGTTTTGTTTTCAGTCTCCACCTGCTGGTCATGATTGGATTTATACCCATTCGTAAAGATTAACCTCTACTGGTCTGGAGAAGCTAAAAGAAAGTAAATTAGCAGGTAAGAACCTAATTTCTCCTTTTAGCACATAAATGGCAGTATTCTAAATCCCCATTATGTAAATGTTTGACACACCTATGCCCTGCCCATGCATCTCACCCTGAGCATGCCCCATATATTTATGTACTCTGTTACTTTATACTATGTTCACAAGTACTAGTATTCTGTAATCTTAACATGCAAATGATGTTTACATTTAGGTGCTAATATTATATAGCTAGGGGGATAGTCCATTGCTTTGTCAGTTAAAATACTGAGAATTTAAGGCTGCACAGTGCCTTTATGGGGGTGTGAAGCATGGAGGACTGGTCAATGGTAGTAATAAAGGAAAGAAAATTAGCAGGTAAGTCCCAATTTCTCCTTCCTATCCTGTTTGTTTTTGGGATAACCAAAATGAATATTTATAGAAACATGGCAGATACAGGTCAAATGGCCGATCCAGTCTGCCCATCCGCAGTAACCATTATCTCTTTCCACGTGCTTATCCCATGCCTTCTTGAATTCAAACACAGTCTCTGTCTCCACTACTTCTTTCGGGAGACTGTTCCACACATTTACCAACCTTTCTGTAAAAAAAAGTGTTTCCTTAGATTACTCCAGAGCCTATCACCTCTTAACTTCACCCTATGTCTTCTCATTCCAGAGCTTCTTTTCAAATGAAAGAGACTCGACTCATGCGCATTTACGCCATGTAGGTATTTAAACGTCTCTATCATATCTCCCCTCTACTGTCTTTTCCTCCAAAGTATAGATATTGAGATTTTTAAGTCTGTCCTCGTTGTCTTATGACGAAGACCACACACCATTTTAGTAGCTTTCCTCTGGACTGACTCCATCCTCTTTATAACTTTTTGAAGGTGTGGTCTCCAGAATTCTACACAATATTTCTTTTTCCTACTGGCAATACCTCTTCCTATAAGATGTATGAATGCAAATGAATGTGCTAATGCATATATGCTAATGCATCATAGCCCACCCTTTGTCCCACCCAAACTATGTCTATGTATAAAATGAATGTTAATGATATCATGTGAGCAGGATGAGAAACTCCTTTCCTCCAAGGAATAGAGTCACTCACTGCCTTACGCTACAGATTATGTAAATGTCCTATGGAACTCACAGACAAAACAACCTTTCATAAACATAGAATAAAATAATTTTAGACTTCTTGTAGTTAACTTCTTTTTGTAAGTGATGAAAGACAGAATGAGTAAAAAAAATTTCCTATGCCATACTGCAGGAATAAAGTTTTTAATTTTTATGTGTTCCATCATATGGAGGGTTAAAAAGAATTATGTAAGAAAAGTCTTTGCCTGTCCTTCCAATTGTCCGAGGACACGAAAGTCACTGAATTTGTTTCATTGAAAAGAAGTGAGAATTTCTCAAACAAGTTCAACGATCAGAAAAACTGAGTCAGTAGTTTGGGAGAACAAACCCTGCTTAAAAAAATAATCCTCATTGCTGTACTATGAGAAGCAATTAGATGTTGTGGAAAATTGCTGACCATTCTATGTCATTTCAGAAGTTTGACCCACAACACTAAGGGCTCCTTTAACAAAGGCACGCTAGCGATTTAACGCGCGTAATGTCACGTGCTAAACCGCCGGCCACGCTAGCCGCTACCACCTTCTCTTGAGCAGGTGGTAGTTTTTAGGTCAGCACGGGGGTTAGCATGTGATGAAAAGTCGTGTGCGTTAACCCCGCTAACATGGTTTAATAAAAGGAGCCCTAAAAGCCAAACGGGAAGAAAAAAACCTGATAACTCTTTTTCACAACACACACTAATACACTTCACAATCAATACATTTCTCTGAGGACAAGCAGGCCATATAATGCTCACATATGGATGATGTCATTCATGGAGCCCAGTGCAGAAACACTGCCCAGCGTAATATCTCTTTAAGAGCTTGAGGCAGTGCTCTCACTGTGCATGTTTCCTTCCCTGTATATTTTCTTGGTTTGTTTAGCCATTTTAAAGTTTCCTTTATATTTTTGTTTCAAAGGGCCTTCTTAGACCTGAGCATTGGTCAGGAAACATCATTCTTTTTTTCAGGTGAACTGTCGCTTTCTTCCTCAATATTGAGTCATTTGATTTTTCTTTGGTGATATTCCCTTCCATGTCATATAAAATTCCCAGTGGCTTTAAGCACTATATCAAGTGCAGTCAGACACTCTCAGAGGCTGACACTCATTCCTGGTGAGTCCAGTGTATGGGGGCCAAACCATAACCATCTAAACCAGGGGTGTCCAACCTGCGGCCCAAGGGCCGTATGCGGCCCCGTGAAGTATTTTGTGCAGCCCCAGTTGAGGGCGATGCAGTGTTTTCCTCTGCTGCCCCCCCGGGTGTTTACCGTCTTGCTGGCTCCCTCCTCTGTCTTGCTGCAGCATTTGCGTGTTTGTGCAGCCCCAGAAACATTTTTTTCGGCCAATGCGGCCCAGGGAAGTCAAAAGGTTGGACACCCCTGATCTAAACTGTTCTTTGTTTATGAGATTCCAAAAAAAACATTTTTGGAGCCAGATTTGACCTTGCTAGTGGTCTCTCTGCATAGATGTTGCCAGAGACATTTTCTAATAGTGGGGCATCCCCTTGGTGGATCTCTTTTTCACTCATTACAATCACAAAGTCCCTAGCATTAAATGCCTTCCTCCTGCAATGGGGACAATTTTTTTTTTAATAATTCTTTATTGATGTGCCATACTTCAAAAGTGCAATAAATGAATATATAACACATAAAACATCAATTTAAGCACATCCACTTACAATTCTAAATTTAACCACTCATTTTCTCCCCCCCCCCACTCAATGATGATACAATAAAACATAGCGACATTTACCGTATTTTCACGCATATAACGCGCATACGTGTATAACACGCATACGCGTATAGCGCGCGGGTCCAAACCATTTGTGTAAAAAAAATTTTATATAGCACGCACACGCGTATACCGCGCATGTTGCTATAACCTCCACCCGCCACTCCCGCTTACTCCCTCTTCTGGCCTGCGAACCGGCATCCTCCCCCCCGCTCACGTCACCCCCCCTCCCCCGCGATCCTACATCCCCCCCCAGCACCGCAAAGACATCGGTCGCTTACCCGATTGGGCACCGGCACCAGCACCAATGCACAGGACGTGCCAGTGCCAGTGCCCGAAGATCCTCCCTCATTGGGCTGGGCTGGGCTGGGCGGTGCGAGGGAGATCCTCCCTCTTCCCCGTGCCGGGCTGGACTGGGCTTTGAGCATTTGCGCATGCTCAAAGCCTTCTGGTCTCGCTCTCTCCGAGATTCTGAATCTGAGAATCTCGGAGAGAGCGATTGATATGGACCATTGATATGGACCCGAATCTTCAGGAACATCGACGCTGCTTACAGTGTCTGGGACCGGATCACTCAGACTTTTTGACTGTCTCGTCGAGGGCATAACCAACCTCGTTCTGCCTCCCCCTGTTTTTCCCATCGGAGGGCGCCTCCATCGTTTTTATCATCGCTGGGAGGCCATAACAACCGACCTCTGGGTCCTTACTATCATCAAGGAAGGATACTCTCTTCATTTCCATCGGGTCCCTCCGGACCACCCTCCAAGAGAGTATCCTTCCAAACTTGACTCAGACCGCCCTTCTTCTCCAGGAAGCTCAGGGTTTGCTCCGGCTTCGTGCCGTGGAGCCGGTCTCGACGGACCATCTGAACCAGGGGTTTTACTCCCGGTACTTCCTTGTTCCGAAGAAGACGGGCGACCTGCGACCCATTTTGGACCTCAGGGCCCTCAACAAATTCCTAGTCAAGGAGAGGTTTTGCATGCTGACACTTGCTTCTCTCTACCCTCTCCTCGAGCAGAACGACTGGTTATGCTCTCTGGATCTCAAGGAGGCCTACACACATTCCCATTCATCCGGCCTCCCGCAAGTTCCTCAGATTTCGGGTGGGACATCTACATCTGCAGTATCGAGTGCTTCCATTCGGCCTGTCCTCGTCTCCCAGAGTCTTCACGAAGTGTCTGGTGGTGGTGGCCGCTGCACTCCGGAACAGGGGTCTTCAGGTATTTCCATACATCGACGACTGGCTCATCAAGGCCCCATCAACTCCAAGGGTCATTTCGGCGACCTTGACCACGATCTGCTTCCTGCAGAGCCTAGGCTTCGAGATCAATTTTCCCAAATCTCATCGGCAGCCTACCCAGTCCCTTCCCTTCATCGGGGCGGTACTGGACACCATCCAGCTTCGAGCATTCCTTCCTCCTCAGCGCATGGATGCTCTTCTTCGTCTCTGCCAGTCTGTATCTTCTCACCAGTCCATCTCAGCGAGACACATGATGGTCCTCCTGGGCCACATGGCCTCTACAGTTCATGTGACGCCCTTTGCCAGGCTCCATCTCAGAATTCCTCAGTGGACCCTAGCTTCTCAATGGACTCAAGTGTCAGACCCGTTGACTCGACACATCATAGTCACTCCTGCTCTTCGGCAGTCTCTACTTTGGTGGATGACCTCTTCGAATCTATCCAGAGGTTTGCTGTTTCACACTCCTCCTCATCAGAAGGTTCTCACTACCAATTCCTCGACCTATGCCTGGGGGGCTCATCTGGATGGGCTTCGCACTCAGGGATTCTGGACCTGTGCGGACCGACTCCATCAAATCAATCTTCTGGAGCTCAGAGCCATCTTCAATGCTCTTCAAGCTTTTCAACATCTGCTTCACGACATGGTGGTCCTCATTCGCACCGACAATCAGGTCGCCATGTATTATGTCAACAAGCAAGGGGGCACGGGCTCGGCCTCCCTCTGCCAGGAAGCTCTCAGAGTCTGGGATTGGGCGGTTCGCCACAACACCTTCCTCAAAGCTGTCTACATTCAGGGGAAGGACAATGTCTTGGCGGACAAACTGAGTCGTCTTCTCCAGCCTCACGAATGGACACTCCACTCCAAGCCCCTTCATCAGATCTTTGCTCAGTGGGGAACGCCTCAGATAGACCTCTTTGCGGCTCCCCACAATTTCAAGCTGCCTCAGTTTTGCTCCAGGATCTACGCTTCTCATCGCCTCGAGGCAGATGCTTTTCTGCTGGATTGGGGGAATCGCTTTCTGTATGCGTTTCCGCCATTCCCTCTCATTCAAAAGACTCTGGTCAAGCTGAAGTCCGATCATGCCATCATGATTCTGATAGCTCCTCGGTGGCCCAGGCAACCTTGGTTCTCCCTTCTACTTCAACTCAGCAGGAGGGAACCGTGCCTACTTCCAGTGTTTCCTTCACTGCTTACTCAGCATCAGGGGTCTCTGCTTCATCCCAACCTGCAGTCTCTCCACCTGACAGCTTGGTTCCTCTCAATGTAACTCCGCACCAGTTTTCCCAGGCGGTGAGGGATGTCTTGGAGGCTTCCAGGAAGCCTGCTACTCATCAATGCTACTCCCAAAAATGGACTAGATTTTCTTCATGGTGTATTTCCAATTCTAAGGAGCCTCAGCGAGCCTCCCTATCTTCTGTTTTGGACTATCTTTTACATCTGTCTCAGTCTGGTCTCGTCGACATCTATACGAGTCCACCTGAGTGCTATTGCGGCTTTCCATCAGCCTCTACAAGGGAAACCTCTCTCTTCTCATCCTGTGGTTTCCAGATTTATGAAAGGACTTTTTCATGTCAATCCTCCTATCAAACCGCCTCCAGTGGTTTGGGATCTAAATGTTGTCCTTTCTCAGCTTATGAAACCTCCTTTTGAGCCTCTGAGCAAGGCTCCACTAAAGTTTCTCACTTGGAAAGTGGTTTTTCTGGTGTCCCTCACATCTGCTCGCAGGGTCAGTGAGCTTCAGGCCTTGGTGGCGGACCCACCTTTCACAGTATTCCATCATGACAAGGTGGTCCTCCGCACTCACCCGAAATTCCTGCCTAAAGTGGTCTCTGAATTTCACCTCAACCAATCCATTGTGCTTCCAGTGTTCTTTCCAAAGCCTCATTCTCATCCTGGAGAATCAGCTCTTCACACTCTGGACTGTAAACGTGCTTTGGCTTTCTACTTGGATCGCACCAAACCACACAGAACTGCTCCTCAACTTTTCGTCTCCTTTGATCCAAACAAGTTGGGACGACTTGTATCGAAGCGCACCATCTCCAACTGGATGGTGGCTTGTATCTCTTTCTGCTATGCCCAGGCTGGATTACCCCTTCCCTGTAAGGTCACAGCCCATAAGGTCGATTGAGGAGATTTGTAGGGCTGCCACTTGGTCCTCGGTTCATACGTTCACCTCTCATTATTGTCTGGATACTTTCTCCAGACGGGATGGGCAGTTTGGCCAAACTGTGTTACAAAATTTGTTCTCCTAAGTTGCCAACTCTCCCTCCATCCCATTGAGGTTAGCTTGGAGGTCACCCACTAGTGAGAATACCTGCCTGCTTGTCCTGGGATAAAGCAATGTTACTTACCGTAACAGTTGTTATCCAGGGACAGCAGGCAGCTATTCTCACGTCCCACCCACCTCCCCTGGGTTGGCTTCTCTGCTAGCTACCTGAACTGAGGAGACACGCCCGGAGCATCGGGCGGGAAGGCACTGGCGCATGCGCGGTGCGGGCATCTCGAAACTTCTGAGTTTCTTCAAGCAAGACATGCTTGCAAGATTGTCCGTATCGGGGCTCTGTCGGATGACATCACCCACTAGTGAGAATAGCTGCCTGCTGTCCCTGGATAACAACTGTTACGGTAAGTAACATTGCTTTTTGGTTTTTCTAATAGTCATGTATATATTTTTTTAATAAAGTACTTAGCTTAATTAGTTTTAAGGAAGCGCCTCCACCACCATGCCCATGTTTCAAATTACTTTCGTGAGGGTTGAGGCTCCCGATTTTAAATTATCAAGCATTCATGAAACCCCTCCTCTCAGTAGTTAATCATGCAAATTTTTGTTATAAACAACGCTGGAAGTAAATGACAGTGCCAGCATCTATTAGACTTAGAACTGTCTAACTTGTGTAACTTGGGGTCCAAAAAGATCTATGTAACAGAAGAAACCACGTTTCTCTCGTAGATGCTGACGCTGTACATTTCATCCTCCAAGTCCAGATTTGTGGCCATCGAGTCACAGAAATATACTGCTTAATCTTGATGCTCCAAATGTCCCTAAGACTATTTTTCATTTTTTTAGACAAGAATTCAGAAATTAATTTATACTACCTGGCGGCCTGATGCCCTAAAAAATCTGCCTGGAAACATAAGATCTGTAAGCTATAATGAGTTTTTAATTTTTGCCAATCAGGGAACCCCTTCTGAATGGCCTGCTTCAACTGCAACCACCTATAATTTTGAGAATTTGAGATACCGAATGATTGTTGCAGTCGTGAAAAATCAAGCAGTTTCCCATTAGATATAGCATCATCTAATGTAAGAATGCCTGCCTGCATCCAATGCTTCCAGAAGATCCCAGACCCGCCAATTTGAATCTTGGAGAAATTCAGAAGCATCCCCTGGAGGGGAACTATAGATGGAGTTGGAGGATCTACCTTCTTCTTTTTTGCTGAATTCCCAGCTACAAAAGCTGCTTCCAACTTAGTCTGTTTGCCTGAAGACATATTTGCTGCAGATGAGATGTTAAAAAGATGAAAAAAATAAAACAGTTTTGCTATCAGGTAAGCAGGTTAATGCCAGTGAGGGAGGAGCAGTTGTATCACACAGCCACCATGACCGCTGGCAAGTTCCGGAATCTGGGGACAAGTTTTTGAATGTAGGCAACGTTTAGTATGAAAATATGTTGAAAATTGGTTCAAAGTTATCGGATAAAAATTACCCACAGATTATACAGTTATGTGGACATTTTGAAAATTGTCCTCTGTGGACCTGATTTATTAGGTTTTTCCACTTAGATATGGAATAGAAAAAATCTGTTGTAAATGAGACCCAAATGGTGAAAAGTCTTTAATATCTCTGATTCTTATGTTTTTCCTTGTTTTAACTACCTTATCTCCATCTTTCTTTTAAAAGATTGTAATTCTGAAAGACCCAACAGAAGATCCAGATGATATTTTGCGAGCAAATCGTTCCAGGGAGAAGACTTTCATATTTGATATGGTTTTTGATCAGGGAGCTACCCAGGTAACTTTTTCCCTCTTCCCCCTAAATGGAAGAATGGCTTACTGTTAAGAGCTTACTGCTAAGAACTAGGAAAGCTGGGACTGAAATCCCATTGATGGCACTTGTGACCTTGCTCAGTTCACTGTAGAGATTGACACAAGGAAAAAATTTGTCCCCATCACTGCCCCGTCCCTGCAACCACTGACCCTGTCCCCATGACCACTGTCCCCGCCCCATCCCGCAACCACTGTCCCTTCCCCATCCCCATCCCCGTAGCATCCATACAAGCCTCAGTACTGCAATATTTAGCTTATTCCTTCCTTATAAATCAAAGTTCTGGCTGCTGAACTAGAGAAAGAGATGTTCAGCTGGCAGGGCTTTGTTTATAAATTTTTATCCACACAACTAATATGCTACTTTATCCTAAAGCAAAAAAATAAAATAAATATAATTTTTTTTTCTATCTTCTGCTTTCCTCATCTTCTCCTCATTCATTTCCTTCCATCTACTTTCTGTCTTCTCTGTCTCTTCCATATGCTCTGTTACTGTGCCTCTCCCTTCCATCTCTCCCTCCGCTCCCCCCATAGTCTGGAATCTCTCTCTTCCCCATTTCCCTTCAACATCTGTTCCTCCCCACCCCACCTTCCCCAGTTCCCGTCAGCATCTGTTCCTCCGCACCCCACCTTCCCCATTTCCCTTCAACATCTGTTCCTCCCCACCCCACCTTCCCCATTTCCCGTCAGCGTCTGTTCCTCCCCACGCCACCTTCCCCAGTTCCCTTCAGCGTCTGTTCTTCTCCACCCCACCTTCACCAGTTCCCTTCAGCGTCTGTTCTTCTCCACCCCACCTTCACCAGTTCCCTTCAGCGTCTGTTCTTCTCCACCCCACCTTCACCAGTTCCCTTCAGCGTCTGTTCTTCTCCACCCACCTTCACCAGTTCCCTTCAGCGTCTGTTCTTCTCCACCCCACCTTCACCAGTTCCCTTCAACGTCTGTTCTTCTCCACCCCACCTTCACCAGTTCCCTTCAACGTCTGTTCTTCTCCACCCCACCTTCACCAGTTCCCTTCAGCGTCTGTTCTTCTCCACCCCACCTTCACCAGTTCCCTTCAGCGTCTGTTCTTCTCCACCCCACCTTCACCAGTTCCCTTCAGCGTCTGCTCTTCTCCACCCCACCTTCACCAGTTCCCTTCAGCGTCTGCTCTTCTCCACCCCACCTTCACCAGTTCCCTTCAGCGTCTGCTCTTCTCCACCCCACCTTCACCAGTTCCCTACAGCGTCTGATCCTCTCTACCCCACCTTCACCAGTTCCCTACAGCGTCTGATCCTCTCTACCCCACCTTCACCAGTTCCCTTCAGCGTCTGATCCTCTCTACCCCACCTTTACTAGTTCCCTTCAGCGTCTGTTCCTCTCTACCCCACCTTCACCAGTTCCCTTCAGCGTCTGTTCCTCTCTACCCCACCTTCCCCAGTTCCCTTCAGCGTCTGTTCTTCTCTAGCCCACCTTCCCCCAGGTCCCTTCAGCATCTGTTCTTCTGCACCCCACCTTTCCTCCCTTTCTCCCTCCCTGCTCCTTAACTTCGCAGCAGGCAATTACTCTAAAAGTACTTCCTGCCAGAAGCTGGAGCGTTGAAATCGCGTGTGGCTGCAGGAAAGGTCATCTCTGATGCAACTTCCGGTTGCGTCAGAGATAACCTTTACGGCAGCCACACGCGATTTCAATGCTCCAGCTGCTGATAGGAAGCACTTTTAGAGAAATTGCCTGCCGCGAAGGTAAGGAGCAGGGAGGGAGATGCTCAGAAGGCGGCGGAGACGATCGGTGCGGCAGCGGGATGGAGGGAGGGAGATATTTGGGCGGCAGCAGTTATCAGTATGGAGGGAGGGAGAGCGATCGGTGACCACACGTGCTCCCTCCCTTCACTGTGGAGACAAGGCCATTCACCGCTTCAAGGGGTGGTAAATGGCCTTCTCCCTGTACCTGCGGCGACCACTTATTTTCTCTCCCCCATTTCGGCGGGTTACCCATGGCCTATCGTGGGTAACAGTCACCGTGTCATTATCTAATTCACTTCACCCTCCATTCCCATGTATACAGATTTGTAGGCCAGTGCAGTAAAATGCACTAGGCCTAGTGCACAGGTTAGCTTGTCTTTTGCCCACAAATCTGTGTGCACTCTGTATGAAAACAAGTTGTGCGCATGAATCACCTTTGCAAAGCCTTGAATAGACATTAATGCACAGTCCATTTAAATTAGGGTTACGATATTTTATGTAAAATTCAGACCCATTGACACACACCCCCAGGCACACCCAGTTCCACCCATCCCCGCCCCGTTACACCCATGTCTTGCCCCAGCCTCACCCCTCCCCCTGCCTCCCTCAGCCTGTTCTCGTTGGTCGGGAGGGCATGCGCAGACGTGACGCAATGACATCACATGCATGTGACATCACCACATTGCATCTTCGCATGCGCAGATGCCTCCTCCCAATGTGATCCGCCTTTCTTTTTTTAATAAATCTTTATTCGTTTTCAAAAATTACAAGTGTACAATAATCCATCAGAAATATATTAATTAATCACTTGACAATCTTATTTGTAATCTTCCAATACATAAATATAAAAGAATCCCACCCCTCCCTTCCATATACTAATAATTAACAATTATCAATTCTGGGCGTGGCTTAACGCGAACACAAGATGGAGGTGTGATCGCAACGCTCCTCTTCAAATAGGCAATGATTTAAAAATAATTTTATCCTCTTACTGCTGAATTCGGGTAAAAAACAAGTCTAATTGAAACTTGAAATTGTGGCAACTGATATTGACTTCCTCCGCCGAAATCGGGACAGATCCTGAGAGAAGAGAGCCGAAATAAGATTGCCGGTTTTTTCTCTCTCAGTGCTGGATCGGCGCGGCATCGGGGCTAATAACTGACAGAGAGAAAAAAAAATCTGTCAACGGAGAAAATCTGCAGAGTATTGAGAGTGACTGGCAGCGAAAGGAGTTAGAGAGGGATCGATCTCAGAGTGAAACCACTGTCAAATGATTTCTAAAACTGTGGCGGTTTGAAGCTGCCCTCTCCTGCCGGCGCTGAACTGAGACCCTGAGGGCGACTTTACTGGGACAGCAGGAGATTGAGCACAGGCTACAGTGAAGTGGGGTGGATTTGTTCCTTAGTAGCCGATTTCCTTTAAAAATAAAATTGTGACAGATATTGCCCTCCTCCTCCGATGAGACTGAAATAAAACCTGAGAGAAAAAGAGCCAAGAAAAATGAGCGCCATTTCTCTCTATGCCGAAGTGATGCGATGCTGAGGGCTAAGTGGCAGACGAGTTTGAAGAGCTTGAAGATCGTTGTGGTCTGACATTGAGATACTCGAAGACAGAAAGAAAGAGAGAAAAGTTTCCTCTTTTGGACTGATATCGGTGGAAAGCTGATGCCTGTCTGTCTCTAAAATATGGCGGTTTGATATAGTATTGAAGTGAAAACAGATCTTGAGTGAGGAAAATCAAAAATAATATCGCTGGTTTTCTTTCTTAGTGCAGAATTGGGGCAGATAACTGACAAGAAAAAGGAAAAAAAAAAAAAAAAAAGGGAAAAATCTGTTGAGAAAATTTCTGCTACCAAAGTTAGAACGAAATACTGAGAAAGAAAGGCTTAATTTCCCTTTTATTGATTATTATCTTTAGATAAATAGTTGATGGTATGAATGAAAAAGATTTGCAGTTTTTTCAGTGCTAAAGCAACGCAGCAGCAAGAACAGGTTGCTAATGGTGTTGAAAGTATGCAAGATTTGTAAAATTACTGTGAAGAGAATTTGGTCCTGCCAAAACTGAAACAAAACCTAAGAAAGGAGAGCTAGAGAAAATTGATATCTCCTCACCGTTTTTTCTTCTGAATTGGTGTAGCAAGAATTTTAAAAACAGACTACTGGGAATAGTGATTGAAAGAGATTTTTGTGTCTCCTAACAACTGTTAAGAAAGTAAAACCCACGAAAAAGAAAACAACAACATGGCAAGTACCAGACAAAACAAAAATGAGGCTGGCATGTCAGCAAAAAGACAAAAACAAGATCAAATAACACCAAGCAAGATCCCACTTCCTGCTGAAGAACCTGACATATTGAGTAAAGCAGAAGTTATGGAAGAACTAAGACAAATTAAACAAATGCTTAAGGAAACTGTAACCAATATGTCTGAAATGAAGGAAGAAATATTAAACATTCATAGACAAATGGAAAGTAATAACAAAAGAACAACTGAATTAGAATCTAAAATGGAGGTCATAGAAAGTGAAGCAAACAGATGCAAAAATGATAGTCTGGAATTGAATAAATTGAAAGATCAACTGGAAGACTATGAGAATCGAGGAAGAAGGAAAAACATTAAACTTTTTGGAATACAAGAAAATTTAGAAGGAAAAAATGCTATACTTTTTCTAGAAAACTTAATTCCAAAAATATTACAACTGGACTTGAAACAACCACTAGAAATAGAAAGGGCGCATAGGATCCCAGTTAAAAATGTAGAAAATAAAGGCAGGCCAAGACCACTAATTTTCAAAATGCTTAGATACCAACAAGCATTAGAAATATTAAATGCTGCAAAGAAAGACAAAAATCTAAATTATAAAGGATCCAGAATATGGTTTTTACCGGACTTTGCTAAAAACACAGCAAATAAAAGAAAGAGACTATTAGACATGAGACCTCAACTAAAAGAAAAAGGTTTTAAATACGATCTATATTATCCGGCAAAAATGAGAGTATCATCTGGAGATAAATCCTTGTATTTCGAGGATCCAGAAAAACTAAAAGCTTTTCTTTCTAAACCAGAACCTATGATATTTTAACATAAAACATTAAGATGGGTTTTGATGACTTTATGAAAAATTATAAAAGTATGAAATATTGAAATATCTGAAGAAAGAAAAAAATGATATAAAGAAAAGACAATAAAAATTTATAAGAAAGAAAGAGCAAGATATAGGAAAAACATTAATAACATACTAAATATATGTTTAAGATAAAATTTTATGATGTAAATAATAATACTAAGGAAATATAAATTAAAAAATGTTAAATGGATAAAGATACATTAATGAAATGTTATGAAAAAATGACTAAAGATATTAAAGGTTAATATAGATAGATAGAAGGGGAATTTGATTGAATATTGATTGCCTAGGGGGGAGGAGAATGTTCGGGTTTCAGTTCCAATGTGTATCCTTAAGCAGCCATTGTATTGGGTGGGAAAGGGAGGGAAAAGGAGAGTATTTACTAGAATGATTAAGGAAAAAATAAACATGGGATTAGATACTTTAGGGGTAAATATGTGTGTCATGAAAAACATTTTTTGGATTCTAAATATGAAAGAAGAGGGGAGAAAGATTATAATGAGAAGTATTAAAATGTATAATGTCTTTTAAGATATATTCTATTAATGTCAATGGCCTGAATCACGTAATCAAAAGGAAAAAAGTATTAACATTTTTAAAAAAGCAAAATGCGGATATTTACTGTCTGCAGGAGACCCATCTTAGTATAAAGGAATCACATAAACTATCGGGTGGGTGGGTAAAGGAATGTTTGGCTACAACTCCTTTCAAGTTTCTCACTTGGAAAGTGGTCTTCCTTATTGCTCTAACCTCTGCCAGGAGGGTCAGTGAGCTACATGCACTAGTTGCGGATCCACCTTTTACAGTCTTTCATCATGACAAGGTGGTTCTGCGTACACATCCAAAGTTTCTCCCTAAGGTTGTCTCTGAATTCCATCTCAACCAATCCATTGTTCTGCCTGTTTTCTTTCCGAAACCTCACTCTCATTCGGGAGAATAGGCTCTGCATACTTTGGACTGTAAGCGGGCTCCAGCTTACTATTTAGAGCGTACTAAACCCCACAGATCAACTCCCCAACTCTTTCTGTCCTTTGATCCGAATAAATTGGGACGTCCTGTTTCTAAACGTACATTGTCTAATTGGCTTGCAGTGTGCATTTCATTCTGTTATGCTCAGACCGGA
This sequence comes from Geotrypetes seraphini, assembly GCF_902459505.1. NCBI lineage: Eukaryota > Metazoa > Chordata > Amphibia > Gymnophiona > Dermophiidae > Geotrypetes > Geotrypetes seraphini. The sequence continues at coordinate 16,589,202 of NC_047094.1, read as the reverse complement.
CTGACACTGGAAGGTTCTGTCCCGGTCCATAGAGTTCGAGCTATGGCAGCATCTGAAGCTTTCCTCCGTTCCACTCCGATTGAGGAAATCTGCAAGGCTGCTACTTGGTCCTCAGTTCATACTTTTACATCTCACTATTGTCTGGATGCATTCTCCAGACGGGATGGACACTTCGGCCAATCTGTTTTGCAAAATTTGTTTTCCTAATGGCCAACCTTCCCTCCATCCCTCTTTTTGATAGCTTGGAGGTCACCCATCAGTCAAGAATATGCTGCCTGCTTGTCCTGGGATAAAGCACAGTTACTTACCGTAACAGGTGTTATCCAGGGACAGCAGGCAGATATTCTTGCGTCCCACCCACCTCCCCGGGTTGGCTTCTTAGCTGGCTTATCCTAACTGGGGACCGCGCGCCTCTGTCGGGCGGGAAGGCACTCGCGCGTGCGTAGTGCGGCCTACTAGAACTTTCCAAGTTCTTAGAGTGCAATCACTCTAAAATTGTCCATACCGGGGCTCCGTCGGTGCCGTCACCCATCAGTCAAGAATATCTGCCTGCTGTCCCTGGATAACACCTGTTACGGTAAGTAACTGTGCTTTATAGAATTGGGCACTCATCACACCCCACTGTGGTGCCTCATTTGAGACACCAGGTCATGGTGTTGTCTTCATCATCAAGAACCTTCATCCGCTTCACATTCTTCAGTTTTTATCTTCTTCATCTTTCTTTGTCTGGTCTCAAAACTACTTCGGTCAGGGTACACCTCAGTGCTATTAGTGCTTTCCGTGCTCCTACTAACAATAAACTCTGGCCACTCAGCCTTTGGTTTCTAGGTTTATGAAAGGACTTTTTAATTCCAAACCTCCACTGAAACCACCCCTAGTTGTCTGGGATCTTAATGTAGTTCTTGCCAAGTTCCTTTTGAACAGCTAGCGTCTGCTCATCTAAAGTTTCTCATTTGGAAAGTTTTATTTTTGATTGCCCTTACTTCTGCATGTTGAGTCAGTGAACTTCAAGCATTGGTTCTGATCCACCTTATACAGTACTTCACCATGACAAGGTGATTCTTTGCACTCATCCTAAATTCCTTCCAAAAGTTGTCACAGAATTTCATCTCAATCAATCCATTGTACTTCCAGTCTTCTTTCCAAAGCCTTATTCTCATCCTGGAGAAGCAGCTCTTCATATACTGGACTATAAGCGTGCTCTAGGATACTATCTTCAAAGAACTAAGTCACATAGGACTTTACCTCAACTGTTCATCTCCTTTGATCCCAACATACTCAGCCATCCTGTTACCAAGAGAACTATTTCTGCATGGTTGGTGGCCTGTATTTACTTCTGTTATGCTCAAACTGGGTTGCACCTCAAGGGACATGTTACGGCACACAAAGTTTGAGCAATGGCAGCATCAGTGGCTTTCTTACGATCCACTCCCAATGATGAAATTTGTAAGGCAGCCACAGGTCCTCAATTCATACTTTTACATCTCACTACTGTCTGGAATCCTTTTCCAAGCGAGATGCTCATTTCAGCCAAGCAGTTTTACAGAATTTATTTTCTACCTAATGGCCAACTCTCCCTCCAGCTAGGGAGTCCCATATATGAGAATATGCTGCTTGCTTGTCTTAGGATAAAGCACAGTTACTTACTGTAATGGGTGTTATCCAAAGAACAGCAGGCAGATATTCTCACAGCCCTTCCACCTCCCCTAGTTGGCTTCTTAGCTTGTTTACGGAACTGAGGTACTGCGAGCCCTCATTGGGTGGGAAGGCACTCACATATGCACGGTAGCGGGCAGTATGAAAGCCTTGGATTTCTTTTCTTTCTTTTTTTTTGTTATTTCTTTATTTATACATTTGTTACAATTTAAATAACAAACATAAAGGAAATCTGGGGGCCATTGACAAGATATTGTAATGAATAGATACCATTTTTCCATTATAAATATAATAAAAAGGAAGGGATGGGGGAGAGATTTTATAATTTTATTAATATTTAGACCAATAATAAAGAATATTATATAGGAGTTTTGTGAATGCATAGATTATGGTTGGGTTGGGAGGGATTGGGTTAAAATTATAATGTTTTAATGCTGAATATGATAAAGTTACAAGTGTTGTATTCAATTTTAACTGTTATTTATTGTTACACTTGTTATATGATGCAAAATGAATAAAGATTTGTAAAAAAAAACAACCCCAAAACCCCATAAAGGAATATCCATTTCATCATCAGCATAAAATGCTCATAAAAATAAAGTACGAAGAAAATTATATCAGTGATCTAGTCCACATCATTTAGCCGCTAGTGCTGCCGCTAGAAAACAAGTAACTAAACCAAATATATAACGTGGCATACTTTTAAATGTCAACTAAACATCCTCCCAGACTTGTAAAAGTAAGTTAATAAATTCCTTGTATTGGTTTATCCTTAAGGAAGTCTTCCAACTGGACTGGGTCTAGAAACACATATCTATCACTTGCATATGATATAAGGCAGTGTTTTTCAATCTTTTTATACCTGTGGACCGGCAGAAATAAAATAATTATTTTGTGGACCGGCAAACTACTAAGACTGAAATTTAAAAAAAACACACATTTCCGCCCTGTCTCTACAAGCTCGGTCCCCGCAAACCATCTGATCCCATCCGCACAAGCCTCAGTTATAATTTTATATTGAACATATTCCAGTACCTCCCCTCTTTTCCCCATCTTAATCCAGCAGATACCTCCATCACCCTACTCCCTCCATTCCTTATTCAGCATATTCTCCTTGTCTCCCTATTCCCTGTTTACCATGTCCAGCATATCCTCTCTGTCTCCCTACTCCCTCTACCCATGTCCAACATCTTACTTCTGTCTTTATACTCCACCCTCCTGTTCGGCATTTTCCATGTCTCTCTGCCCCCTGCAAGGTCCAGCATCTGTCTTTGTGTCCCTATTCTTCCAACTCCCGCCTAGTTCCAATAACTATCCTCCCCCAAGGGGAACCACCATCTCCCTTCTGTCACACCAATCCCCCCCCCCCGGGTCTACCATCCCCTTCCCACAACACATGGGAATCCAGCATCTCCTAATCCCTCCCTTGGCTGCTGGCCCCAGAGTGACTCCAGTGTCACAATGGCTGGTCTCACCATAACTGACACTAAATTGGAAGCAGCCTGGCTCTTAACAGTTTACTTACAGTTCCCTTGCCCAGAACTCTGAACGAAGACAGAAGCTGTGGGACCTTTCCTCTTGCCTGCATTGCTATTTGCTATAAGCTCTGCCGGTCTCAATCCTGCCCCTCAAACACAGGAAGTCACTTCAGAGGGGGGCAGGTTCAGGATCGGCAGAGCCTATAGCGATGCAGGCAAGAGGAAAAGTCCCGCGGCTTCTGTGTTTCTTTTTGCTGTCCGCAGCCGATCCTAAGTCCTGTAAGGGAAAGGGGAAGAGATGCCAATGGGAAATTTAACCTCGTCGATCTCGCTGGCCCTCTGCGGACTGGCAGGAATTTTCTGCGGACCGGCAATTGAAGAACAGTGATATAAGGCATTTACAAGGAAATTTTTTTTTTTTTTTAATTTCTTTATTCATTTTATAATTCACAACAAGTGTACAGCCAAATATTAAACAATATATAAGACAATAACACTTGAAAATCCACCATATTATACAACAGAAAAAGAAATATCTTCCACCCCCCATCCACATTCATATTCATCAAAAGAAAAACCACAGGAATATATTGTCTTATCATTCATATGTAATATTAATAAAAATCCAACTATCCCCCCTCCCCATTCCATATGCAAAAATTAAATTATTATCTGGCTACACAAGGAAATTTTAGAAAAAAGGTTGCACCCACCGCTAAAACCCTAGGTTTAAGCAGTAGGAATTGCTTCCTCTTTAACTGAGTCTGCTTAGATACATCAGGATCAATAGAAACTCGTTGGTCGCAAAACAGAACTTGTTTCTTCATGAAATACAACTTTAAAATAGCTTGTTTTTTCTAGTTCAGATATGAACACTGCTAACAGAGTGGCACGTTTTGTTATTTGTCCTTAGATGACTCAAGAAACTGAGATAGATCCAAACTGTCTGGTGAAGATAGTTTATCTATTTCCCCCCTCATCTACCACCTCCCTAGAAGCCCTCAGAATGTAATAGAGATTATCAGGCTCAAAGGTATCCACTTTAGTATATTGCAAACTCCCCCACAAATACATTCTCAGGAGCTCCAATGGCGATAGGTAGTGTGTGATAGGGAAATTTAGAAAACGAAGGTTCTTAGCTCTCATACAACTCTCCATTTTTTCTAGTTTGGCATGAAGAAATATACTATCTTTAATATTAGATGTAGCAGTGCTCTGTAAACTACCCACAGATTTATCTAATTTCTCTACCTTATTTCCTAGCTCTGCTATATAAATTTCATGCGCATTCATTTTTACAGTTGTGTCTGAGGAAAATTGGCATAATTTCAAAACTGTAGTTTGTAATGAAGACTCAATTCTGTTAACAATTAACCATACATCATTTAAAATGATAACTTTTTCTTTAGGGAGAACATTGGGATTTGGCTCCGTAACCATTTGTACCGGAGTCAAGCCTTTTGTTCCCATCACTCCAGTCTGCTCTAAGACATTAAGTCTAGCTGTCTTAGAAATTTGTGATGAAGAGGCTACATCCTCAGTCTTAGAAGGGTGTCTCTACTCTTCCAAGAAGATTTAATGGCTGAGGGGGTGGTGACGGTTCCCCAGAGGAGAGTGAAGCAGACTGTGTATCTAAAATTACCTGCTCTTCCACCGGTGGTAAAGTCAAAGCCATGAGATGACGAGCCATAGGACCTGTACCTGGAACCAAAGAAGTAATTTTCGCTTTCCTTTTACCCATGGTAGGAGAAGATAGTGGCCTGCTCCCGACTCCTTATGGGCTTCGAAGGGGCTCAAAAGGGGCGTATCCTGCCCCTTTGGCTACGCCCTTCGGACACGTGGCTGCGTATCATGGCTCCCTGATCTTTTTATGTGGCCCCGAAGGACCCACCTGGAAGCGCTGGGTGCCAGGTTGCTGTGGGGGCTGCCTGCCCCAATGTAACAATGGTGCTGCTGGTGGCACTGGCTGAGCCAGCCTTGGATTTCTTAAAGTGCCGATGCATTATTCACTGTCCGTACCAGGCTTCATGTCACCCACATGTGTGAATATCCGCCTGCTATTTCCGGATAATACCCATTATGTTAAGTAACTGTGCTATATAGAGGGGCAGACTAGATAGGTCATATGGCCTTTATCTGCGGTAACTTTCTATGTTTCATTAGCTTCATACATAAGCAGCCTCTATTGCCAGTTTCCAGTCAACATCCATAGTGAACATATGAAAAGCCCCAACAAGATCTTTCGTCCACACCTTTGAACACTACTGTTTGGATATTTGCTCCCAACTCAACTGCACTTTTGAACAAGCCGTACTTTAAAAACTTTTTGTTTAATTGTCTTCAATTCCAGTTATCCAGGACTGTTTTACCCTAAGTTGTCATAAGACAACTGATTTCCCAAGTAAGGAAAGAGAAAGGGGATGGATATATATTTTGTACCTGGGGCAATGGAGTGCTTAGCGACTTGTCCAGAGTCATAAGAAGCTGCAGTGGGAATTGAACCCAGTTCCCCTGGTTCTCAAGTCACTGTACTTACCAATTCTTAATTTTGTAGTCACCAGGAAGTATAACTTCATTCTTGCTTGTTGATGGAGAAATTGGAGTTACTTAGCTGTAACAGGGGTTCTCCACAGATAATAAGCCAGCTGTACCTTCTTTCTTCTCTCTGTGTTGAAGAGCTACTTAGAATTAGTACTGACTCTTGAGCAGAGGAACTGTGCTAACATGGAAACCACTGTGCATGCCCATGAAAACCTTCTAGTGTTTTGCAATTGCTCTAACAGAGTGAACATCCACATGTATATGTCGTGACGATGTTATTATGACTCTCTTTTTTTTTTTTTTAATTTTTATTTATAGATTTTTACATTCTTACAATATTTGAATCGTACATATTATATTCAATTAATACATGAAATTGTGATTACAAATAATTCATCTTATCACATAAAATATAACCCTCCCCTTTTTTCATTTCTTATTTCCATATAATATACATTCCCCTCCCCACTCTAATATAACTATTACTAATGTGCTATGAAATCTGATCATTGGAATAGCGGGTCAATGGTTCCCAAATTTTCTTAAAATTATGAATATTTCCCTGTTGTAATGCTATTGTTTTTTCCATTTTGTATATATGACAGACTGAATTCCACCAAAATGTATAGTTTAATTTGGAATAATCCTTCCAATTTTGAGTTATTTGTTGCGTGGCGACACCTGTCAATATTAATAATAGTTTGTTATTGTTTGCTGAAATCGGACTCTGAGTTCTCATTGCTGTACCAAATAATATTGTATCATATGAGAGTCCTACAGGATTTTCTAATAATTCATTAATTTGGGGCCAAATTAATTTCCAAAATGCATTTACACAGGGACAATAAAAAATTAAGTGATTTCATAGCACATTAGTAATAGTTATATTAGCGTGGGGAGGGAAATGTATATTATGTGGAAATAAGAAATGAAAAAAGGGGAGGGTTATATTTTATATGATAAGATGAATTATTTAGAATCATAATTTTTCATGTATTAATTTAAGCTTTATGTACAATTAAATTATTGTAAGAATGAAAAATTTATAAATAAAATATTTAAAAAAAAAAAAATTAAGTGATCTAACGTCCCAACTTCTACTCTACAATGTCAGCATCTATTAGATCTAGTGCTATCTATCTTTTGTAATCGCGTAGGGGTCCATAAAACTCTATGTAACAAAAACATCCAAGTTTTACTCATAGATGCTGACTTTGTAGATCTTAATCTCCAGGACCAAAATCGTGGCCATTGAGACGCAGAAATTGTCTGTCCAATCTCAATGCTCTAAATATCCCTAAGTCCATTTTTCTTTTTTTTATTTAAAAATCCATATATCAATTTATACCATTTTGAAAAGGTGGTTAATAAATCCCAATAAATAAATATTAGAAATGTGGTAGCATTATCCTGTTGTCTACAGAGAACCTCTATTATAGCTAAGCAACTCTGCTGTTTAGCACAACCCTTGTGTTGCACTGAGCTCTATTGCAAGACTCTACAGATAATTACTTAATTTTTCTTTCTTTTATACAAAAATATTCACAGTTGATTAGTTTCTTTGTTAAATTGTTGCTGACTCCTGTTATCCAAAGCTCCTAGCTTTTATTATAGAGCATATTATTCCTTTGCAGTCTGAGCTGGAGCAACGGCTAGCAAATACAAAGCTGAAGGCCTCCCAGATGGAAGAGATGTTACCCAAGCAGATCAGTGATGAGGACCAGAGAGAGGTGCTAAGACTGCTGTGTAAAGTCCATGAGCTAGAAGTGGGAAATACAGAGCTACAGGCTAGGGCCCTGTACAAGGAAAATCTGCTTTGCCAAAAAGACTTTGTGATTCAGAGATACCAGCAACACAGATTACTCTGTGAAGAAATCATCAAACAACAGCGGACACTGATAGATGGTACACTTCTAATATCCCCATTTATCTTTTTATTTTTGCATTCTGTTAAAGATTATGGGTGGTTTGGAGGGCAATATCGAGCTTTCACTAAACAATTTATAGAAACAAGAGTCCAATATATACAGTAGGCATCGAAGCCCACACAATTGCAGTATATTTCAATATTTTTGCATTTATGAACATAGAATTTAAGATTAACAAATTAACTTTTTTATTGGATTAACTTCATACATTTTGTGAAGAACTTTTGAAACTATACTTCCTTCACTGGGTCAGTGCAAAATGATCTAAGGATACTATTGTAGGATGGCTTGCATCATCAGTATTTGTTTATAAAACTTTAAAAAGGTATCAAGTGTAAAGTACAAATAAAATGATTGAGGGAAAGGGGATTAATATGTTTAGAGAGGGAGAGAAACAGCAGATCTTGTACCTTTTGGAAGATTTTGTCTGGTAACGTGAGGAAATCATTGTCTCTTAAGTTCCTTTGTGTTTGTTTCAAGATGTGTGATAACTATAAATGCTGTGCATTCCTGGCTAATTGTGGAGTTCCTTTTTGTATTGCTCATAAGTCACTGATATAATGTTCTGGCTTAGAGAAATATTTCTTCATAGGAATCACAAAGGGGAAGGCCCGCCATTCTGAAGAGGCGAGCCTGCCGACCAGAGGGAATGCAACTTATGTCTGGCTGGCCTTGCTGAATAAGTGCAAGGAGGTCCGGGTAGGCTTTGGGGAGTGGGGGGGGGGGGGTTCAGGGAGGGAGTGCTGGCTTGAGGGCATGGGCATCCCTCCTTCTGGGGATGTTGGGGAGGGTGCCAACAGGAGGGAGTGGGCATCCCTCCTGCCGGGGATTGTTTTGGGGTTTATGACAGGAGGGATCGGGCATATCTCCAGCCAGGGTTGTTTTGGGGAAGGAAGGAGTGGGCATCCCTCCTGCCGCGGACAGTATGGGTGGTTCAGGGGTGGCAGCGGGAGGGAGTGGGCATCCCTCTTGCCAGCCAACTTGCGGTGGGATTCTTGGGTTCCCTGCCACAGCCGCAGAGCTGATTGCAGCATGGATATTTCCTTGCCGCAATTAGTTTAGTGGCCACATCTATTTGAAATGTAGGCCAGCATTTTTGTTTTGTTTTTAAATTCTTTATTCATTTTTCCATCTTACAACAAGTGCACAATACTACATCATATTAACGTTTACATATCGCTTGATATTCATACAATTATGATTTTTTTTTTTTTTTTTTAAATATCTTTATTCGTTTTTACATTATGCAAACAAGTGTACAATAATTCAAGTCATACTATACATTCTTCACTTGAAACTCTACATTCATTTTATACCATAAACTATCTCCCCTCCCTCCCTTTCCATATATTACCCCTCATAATGTCATAAAACCCACCCATCCCTCCTCCCCCCTACATATATTTAATGGGGATAAATATAATTATTTATTTATTATAATACTCAATTAATGGTCTCCACACCTCTTTAAATTTCTTATAATAACCTCTCTTGATTGCCAATGTTTTTTCCATTTCATACACCTGACAAACCGAACTCCACCAGAAACAATAATTCAATCCTCTATAGTCTTTCCAGTTATGTGTTATATGTTGGATGGCAACTCCTGTTAAAATCATTAACAGTTTGTTATTATTCGATGAAATTTGACTTTTGGCCCTCATAGACATTCCAAACAAAACTGTGTCATATGATAGGGCCACCGGATTCTCTAACATACAATTTATTTGACCCCAGATCAATTTCCAAAAATTATTAATAAAAGGACAATAAAATAATAAATGATCTAGAGTTCCAGCCTCAAGATGACAATGCCAACATCTATTAGACTTAGAGCAATCCAATTTTTGTAAGCGAACAGGGGTCCAGAGTGCTCTATGCAACAGGAAAAACCATGTTTGCCTCATAGACGCAGACATTGTACATCTTATCCTCCAAGACCAAATACGTGGCCATTGAGATGCATTAATTTGATGCTTAATCTCAATGCTCCAAATATCTCTAAGTACAGTCCTTGGTTTTTTATTTAAATATCCAGATAATGTTTTATACCACTGTGCGGCCTGGTGACCCATAAAATCTGCCTGGAAGCATAAGAATTCTAGAGTAAAATGAGTATTTAAAGACTTCCATTCAGGGAACCCTGCCTGAATAGCCTGCTTCAATTGCAACCACTTATAACTTTGTTTTTTATTAAGTCCAAATTTATGTTGCAATTGTGAAAACTCCAGCAGCTTACCATCATTAATAACATCATCTAAAGTACGTATTCCTGCTTCAATCCAATCCTTCCAGACAATCATAAAACCGCCTATTTGTATCTTGGAGTTCAGCCATATATTTTGACAAGTAGATTTTTGAATAGTAATAGGAGTTAAGTTGTTTACATACTTTAATGTTGTCCATGTGTCCATTAATATCCTATTGGTTTTCCTTATTCTAGGCATTTTAATGCTAAGCAGATGACGAAGCCTGATAGGAGACATGAGCTGCCACTCCAACCATAACCAATCTGGAAGCTTCTCCATGAGTTCTGGGAGGACCCAATACATACCTTGGCGCAATATATAGGATTGATGAAACCTATAAAAATTTGGAAAATTTACCCCTCCCTCCTCAATTGGTTTTTGTAAAGTCACTAGAGCAATTCTTACAGCTTTACCCAGCCAAATAAATTTACTAAGAATATTATTTAACTTTTTGTAAAAAGACCCCTGAAAAAAAACTGGTATCATTCCCATTTGATAACAAACCACAGGCAATATCATCATTTTGACAGTTTGAACTCTTCCCCACCAAGATAAATGTAAAGGATTCCATTGCTCACATAACTCTGTTACTTTTTGCAATAAACTTTTTTCATTCATTATAATTGTCTCATCAAGCGTGTTTTTTATCCATATACCTAAGTATTTTATTCCTTCTTCTTTCCAAATAAAAGGTAATGAGTCAAATAATCCTTTTGTGCAATGCACATTTAAAGGAAGAACTTCTGATTTAGTCCAATTTATTTTATATCCTGAAAACTTTCCAAATCTTTCAATCAAAACCAATAAATTTGGAATGGTTGTTTCCGGATTCCTCAAATGAAGTAATATATCATCCGCATATGCAGAAACTTTATATTCTTTATCTTTATGCGGTATACCCTGTATCTCCTCCTCTTGTTGAATAGCTAATAATAAGGGTTCAAGCACTATATCAAAAAGTAAAGGAGACAAAGGACATCCCTGTCTAACTCCCCTTTGCAATTTAAAACAATCAGAAAAATTATTATTGATATATAATCTAGCAACAGGAGAGCTATACAGAGTTTTAATCATTTGTATAAATCCCGAACCAATACCAAACCACTCCATGGCCTGATACATAAATGTCCATTCCACACGATCAAAAGCTTTCTCTGCATCTAGAGACACAGAAAAAGCCGGATCTCCAATTTCTTTTGTTAAATATAACATTTGCAATGCCAATCTGGTGTTATTAGAAGAGTGTCTCTGAGCAACAAACCCTGTTTGATGCATACCAACTATGTGAGGAAGAGCTTTTGCCAAACGCGTAGCCAAAAGTTTGGCTAATAATTTACCATCTACATTTATCAATGAAATAGGCCTGTAATTTGAAACCAACATGGGATCTTTATTTGGCTTCGGCAAAACAATAGTTAATGATTCTGCCATAGTGCCTGATATACAACCTTTCTTTAGTTGATTTTGATATAAATTTAATAAATGAGGTAAAAGAGTATTTTGAAATGCTTTATAAAACTCTACCGTAAAACCATCACCACCTGGAGCGGTCCCTACTCTAAGAGATTTCAATGCTGTTTGTAATTCTTGTAAAGATATTGGATTTTCCAAACTTCTTTTTATATGATCAGGAATCTTCGGACCTTCAATATTATTTAAAAACACTATACCATCTTTTTCTTTATTTAAATAAGACTCAGAAGAATACAGGTTTTTATAATAATTTAAAAACTGTTTTAAAATAGGACCAATCTGAAAATGAGTTTCACCTTTTTCATCTTTTATTGCATTCAATTTCATCTTTCTTTTTTTCACTTTAAGATAATTAGCCAGTAATCTTCCCGCCTTATTTGAACTACCATAATACAAAGCTTGCTGACACATAATATTTTTTTTAGCCAAATTAGAAGAAATCTCATTATATTTATATTTTGCTTTTAATAAAGTTTGCAACGTAGAATTCTCCCACTTATTAATCAATTTTAATTCTAAATCTTTTATTTCGTGTTCCAGTTCCGTAAATTGCTTATTTAATTGTTTTTTAGAATAAGCTGAAAATGATATAATTTGCCCTCTCATCGTTGCTTTAAAAGCATCCCATATTATTTCTGTAGATATTTCCTCTGTAATATTATTTTGAAAATATTCATCCATTTTTAATTGAAATTCTTCACAAAATTTTGGATATGCAAGCAATGCATTATTAAATCTCCATACAGGCCTACCATTATCCGGGTCATTAAAATTTAAAGAAATCCACACTCCTCCATGATCTGATAAAATTATTGGTTCTATAGAGGCTTGTGTAACATCTTGTATTAGCCCATCAGAAACAAGAATATAATCAATTCTAGAAAAAGATTTATGAACATGTGAATAAAATGAAAAATCTCGATCATTAAAATGAAGAATTCTCCATATATCTTTTAAATTGCAAGAATTTATAAAATTATCCAACCCTAAAGATTTTAAAATTTTACTAGGTTTTTTATCCAATAAAGGGTCCACAACAGCATTAAAATCTCCTGCTACTATCAAATTATTAGCAGCCAGTGGTAAAATTATTGGTTGTAGAGTTTTAAAATATTCAATTTGATTCGAATTAGGTACGTACACATTAAATAGCGCCACAGTATTATTGCCCATACTCATGTTCACATGCACCCATCTTCCTAATTTATCTGCTTTCACCATATTAAATCCTGCTGAACATTTTTTATTTATTAAAATTGCTACCCCAGCTTTTTTCCCCACCGCCGGTGCAAAAAAGCAATCTCTCACCCAATTACCAATTAGCTTTTTTGATTCATCTCCATTAAGGTGAGTCTCCTGTATGAAATAGACATCCGCATTTTGTTTTTTTAAATATAGCAATACTTTTTTCCTTTTTATCGGGTGGTTGAGACCATTAACATTTATTGAAAAAATTTTTAAAGTCATTATATCAAATCAAAACAATAATCAATAATATTCTTCACATCAATATTATAACCTCTTTTCCCCTTTTTAAAATTATTATTAGAACCCATCCCCTCCCCTATACCCCTTCCCATATTCTTAATCCCCTCCCCCTCCCATCCCTCCCTTAAATTACTTGCCAACTTTGAAACGCACACCTTGACTAGGCAATAGATAAACTCCCCACAAGCTATATTTATAATTTTAAAACCATTAGCCAGATCATTATCATATTAAAATGAATATCATTTTATCACACAAGACTTCTTTATCAAGGATTACCTCTTTTTTTTTTTTTTCCTTTCCTTTCCCCCATCTCTCATGAACCCTCCCTTCTCTACTCACTCATTTCCATTAAGATATTATTGAAATACATAAATAATCACACCAAATTTTAAAATTACATTCATCCAAACCACATCCATCTTTCATGTCAGATTACATCACATTCCCTCAAGTTAAATATCACTTTTAAATATTATTAAATATATAATGGAAATCTTTTTTCCTAACTTTTCCTATTCAAAAAGTCAATAAATTCCCCAAAACAACAATTTTTATCCCTTTAACATAACCCTCCTAACATTCCATACCCATTTCCACACTAGCATATTTGCTACCCTTTTAATTTCCACTCCATTCACAACATTCTCTTATATCATATGCTTTATATTATAACATCCAAACTTTCCTACATCCTTCGCTTTTACCAAAACTTCTAATTAATTTTTTTTTTTTTTTAATCTCCTCGTATATCCACCATTATTTATATTAAGTTCAGACCAATTTTTATCCCAAACAACAATATTATGACTCTTGTTGCATTAATAGATTTGCAATTTTAAAACTATAGTCCATACATAACAACAAATTTCCTTTTCTTGTAATAAGATGCTATATGTCTCATAAAGTCTCATTTCAAATCTCCTCTTGCTTGCAGATCCATATCAAATTCTATCCTCTCACACTACTGTTTATACATTCTCAGTCTCATCTTTTGATCCACCTTAAATCTCCTTTCCAATTGTTTTGCATAAAGATTTACAATGACCACAATTTCAAACTTGTGGTGCCAATCATAGATCCTTCACATTCTACATATACAAACCCTGTTCCTTTTTTTTTTTTTTTTTTTGACCATTGTAGCTGTCATTTTTATTTTAAGGTCAGGTCAACTATATACCAGAACCATCTTCAAAAAATCCTCTGCTGCATTTAGAGAATTTCCATTACAATGTCTTATTCCATATATCACAGCTGACTTCCCCTTTTATGCAAATGAAAATTGTAAGGCTTACAAAGTCACAGTCTAACTCTCATCTTGTTTGCAGATCCATTCTATTTAATGTCCTCTTGCTTGTAGTTTATATCTTCTCAATACTATTTAGAACTTATTTCCTTCAATCTGTTTTGCACAATCCTCTATCGTTTCTCAGTCTGTCTGTCCAAACAGCAAGTCAGTACAATCCATCTTATTAACTTCTGTCCTTTAAAAGGTCTGTAATATTGCATCTCTTATGCTCTTGCAGGCTACATTCCATTTGCCTCATGACAAGATAGAATGTGGAATGTATTTGAAATCCAACTGCAGCCATGCCTTCAGAATCCTATTAACTCTTTTTTTTTCTTTTTTCTTCCTTTAACATAGAAATTTCCAAACAAAAATAAACATTTCAACCAAGAACACAAATACTTCCATCCAAGTCTCTATTAAGTAGCCATTGGTGATTCACACTGCTCCAAAAACTCCTTAAGTTTATCTGCAGTATCAAAATTCAAAGTTTTATTTTTATAAGTGACCCGCATAGTTGCCGGGTATATGAGCCCATATCTAGCTCCCAGACTTCTCAGCTGTGGTCTCAGGTCTAATAGCTGCTTTCTCTTTTGTGCCGTTGCTCTGGCAAAGTCAGGCACTATGTAAATCTTTGAATCCTGACACTTTAAGTTTTTATTATCTTTAGCTAATTTAATTATTTCAGCTACCTGTTGATATCTAAGTAGCTTAAAGATCAGTGGACGTGGTCCTTTTTGGCTGTTTGATAATCTCGTTGGGACCCTGTGTGCACGTTCTATTTCCAATGGAAACTTGTTTTGCATCGGGAGCACCTTGGGCAAAAAATTAATCAAAAATCCAATCGGATCCGACTTTTCAATTCCCTCCGGGACCCCAAGCACCCTTAAATTGCTCCTTCGTTCCCTATTGGACAAATCTTCCAGCTCCCTTTTCAGTGCTTCAATTTCCTTACTGTGTTCCATGTGCTTTATACTTTCCTCCTCACACTTTTCCACTCTTTTCTCAATTTGATCCACTTTCAATTCCATTGCTTGCAGTTTATTTGATAAACATACCACCTCTTCTTTCACTTCTTTTATATTTTTAGCGCATTCCAATACTATTTCCTTTACCGCCTGTATTTCCTTCATTATGTCTTTATTTTCTACATCCTCCGGCGGCAACGGAACTGACATCGGTGAAGCCGTATCAAGTTTCGATCGCTTCCCGCTTCCTGAGCTGCTCCCCGCCGCCAAATTTTTGTTTTGCTTTCCCGAAGCCATTATCCACCTCTACCTCACTTTTCAGAGTGAAATTTGAATTTTTTCTGGCTATGATCTCTGTCAAATAGCTTGTCTTCACAGAGCAACTCCACTACCCAGCCATTTAGTTCCGCTCCAAAGCCACGCCCCCCTACAATTATGATTTTACATACATGAATTTATTCCCCCATCCACACTTTCCACAAGTAATTTAATTCAAAATATCATTTATATATTATATTTCAATCTATTAATCAGACCTTTAAAATAACTATTTACCCTCCCCCCTCCCCCTACATGTAAATGTACTTTCATTAGGAAAATGATGTCTATTCATTGCAATAATTTGTTAATGGCCCCCAAATCTTTTTAAAATTATTATAATTCCCTTTTTGTATGGCAATTGATCTTTCCATTTTATAAATATTACATAATGAATTCCACTAAAATGTGTTGCTAAACCTATTGTAATTTTTCCAATTGTCGGTAATATGTTGTATGGAGTTTTTAAAAAATAATGGCCTGCCTCTACGTTCAGCTGTTTAAACACCCAGACCACCACTACGTCTACACCAGGGGTGCCCAATAGGTCGATCGCAATCGACCAGTAGATCGCCAAGGCAAAGTGAGTCGATCGCGGAGCCCATCCCGGGCTCTGTGATAGACTCACTTTGTCTTGGCGATCTACCAGGCCGATCAGCCTTCCTCTCCCCGAAACTAGGCCGAAACTTCCTGTCCGATGGCAGAATTGACGTCGGGGAGAGGAATGCTGGTCGGCCTGATGCAGGGAAACAGGGAGAGCTTGGAGCGGCAGCGGCAGCTTTGGGGCTTGTTATTGGATGGCGGCGGTGGCGGCTTGGGGGCCTGTTCCCCGATGGCAGTGGCTGTGGCTTGGGGGAGGGCAGGGAGAAAGAAAGAAAAAGGGCAGGCAGGGAGACAGAAGGAAAGAAGGGAGACAGAAAAAAAGAAAGGGGGCATGAAGAGAGAAAAAAAGAAAGGGAGGCAGGGAGAGAGGAAGAAAAAGTTGGGGGAGGGAATGAGGTCTGGAGGAGAGAAAACATACAGGCAGAAAGAAGGGAAGAAAGATTGGATGCACAGTCAGAAGAAGAAAGTGCAACCAGAGACTCATGAAATCACCAGACAAATTTATTTTAAATTTAGTAATCAAAATGTGTCTGAATTTATATCTGCTGTCTATATTTTACACTATGGTCCCCTTTTACTGAACTGCAATAGCGGTTTTTAGCGCAGGGAGCCTATGAGCTTTGAGAGCAGCGCTGGGCATTCAGCACAGCTCCCTGCGCTAAAAACTGCTGTCGTGGTTTAGTAAAAAGGGAGGGAGAGTATTTGTATATTTTTGTATGGTTGTTACTGAGGTGACAGTGCATAGAGTCATCTGCTTTGACCTCTTTGAAAAAATCCCGGAATAGGAATGATAATTAACATTTCTTTAGCACTCTCCAGACCAGTAGAGGTTAATCTTTACAAATGGGTATATATCCAATCATGACCAGCAGGTGGAGACTGAAAACAAAACTGTGGGACAGTATATAATATACTCCCTTCTCTATTTACCTCAGTCTTCTTTCAGTCTCCAGCAGGTGTTGATGTGATCTGTACCCATCTCCCTTTGTAGGGCTGTTGGAATTTGTTTAGGGGGTTTATAGTCCCTGTTTTTGGCCGGATGGAGCTTGGGCGAGCCCTGTTTGGGGGTTTGTCCGACCTCGGGGGTGTCAAACCCGGCGGGTCTCGAGCGGGGTCCCTCCCCCCACTTCCTCCACCTCCCCACATTTTTCTAGAGGAGCCTCAGCAGTAAGCCTTGCTCCCTAAATCAAGCAAGGCATATTGCTTCGAGAGCCTGTGGAGTCTGTTCTGTAAAAAAAAAAAAAAAATCCTGAGGTAGTGCTGGTCTGGAGGGTTGTTTCCCTTTAAGAAAACTGTATTTTACTGTATTTTTTCATCTAACCGGCACTTTTTTTATAGTTAGGTCGCGTATGGAGCAATGAGCACTTCTAAAGGGAAAAAGTGCTCATTGTGCTCCAGGCGCGAGGCACTCGCGGCCGGCCTGTGCAAGCGGTGTTCAGGCCGGTGCAGTGGAGGAGCTCCGTCGGCAGCGGCTGCAAGCACTCAGAGCTCCCTGCCGATGGTGCCTCGCGAGTCGGCTGGGAGCAGTGGGGAAGCCCGGTCTTCCCCAACCGCCCACGGAGGGATTCCCCGAGCCGCCGACGGTCGAGTTGTTGGGGATTCCCTCTCAGCTGATGTTTTGACAGCTGATGCCGACTTGCCTGTTTTAGCGGCTGAGACTGTTCAGGTTTCTCAGCCGCTACAGGCTATGGAGGGAGCTTTTTTGGCGGGAAAGTCGCCATCTTCTCAGTCTGGCCCCTCCATTTTGTCTTCCTCCTCAGGTGACCTTCCCCCTGTATTGGAAAAACAGGGGCAGGTTTCTGCTGTGATAAATAATATATGAACTGACTTCGCATTCAACACAAACCTGTCTATGAAGTGTAATCAATATGTTTTAAGTTGCTCAGAAATGTGAAACTCAACAAGGGGGGAACGCACCCCCCTAGAAAGGGAACAGAGTTTACCTCCCAGTCATTGCAACTGTTTCTGTAGAGATCACACTTCAAGCCAGGATGTTGGTTAATAAAGATTGTTACAGTCCTTGAAATGATATAAAGTATAGGATTTTCTCCTTTCTTCTTATACTTGTACTTTATACTTTATACTTGTCAGAACATCACTTATGCATGATTAATAGAATCATAACTTAGCTCAATGAGGGGTTTGGGGTCCCGACGCGGCCCCGTTTCGTGTCCTTCGTCAGGAGACCCACTCACGATTGCTGGAAAACTGGCTGTAGTCTTTTAAACTTCAGTTATGTTAAAGTTAGTGATAGGACAACATTTCTGCAATACAAAAGTCATTTACAACATCGGGTGTGAGTAAAAATCCATAACCACACCTCAATGAAAAGTATTACTTTTTAAGGCTAAACTAGAGGAGGGAATGCACAAAATACATACCAAAACTGAAAAGCTCTCACACCACAAAGTGTATTCAAACTGCCAGAAAGGACTCAACAGTACACTCCCGATTTAAATAGAGAGAAGGGGGAGGGGTTTGATGACATCATCAAGTGGCTGATGCAATAGTAAAAACTGTAAAGAAAAGCTGTAAAGCAGGAAAACTGTAAAATGCTATAAATAATAAAACAAAAATAATACAAAAATAATACAATGATCTGCAATGTTGCCACCTGGCCAAGGAACAAAATAATATTGAAAGTCATTGAAACGCAATCCACTCCATCTCGCTGTTCAGTCCATGTGGGTGTTGAGAATAAAAATCCACTTCTGTTCTTGTTTCCAAAGCATCCTTGCAACATCTCCTCCTCTAGTAGGAACTATGACATTGAGAATAGAAAAGAGGAGATCCGTGGGTGCATGTTGATGATCCAACCAATGCTGTGGCAGGAAGTCCCTTGGGACCCTTGGGGGGTTTTTCTCCTGATTTCTTTTTTTCCTTGTGCAGAGCCTATTTTCAGGCGGCTGGGGGTCCCGGATGCGCTCAGGGGGTTTCGGGGAGTGGGGTTTCCTCCGCGCTCCCTGCGGCTTTGCCTCTCTCGTCTGTTGTGGCATCCCCTCCTCCTCCTCCCTTGTCCAAGCGTCCGCGGGTGTCGTGGGATGAGGATTTATGGTCAGAGGAGCGTGTCGGTCTGGATGAGGACCTGGACCTTTCTGAGGATTTCCAGGACCCTCTCGAGGGGATGGCCGCTGGCGGCGGGTTGTCGGGTTTCCCGTCCTCCGGCGAAGAGGCATCCGTGGTGCGCCTCTTTCAGAGAGATGAGCTGCCGGACCTGATTCAACAGGTTTCTTCGGTGTTGCGTTTTGAGGATGCGCCGCCGGAGACTCCGCGTGTGGGGGACCCTCTGCTACGGGGGATCCGTTCCGTTTCCCGCTCTTTTCCTATGCATCAGGATATTCGGGATATTATACTGGAACAGTGGAAAACGCCGGAGGCGCCGTTTCGTTTGGCGCGCAGCATGGCTCGTTTGTATCCCATCCCAGAGGGGGATCGGGCTACTTTAGCATCGCCAGTCGTAGACGCGGTGGTCTCGGCGATTTCTAAGCGGCATACCGTGCCTGTTGAGGGTGGTTCTGCCTTGCGGGACTCTGAGGAGCGCAAGTTGGAGAACATCCTTAAGCAAAATTTTCAGTTCTCGGCCTTTGGGGTCCAGGCGGCTATTTGTGGGGGGCTGGTCGCTCGCGCCATGTTTCGGTGGGCTGAGCGTGTCCTGGATCAGGAGTCTGATGACTGGTCTTTGGTGGATCAGGAGGTGGCGAAGATTGAGATGGCTGCCTCGTTCCTCTCAGATGCTCTTTATGACTTGGTGCAGATCTCGGCTAAGTCTATGGCCTTTGGCGTGGCCGCGCGGCGTATTTTGTGGCTGCGCGCTTGGGCGGCAGATGCTGCGTCCAAAGCTAAGCTTACTAAATTTCCCTTCCGGGGATCTTTTTTGTTTGGGGAGGAATTGGATAAGTTGATTCAGACTCTGACGGACTCAAAGGTGCCCCGTCTGCCTGAAGACCGTGCCTGCCCTGCGTCTCGGGGTGGCGCTGCCCGGGGGCGTTTGCGGGAGTTTTGCAAGTATCGCCCTGGGCGTGGGGCTGCTTCTTTCCCGGCTCCAGGGTTTTCCCGGTGTTGGTTCTTCCAGCGCATGCAGCCCTTTCGGGGGGCCCATCGGGGGCAGGGAATCCCTCCGCCGGTTCCCCCGCTTCCCGTCCTGCACAATGACTCCTTGCCGGCGCCCCCTTTGGTTCCGGTGGGGGCCCGGCTGCGCAAATTTTTCCCCAAATGGGCCGAGATCACGTCCGATCAGTGGGTCCTGGAGGTGGTGCGGGACGGTTATGCCCTGGAGTTCGCCCGCTCTCTGCCGGACCTTTTCCTCGCCTCTCCATGTCAGACTCCTTGGAAGACGCAGGCTTTTCGCCAGACCCTTCAGCGCTTGCTAGATCTCAAGGCAGTTGTTCCAGTGCCCCCTCCGGAGTGGGGCACCGGCAGGTACTCCATTTACTTTGTGGTGCCCAAGAAGGAGGGGACCTTTCGGCCCATCCTGGATTTGAAAGGGGTCAACAGGGCTCTCAAGATTCCCTCTTTCCGCATGGAAACTCTGCGGTCGGTCATTCTGGCGGTTCAGCCGGGGGAGTTTCTCACTTCTCTCGATCTGACAGAGGCCTACTTGCATGTTCCCATTCGGGTCTCTCATCAGCGCTTCCTTCACTTTTGCGATCTTGGGTCGGCACTATCAGTTCTGTGCGCTTCCCTTTGGTCTGGCCACGGCTCCCCGGACGTTCACCAAGGTGATGGTGGTCGTCGCGGCAGCCTTGCGGTCGGAGGGCATTCTGGTACACCCCTACCTGGACGAGTGGTTGATTCGGGCAAAGTTGTTGCAGGAGAGCTCCCGGGTTATGGCTCGGGTGGTGGAGTTTCTCCGGTCGCTGGGCTGGGTGGTCAACCTTTCCAAGAGTCGGTTGGTCCCGGCTCAGCGTCTGGAGTACCTTGGGGTTCTGTTCGACACCTCCTTGGGGAAGGTCTTCCTTCCAGAGGCCCGGGTGAGCAAATTGCAATCTCAGATTCGCCTGCTTTTGGCGTCCCGGTGTCCTCGGGCGCGAGATTTCCTCCAAGTCTTGGGGTTGATGGCGGTGTCCCTGGACGTGGTGAGGTGGGCGCGGGCCCACATGCGTCCTCTTCAGTATGCTCTGCTCCGGAGGTGGTCTCCCCAGAGGCACGGTTTGGATGCTCCTGTTCACCTGCGAGGCATGGCGCGCTGCAGTCTGCGTTGGTGGCTCCGGACCCCTCACCTGGTCCAGGGGGTGGGTCTGGATCTCCCGCAGTGGACGGTGCTCCTTACGGATGCGAGTCTCCTCGGTTGGGGGCTCAGTGTTTGGGTCACTCAGCTCAGGGCACCTGGTCCACGGAGGAGGCCTCCTGGTCGATCAACGTGTTGGAGACCAGAGCGGTCCGTCTGGCGCTGTTAGCTTTCCACTACCTTTTGTTGGGCAAGTCGGTCAGAGTCCTGTCGGACAATGCCACGGCGGTGGCTTATGTCAATCATCAGGGGGGCACCAAGAGCTCTCAGGTGGCGCAGGAGGCGGCTCGGCTCATGGTTTGGGCGGAGTCCCATCTTCTGGATCTCTCGGCCTCTCACATAGCCGGGGTAGAAAATGTTCAGGCGGACTTCCTCAGTCGTCACTTCCTGGATCCAGGAGAGCGGTGTCTCGGCGCCGTGGCATTTCAGTTGATAGTGCAGGCTTGGGGGCAGCCCCTGATGGACCTGATGGCCACGAGTGGCAACGCCAAAGTGCCCCGCTTCTTCAGTCATTGCAGGGACGGTCTGGCCGAGGGTCTGGATGCTCTGGTCCAACCGTGGCCAACGGAGGGACTGTTTTATGTGTTCCCTCCTTGGCCATTAGTGGGCAGAGTACTTCTTCACATTGTTCACCATCCGGGTTTGGTGGTTTTGGTGGCTCCGGATTGGCCTCGACTTCCGTGGTATGCGGATCTGGTGAGGCATCTGGTGGCGGATCCTCTTCCTCTACCCCTCTTGGACGATCTTCTGACGCAGGGTCCCATTCCCATGTTCGACCCGTCTCCCTTCTGTCTTACGGCTTGGCTCTTGAAAGGGGTCGCCTTAGTAAGAAGGGATATTCAGATAAGGTGATCTCTACACTCTTGGGGTCCCGGAGGCTTTCTACCTCTTGGGCTTATGTGCGGGTTTGGCGTCTCTTTGAGGGGTGGTGCCAGGCGCGGGGAGTGGTCTCTTTTCGCGCTTCCCTGCCTAACATTCTAGAGTTCTTGCAGGATGGCCTGGATAGAGGCCTGGCTTGGTCTTCTCTCCGGGTTCAAGTTGCGGCCCTGTCGGCTTTTCGAGGGTTGGTGACAGGTCAGCGTTTGTCGGCCATTCCTGATGTGATTCGCTTTTTGCGGGCGGCCAAATTGCTCAGGCCTCCCCTACGGCCCTCTGTTCCCTCTTGGGATCTCAATCTGGTTCTCTCTGTTTTGGTGCGCCTGCCTTTCGAGCCGTTGGATGGCTGTTCTTTGAAGGACCTTACTCTGAAGGCGGTCTTTTTGGTGGCCATTACTTCCACTAGGCGTGTTTCTGAGCTACAGGCTTTCTCTTGTAGGGCTCCCTTCTTGGAGTTTTCTAGGGAGCGGGTTGTCTTGCGGCCTGTTCCTTCCTTTCTGCCGAAAGTAGTTTCTCCTTTTCATGTCAATCAATCGGTGGTCCTCCCGGTCTTAGGTAGTCGGGAGGGCTCTTCTGAGCAACGGCAGCTGCGCAAGTTGGATGTCGGTTGGGTCCTCCGCTCTGATGTGCAGCGGACCCGGGAATTCCGGAAATCCGATCATCTCTTTGTCCTTCTGGTGGGTCCTCGTCGGGGGGCTGGCGCTTCTAAGGCTACTATTGCGCGCTGGATCAAGGAGACGATTGCTTCCACTTATCTTCTGAGACAGAAGCCTGTTCCGGAGTTTCTCAAGGCTCATTCCACTCAGGGTCAGGCAGCTTCTTGGGCTGAGTCGTCGCTCGTGCCTCCAGTGGATATTTGTAAGGCTGCAGTTTGGTCCTCCTTGCATTCCTTTGTTAGACATTATCGGGTAGATGTTCAGGCGCGTCGGGACGCGGTGTTCGGTGAGCGTGTTCTGGTATCGGCCCTTCGGGGGTCCCACCCGTGAGAGGGACTGCTTTGGTACGTCCCATTTGTAAAGATTAACCTCTACTGGTCTGGAGAGTGCTAAAGAAGGAGAAATTAGGTTCTTACCTGCTAATTTACTTTCTTTTAGCTTCTCCAGACCAGTAGAGGTCCCCACCCTGTCTGTTGTTGTTGTTGTTGTTGGGGCTGTTTCGCGGGCAGTTTTTGTTTTTTGCTGCGGGTTCTAGTATTTTTCTAGGGCCGGGGAGAATGAAGAACAGCGGCTGTGGCTCGGCTGGCTTAGCTGGCGAGCTGTGGGGACATTTTCCTTCGGGTATTTCTCCTCTGCATTTTCCAACAGCACTTGGGTATGTTAATTGTTACTCCTGTTCGGAGTATTGTTTTCTTTCTGTTTTCCAGTTCTTGGTTCTGCTTGGCTATTCGGCAGACTGAGGTAAATAGAGAAGGGAGTATATTATATACTGTCCCACAGTTTTGTTTTCAGTCTCCACCTGCTGGTCATGATTGGATATATACCCATTTGTAAAGATTAACCTCTACTGGTCTGGAGAAGCTAAAAGAAAGTAAATTAGCAGGTAAGAACCTAATTTCTCCTTTCTATGCGTACAGTGTGCTTTGTGGTTTTTTAAAAATTTTATTGTTGGTAGATCATTTTGACTTGGTCATTTTAAAAGTAGCTCGCAAGCCCAAAAAGTGTGGGCATCCTTGGTCTACACTAACAACATATAATCAACCAAAAAAAGCCTTTTTTAGGCGAAGGAGGAGCCAGTCCTTCACCTAAAAGCTGGATTCTGCAACTTGTGTCTGTCAAAAACAACACCGGTTACAGAATCCACCCCTCAACCCCCCAACAACGATCCAGGCAGGAGGGAGCCCAAGCCCTCCTGCCCCAGCAACCCCCCCAAGACAACAATCCGGGCACGAGGGAGCCCAAGCCCTCCTGCCCCAGCGACACCCTCCCTACAACGATCTAGGCAGGAGGGAGCCCAACCCCTTCTGCCCAGGCGACTCCCCCCTCGACAAGATCGGGCAGGAAGGAGCTCAACCCATCCTGCCCGGCGACACCCCCACCCTATAAGATCAAGCAGGAGGGAGCTTAACCCCTCCTGCCTGGCGATACCCCCCCCCCCCGACAAGATCAGGTAGGAGGGAGCTCAACCCCTCCTGCTCAGGTGACACCCCCACCCCCACTAAGATCTTGGCAGGAGGGATCCCAGGCCCTCCTGCCCCAACACAGCCCCCCAACAACTGCCCCCCCCGAACCCCCAATCGGCCTGCTGAACACCTCACCCTCCCGCCAACCTGTGAGACCCCCCCTATGACCCCACGACACCCCCCCCCATCCTGACACCTCCTGTGAAAAAGTTGGACAAACGGACGGGTCCCAAGCCCGTCTGTCCAGCAGGACCGCTATCCTCATAATGGTGGGCCTTAGGGCCTGATTGTCCCAGGCGTCATAAACCCCACCCAACCCAGCCCATGTGCCTAAGGCCCCGCCCACAGGAGGGGACTAAGGCTACTGAGCCGATTTAAGTTGGCCCAGGCACCTAAGGCCCCACCTGTGGGCAGGGTTTGAGGTGCCTGGGCCAATCAGGCCCTAAGGCCCGCCATTCTGAGGATGGTGGGCCTGCCGGCTAGCTGGGCTTGGGACCCGTCTTTCCATCCAACTTTTTCACAGGTATATGTGTGGGGGAGTGGCGGGTTGGCGGTGGGGTCTCACGGGTCGGCAGGTGGGGGGAGGTGTTCGGCGGGCTGATCGGGGGTTCAGGGGGGCAGTCGTGGGGGGCTGTATCGGGGCAGGAGGGCCTGGGATCCCTCCTGCCCGAATCTTGTTGGGGGGTGTCGCCTGGGCAGCAGGGGCTGGGTTCCCTCCTACCCGATCTTGTTGGGGGGGTGTCACCTGGGCAGGAGGGGTTGAGCTCCCTCCTGCCCGATCTTGTCAGGGGGAGGGGTGTCGCTGGGCAGGAGGGGTTGAGCTCCCTCCTGCCCAGATCAAGTCATGGGAGAGGGGTGGATCGCTGCAGGAGAGATGGCTCATCTCTCCTGCCGCGATGGTGATCACCCACCCCCCGAACGGCGGCGCTTTGGGGTGAGGATCACCGGCAGGGGAGATGCCCTGCCGCGATGCTCACCTCGAAGTGCCGCGGTTCGGGGGGATGGCGATCACCATCGTGACTGGAGAGATGAGCCATCTCTCCTGCAGCGATAGGTGCAGTAGGCAGGTTGCTGGGGCCGCTGAGCTGCAGCGATCAGCTCTGCGGCCCCTTTTTTGGTAGTTATACCTGTTTTGACTTGGTCAAACCTGCCTAAACTTTTGGTTATACCTGCTGTACGCCTATGTCTAGGTTGGCCCACCTCCCGCCCTTTCCCTTCCTCTAAAATGCCTCTTTTCGCTCTATGCATTTAGAGGCAGGGGAAAGGCCTAAGCTGGTTTTAGATACGTCTAAAACCAGCTTTGGTTATGGGTACTTGGACGATCAGGCTTTTTGATCGTCCAAGTACCTATTTAGGGCACTTTTTAGATGTTTGTGTTTTTTTGATTATGAGCCCCATAATGTATTTGGATAGCAGCTGCTATCTAGATTGATTTTAGAGTCTTCTCTATGTCATCCCTGCTGGCCAGCATTTATACTGATAGTACACTTCTCCCTCCATATTCATGAGGGTCAAAGATGAACCACGAATAACATTTTGCTATCATATTCGCAGGGTTTGTGGTATAGCCCTCGCTAATACCATGAAATTGTGAATAAAACTTATCATTGATATTCGTAATTGTTTAAAAAAAAAAAAGTTACGGATTGCAGTTCTTGCATTGAGTTGTACACTTTAGCAATACAATTCAAGTACTGTACAGTACAGTATTATAGAACTGAAGCAAGTGCAGAAATTTTCTCTCTGCATACTTTTCTCCAGTGCTGCCATATGCCTGACCACGCTAAAGCAAGTGTTGAGCTTTCTCTCTGCATACCTTTCTCTGACACTGCCGTATGCCTGACCACGCTGAAAAAAAAGTGCTGAACTTTTTTCTTGGCACTCCAGGATTACATCATTCGGGGGGCAGAGCCAGCAAGATAAAAATTGTGAATAATCAGTCATGAGTGCCGAACCTGCAAATATAGAGGGAGAAGTGCATTAGTTTATTTAACAATGTAAATGACCCAATACCTTATGTACAAGTTTTGAAATTCTATGGATAAGCAGATTATGCATTTGCAGATTCCTGGTGAACACATAATTTGCTTTTAATATCAGCCTGATAGTGTACAGTTATTTATTTATTTATTTATTCAGGAAGTCTTAATATACCATCGTAATGCATAATGTACAGCTATGCAGTTTGCAATAAAAAAAAAATTAAACAAATGAAGCTAACCAAAGGTGGAATAAAGAACCATGTTTTCACCAAAAATGAAAATTTCTTGTATGATGGTTCCATGTGACACTCAAGTGACTTACAGTATTCTGTAAGTTACATACATATGTGGGATCCACATCTGTGTCTCACTCATACCCTGACCTGTGTAAGTTAAGTAGTTTTGGCAAAATAGTGCTTAGGTGGCAGGATTCTACAAACACACCACTGGATGATGCCATTAGAACAGAGTTGGTTCATGTACAGCTTCCTAAAGATGAGAAAGTTCTGGTAAAGCTTTCTGAGGCTGCAACAAAGTTACGGTAATTGTAGTCATCAGTCCATTTCAAATCATGCTTTAAGACCAGGTGGGTTGGGAGGGAGAAGTGTGGCTGTCCATGGAGAACATCTGTTATAGGTAGGCAACTTCATTTTCACCATAGACAGCAAATATCATACAGCCATTCTACTGGTGACTCACAAGCTAAGGGATGCAGGGGGATGCAAAGGGTCAAATCCATGACCCTTTTAAAGCATAAAGTTCACTAATTCCGTGTACTGAATTTATGGTTACTAATTATAATATATTCCAAGGTACATACTTCAGTAGTGCTTGATCCAAACTAAGGCTCAAAGGGTGATTCTTTGAACTGATGGAAAGAGCATTTAGGTCCTAAGCTTGAGTCAGCTGTTTTATACGTAGTTTTAAATTTAAAAGACCTGCATAAATCTCCTGAAAGCAGGACGCTTGGAAATTGGCTTCATGCCCATGAAAGCATGATAAGTTGCAATTGCACTGAGATGAACTCTGACCAAGCATGTGCTAAGACCTGAATCTGAGACATGAAGGAGGTACTGTAGAATATTCATTAATGAACAATGATATGGGCTTTATTTAAGTACTGTACTGTATTGTATACCACCTGGATGATGGAAACAATAGAGATTGAGGGGGAGACTATGCCTTGAAAAGAGAGTGGCTACTGTGTTTTCTGGTTAAGTATACCTTAATTCATTAATGATAATGATCCAGTAGGCTCAAAGACTATTAGAAGCTGGATGTAATCTGCATACATTTATTTATTTACAAATAATTGGTATATACCACTGTTCATGCCTAATGCAAAGCATAATGGCTTACAAACATAAATGGGAAAGGAAAGAGAGAAGAAATAAAGATGTAGAAGGCTCAAATAAATAAAGGCAAAAGTCAGGTCAAGAGTGACTAGTGGTGAAAGGAGTAAATTGGAAAGGGTTGGGGCAAGAATGAAGCCTTCAGGAACTTTATATGGCAATTCATGAGACTGAGAGGCTTTTTTTCCCCCCAGTAAATGTGGAAAACAATTTTCTAAATAGAATCAAAGGCAGTCAAGTGCTGAACTCCAAAGCCAAATTTTTCCTGAAGCTTGAGGATGAGGAGAGAGCAATCAGTCAGCTCAAATGTCACACATCTAATACGATCAGAAGAATCTGCTTTCCTCCCATGCAGATTGTGTTACAGTGCTATAGTGTTTATTGAAAGCTTCTATACCGCTACTAATGACTGGGGAATCAATTCAGAGCGGTTTACATAAGCTTCTGTAATGATGGTAGAATACATGTGCTTTTGTAATGGTGTTGCAATACATGAGCTTCTGAAAGAAGTTACAGTGCATATGTTTCCGTGAGGAGTACTATGTGTAGTCTAATCCCTTCTTCTATGAAATTGCGCTAGCAGTTTCTAGCATGGGGAGCCACACTGAATGGCTCGTGCGGCTCCCGACGCTCATAGAGTTCCCATGAACGTCGGGAGCAGCGTGGGTCATGCAGCGCGGCTCTCTGCTAGCACAGTTTAATAGAAGAGGGGGTAAATATATATCCTCCTACCAGCAAACTAGTTTTGCTGATAAAATCTAATAGTTCACATATTCACAAAAACATAGACACAAGCATGCATATCTCTCCCCATTAAATGAGGTTCTGATAATTAATTCATTGATTTTTACTGCATTGTTTAGATTTTTTATTTTTTATGTCATAATATTTTTCTTGTTCTTTCTCTTTTTGCAGACCATAACATTCTGGTTCCTGAACAGCTGAGCAAGTTCTACCGATTGTATTTCCGAGAGTTAGAGGAAGGGACTTTAAATCGCCTACTGCATCTTCACTCTGTAATGTCCAGCACACTTAGGGTAAGGTCCAGATCTTCATTCATAGAAAACAAACTAAGTTGTTTGATATCTTCCATTGAACCAATATACAAGTTTTAAAGAATGATTCTTTTGTTTCTCTAAGTAAAAGCCACAAGACTTGAGTAGATATGCCCTTTTAGAGTAGCTCTCACGAATATAGAAAAGGGTCAACAGTTCCTAAGAACTTTTAGAAACATATACAGGAAGCACAGAATCCTGGAGTTCTAGCTTTCTGTGGTATAGTTTTCCTTTTTCTCTCTCAAGTTCCTTTTCCAGATAGAATGGCAGAAAACCACCTGCAGGAAGGTGCTCAGGCAGTATGTATAAACAAACAACTTTGCTTATTAAGGATACATCTGGCTTGTTATTCAGCCAGCTTTCCTAAAGTATAAAATAAAGCACTAGTAAATAACTTAAATGTCTATATTCATAGAAACATAGAAATATGATGGCAGATAAAGGCCAAATGGCCCATCTAGTATGCCCATCCACAGTGGTGCTGGCCATTTAAATAGCGCTGCTAAGTATATGTATGGGAAGTAATCATGTTGGTCTGCGAGGAGACATTAGTTTCCAGCTGGTTATGGATGAGGGCATTTAATTTTTAGAGGAATTAAGGTAATTAATACAGTGAGGTTCAAAAGACGTTTGGTCAAGTTCCCAGAGGAAAGGTTCCTAAAAAAGAATTAGCCAAATAGACTTGGGAAACCTTGCATATACCTTAAAGTGAGCCATGAGAAACTGATCATCTTTTTGGGATCTGCCAGGTCCTTCTGAGTCGGTCTGGAACTTTTGAAGCCCTTATTCGACCTTGGTCTGACTCAGTAAAGGGAAATGGAATGGGACTTGTATACCGCCTTTTTGTGTTTACATATACTGTATACAGATACTTATTATGTACCCAGAGCAATGGAGGATTAAGTGACTTGCTCAGGCTTACAAGGAGCAGTGCTGGGATTTTATATCACAACCTCAGGGTGCTGAGGCAGAAGCTCTACCACTAGGCCATGCCTCACCTTGCAGTATGGTTTATCTTATAGTCTTACAAGAAGCGTTCAATAATGTATCTACCTGAGTATGAAAGAAAGTAGCAATTGTGTTGAAACAAGTCTGTGCATGTTGTGACATGTCTCAAGGTTATTCATGCACAGCTGCAGCTCAGTGTGAGTCTAACATTCCAAGAGACTCAGGAGAGTCCTTGTGCGAATCAAGTAAGAAACTGCTAGATTTGGAGCACCGTTCAGTGATAAAATTTCTCAGAAAAGAAGGGATAAAGCCAAAAGAGATCAATGAATGCATGACTACAGTTTATGGTGAGTCTGCCCCATCATCCTACAAAGTAACATTTTGGAGCAAGCAGTTTAAGTGGGATAAAGAGTCCATTGACAATGACCCTTACACTGGACGGCCTGTGGAAGCAACTTCCACAGAAATGTGCAAGAAAGTTGAGGATTTAATATTGTTAGACCGGCTGCCAGTGCTTTTGAGCACTGTTTCCATCAGGACAGGCAGTCCCGCAGCTACCTGGCTACAGCCAGCTAAGAGGGTCCTTCCTGGGCTCTTTTAATCGCCGGCCAGCTGCGGTACGCAGCCCATGGTCGCTAGCCTAGGGTTGCGAGCTGAAGGGGCATGGCTAAAGGGGCATGCCCCTTTTGAGCCCCAGGTATATCTAATCCTACTACTATGGGCAAGAGGAAGGCCAAAGTAATTCCACCTACTTCAATAATGGGTCCAATGGATCGTCATCTAATGGCTCCTATCTTGCCACATGTGGAAGAGCAGGTAACTTTAGATATTCAAGCTGCCTCATTATCCTCTGGGGAACCTTCACCACCTCCTCAACTACCATATTCTCCGGGATCAGTAGAATCTCCCCCCTCGATTGAGGGAGCAGTCTCTCCCCTACAATTATCTTTATTATCTGGACTGGAGGTTTCAGGACAATCTTCAGGGGAAGCTAAAGGGCTGACTTCCGTACAGATGGATACGGGACTAGGTTCTGATGTTCTCCCTAAAGATAAAGTGATCACTCTAAACGATGTATGGCTAAGTGTTAATAGAATAGAGTCATCATTACAAAAAAAACGTTTTGAACTTATGTCAATTTTCATCTGATATAACAGTAAAAATTAATGAGCATAATGACGACTTCTTCTCTCAAAATGAACTCTGCTCCCACGGTTATCAAGGCCTCTTTTCCCCCAGAATTAACCGGAAAGGAGGTGGTCTTGCACTCCTCCATAAATCATTCTTCGACGTCCAGCTTCTTGATAAGGGTAGCCAGGCTTCCCTAGAATACATGCTAGCCTCTGTCAATGATGAGCTCCACCCGCACCCACTAGGTATCTTGCTTTTATACCGCCCACCTTCATCCCCCTGGAACAAATCCTCTGACCTCATCCTTGAGACCATTACAAACGCCTTTCTCAGATTCCAAAGATTACTAATCATTGGGGATATTAATCTTCACTTAAACGATACTACCAACAAGGATGCATCTGATCTCATCAACTTCCTCACCTCTTTAGGCTTCCCCCCCCCCCCGGCGCCTTCCCCAACCCATGAAAAAGGACATGCGTTAGACATCATCAGCTTCATCGACCTCTCCGAATACAAAACTTCGATCGACGACACTCGCTGGGACCCCGTCCCCTGGTCCGACCACTTCCTAGGGACTTTCTGCCTCCCCATCTTCATGTCCCACCTCGAAACCCCCCCCCCTCATTCTCCCAATCCTATTACCTTCCGGAAAAAAATTGCGAGCGATTTGTTCTGGGCCAAATTCCTCAACCTAACTCCCGCCATCCACAACCCTCCAAACCCTGAATCCAACTGGCACAATTGGATCACCCTCTCTGAGACCACCTACCACTCCCTTGCCCCACTATCCACTAAAACGGTCTCCTACACCCGCAAGGCCCCCTGGTACCTTCCTCTCCACAGACAACTAAAGCAGAAATGTCGTACACTAGAACGAAAATGGAAAAAATCCAAATCCCCCACGGATAGACAGTCCTGGAGGACTTCCATTAAGTTCTACAACACCGAATTAAAAAAATCAAGGAAGAACTACTACGGCAACAAAATCTGCAGCTCCAACAACCAAAGTAATACTTTGTTCAATATTTGGCGTTCCATATCCTCTAAACACGATTCCTCCTCACTCCCCTCCTCTCCATCTGCTAACGATCTTGCAAAATTCTTCAATGAGAAAGTGACTACCTTACGATGCTCCTTTCCCCCAACCCCCGCCTACAACTCTCTGGTGCTCACTACCTCCACACCTAATCTAACTGAGGCCAACCATATCCCAGCCGATAGATCCTGGACCGCCTTTGAGCCCGTTTCCGACTCCCAAGTCTCTAAACTCTGCCTCAAGTTAAAATCTTGCAACTGCACCTTAGATCCTTTCCCCTCCTACTTATATGAGAACATTCCAGCTCAGGCCATCTCATCTCTCACCAAACTCTTAAACTCTGCCCTGCTCTCAGGCCTATTTTCGACAGAAATGGGACGCATCTCCTTATCCCCTCTCTTGAAAAAGGCTGATCTGGACCCCTCCACTCCTTCCAGCTATCACCCAATAGCCAACATTCCTCTCCTGACCAAAATGCTGGAATCTATCATAGCCACCCAACTCTCATCCTATCTTGAGAGATTCTCCATTCTCCTTCCCTACCAACACGGATTCAGACCCAACTACAGCACTGAATCTCTCTTAGCCTCTTTGATCTCAAAGGTCCAACAACTCCATTCCTGCAACAAGTTCGCTGTCCTTCTTCAATTCGACCTCTCTGCAGCTTTCGACATTGTCCACCACGACATACTAATCCTCCAACTCTCCGAAATTGGCATAAATTCCACAGTCCTAGATTGGTTCTCAAAAT
Organism: Geotrypetes seraphini; assembly: GCF_902459505.1. Classification (NCBI taxonomy): domain Eukaryota; kingdom Metazoa; phylum Chordata; class Amphibia; order Gymnophiona; family Dermophiidae; genus Geotrypetes; species Geotrypetes seraphini. The sequence goes on along the minus strand of NC_047094.1, from coordinate 16,556,732 downwards.
TCTTACGTTCCCGCTCCTACTCCGTTAACATGAATGGTACCTCATCCTCCCCTTGGAAACCACTCTGCGGAGTCCCCCAGGGTTCACCTCTATCCCCGATTCTTTTCAATGTTTATATGTCCTCCCTGAAACTCCTCCACCTTTCTACCTCTGAGACACTTTACACCTACGCCGATGACATCCTTGTCCTTCTCGAAACTGACTCTAACCTCACCAACCTCTCTGACAACATCTCAACTTGCATAACAAATCTCCAATCCTGGGCTCTCACCGTTCAAATGAAACTAAATGAGACCAAACCAAAACTTCTTTGGCTTGGCCCGAAATTGGATCAGCTACCCTCCCTCATCCCACTTCCCTCTGGCACCACTCTGCAGCTTGAACACTCTAGCAAAGTTCTGGGCATCATCATTGACTCTACATTGTCCTTTAACGAACACATCAACTCCCTAGTAAAAAAATGCTTTTTCAATCTTCATATGCTGAGGAAAGTCAGATCCTGCTTCCACCAGCAACATTTCGCTGTCCTTGTCCAGTCCATCATCCTTTCCAGACTGGATTACTGCAACTCCATCTACCTAAGCCTAACAAAGAAAAGCCCTCTTCAATGGATTCAGAACACCGCAGCTAAACTAATCTTTGCAAAAGGCAAATTCGACCATGTCTCCCCTCTTCTGTCTAAGCTTCACTGGCTCCCAGTCTTCCTCAGGGTTCGCTACAAATGCGCCTGTCTTACCTTCAAATCTCTTCACGGCATCCTTCCTCCCCTCTTTCCTCTATCTTGGCTCTCGAGTACTCATTCCACCAGATCCACTCAGAAATTCAAACTATCCTTCCCTTCTCTAAATGGCATTTCCCACACAGGAAAACTTGGAACGTCCCTCCTCTTCAGGATCACCGAACTATGGAACAGCTTTACTGCCCATCTTCGGAGTTCGACCTCCCTACAACACTTCAGAAAACATCTGAAAACCTGGCTTTTCTCCAAAATGTAACTTCCCCCTCCCTCCCCCCCTCCCCTTCCTGTTTACCAAGCCCTCCTTCCTTCCATTGGAGCTCCTTTCTTTGCTTTTAATTCCTGTAAACCGTGTCGAGCTCCACTTCTGTGAAGATGACGCGGTATATAAACTTAAGATTTAGTTTAGTTTAGTTTAGTTTAGTTAAAATTGGAGAAGCAGCAAAAAAGTTAGGAAAATTAGATCAAGATATAAATACTTTACAGGTTAACGCTGCCTCTAATATTAAGGATGATATGATGATTCATGCTAAATTAGAGAAACTGGAGAATTCTATAAGGGTTAAAAACCTTTGTTTCTTAAATTTTCCAATTACACATTTTTTGTCTCCATTAGAACTCTTGAGAATGTACTTAAAGGAGATATTACATTATACTAATGTGGATATTTTTGAAGTTGATAACCTTTATTACATCCCAAGAGTTTCTAAGGAAATAGTAGAAGAAGGTGGAATTCATTGTGCCACATTTACAAAATGGAAAGAGTAATTGCTTTGCAGAATGGGAATTACAATAATTTTAAAAAGATCTGGGGGCCATTGGCAAATTATTGTAATGATTAGACATCATTTTCCACTGACAGTAATTTTATATATAGGGGGAGGGTGGATGGTATAATGTTCTATTTTATAGGTTTCATCAATAATTAAGAATACAATATTTTTTATGTACAATTAAAATTATTGTAAGAATGAAAAATTTATAAATAAAATATAAAAAAAAAAATACAATATTTATGATATTTTTGATTGAAATATTTGAGGGAAGGGTGGGTGGGGAGGGAATAAATTTTATGTACTTACGAGGACAATAGAAAGAAATTCAAGTAATTTGTAAAAGTTTTAAATGATGTAATATTGTATACTTGTTATAAGATGGAAAAAATGAATAAAGAATTTGGAAAAAAAAGAAGAAGAAGGTGGAATGGATAAACTAGTTTCACCTGATAGTTTGAATGTATCGCAGTTTTTCGAATCTTCTAAAGACATAATAAATAAACGGGCAACTCTTCTTGTGGTTTTTAAGACAGAGTTAGAAAAACAGGTAATTCTGAAATTATATTATTTGAAAAAACAAGACCTGTTTTATGGCTAACATGTGATAATTTTTCCGGATGTCTCTAGACATACTCAGTTTAAAAGGAAGCAATTCCTCCAGCTAAAACCTAAGGTTTTGGCAGTTGGACTTACTTTCTTTTTAAAATTTCCATGGAAGTGACAAATATGTTTTTTTTGATCCAACCCAGTTAGAAGATTATATTAAGGGAAAACCTTTGTTGAAACTTTAATTTTCAGTATCGATATTTTCATTTTAGGATGATGTATGATATATAAAGTAAGCCACACTTAGCCTGTCTAAGATGGTAGATTATAGATAGAGTTGATTTCCTATTGAAAATACTGGCGACCACTATAAAGTGGACTAGATAATGGTTGATTTATTACCTTATATATGTTTCAATGTATTTTATATACAGAGTGTTTGTGGATATTCATGAATATTTGTTATTATTGTAATGAATAATCAAAATAAAGAATTAAAAAAAAAAATATTGTCAGACCGACAAATTAAAGTTTCCTGAAGAAATAGGAGAAAGAGCACTGTGGCTCACTGGTTGAGCTGCTGCTTCTGCACCCAGAGGTTGTGATATAAAAAAAAATCCCAGTGCTGTTCCTTGTGACCCTGGGCAAGTCACTTAATCCTTCAGTGCCCCTGCTTTGAATGTCAGTTTTGAAATGCCAAAGCAACAAAAAGAAAGCATACAAGTCCCCATTCCCTTTCCCTATATTGAAAACTCTTTTCTTTCCTATTGAGGTAGATAAAATATTGAACACCCCCTCATATATAACACATGAAATAAATAAGATGTTCATGTCATTTTATGAGAATTAACATCTCTCAGTCTGGATATTTATGCAAGGAATGAAGTGGTATTATATGCTTGAAGTCAGATAAAGTACAATTTAAAAATGTTCCCTTTCTATTTACTATGTGTGATACAGTAACTTTGTTGGGGAGAGATTTTAATGCTAACTCATGTGAGGTAAGTTTATCCTAGACAGATTTCAGGCCATTAACTGGCTGTAATTAAGTTCCTTTTTGTTCTTAACTCAGGGTGGCTCAGTTCTGAATGCAGCTCAGCAGCTAAAGCTGGCAGACTCTATGCTGTGGTCAGATACAGGGGAAAACAGGAAGTCACCAAATCAGAGGGGCCTTTACTCTCAAGCAAAAATGGAGCTTCCTCCCATTGTCTTTGAGTCTGACAGGTAATAGTCAAATAATTTCAGAGCACTATATTTGACATTTTAGGTTACTTAATTTTATTATAAGAACATAAGAATTTTCATACTGGGACAGACTGACAGTCCATCAAGCCCAGTATCCTGTTTCCAATAATGGCCAACCCAGGTCCCAAGTATCTAGCTAGATCCCAAGTAGTAAAACAGATTTTATGCTGCTTATCCTAGGAATGAGCAGTGGATTTCCCCAAGCCATCTCAATAATGACCTATGGATTTTTCTTTTAGGAAATTATCCAAACCTTTCTTAAACCCTGCTAAGCTAACTGATTTCACCACATTCTCCAGCATCAAATTCCAGAATTTAATAGTGTGTGAAGAAATATTTTCTCCAGTCTGTTTTAAATCTACTACTTAGTAGCTTAATTGCATGCCCCCTAGTCCTAGTATTTTTGGAAAGAGTAAACAAGCAATTCAAATCTACCCTTTCCACTCACTCAGTATTTTATAGACCTCTATCATATCACCCCTGAGCATTCTCATCTCCATGCTGAAGAGCCCTAGCTGCTTTAGCCTTTCCTCATCCCATCCCTTTTATCATTTTTGTCACCCTTCTCTGTACCTTTTCTAATTCTGCTATATGTTTTTGAGATACGTCAACCAGAATTGCACATAGTACTCGAGGTGTGGCCATACCATAGAGCAATACAAGGGCATTATAACATTTTCATCTTTGTTTTCCATTCCTTTCCTTATAATTCCTAGCATTCTATTTGCTTTCTTAGCTGCTGCCGCCACACACTGAGCTAAGGGGTTTCAATGTATCCTCAACAATGACACCTAAATCCTTTTCCTGGGCAGTGACTCCTAACATAGAACCTTGTGTCACGTAGCTATAGTTCGGGTTCCTCTTTCCCACATGCATCACTTTGCACTTGTTCACATGAAAAATTATCTGTCATTTTGATACCCAGTCTCCCAGTCTCTCAAGGTCCTCTTGCAATTTTTTACAGTCCTCTTGCAATTTAACAATTTTGAACAACTTTGAGTCATTAGCAAATTTAATTATCTCACTAATTATTTCCATCTCTTATATCAAAGTGATTATTATGACATGTATATGTTTTTTATATCTTATGTGGAATCTCTTGAATACAACAGGAATTAATAGAATATAAATGTTTAAATAAAGAGATAGAATAAAGCCTTTTGGAAAAGCTTACAATATACTCAGTTGCATAGTTAATGGGACAATATTGTTTCTTATGCGTCAATTGTAAGATTCCACCTTGAATATTATATTCTACTTTGGAGGCTTTACCTTTGCAGAGATATTAAGAGGGTGGAGACAGTTCAGGGAAAGGGCTACAAAATGATTCAAGGCCTGAGATAGAAACTCTACATAGAAATGCTTAAGATGTTCAAGATGTACTTGCTGGATGAAAGAATGAATGGGAGATGATAGAAAAGTTCAAATATTTGACTGGCTTCCATAAAGTATGGTAAAATGGTCTTCCATAAAAGAGAAGATTCAAATACATGTGTGGTGGAGAATGTTTAGCAAAATTATGGAAAAACACTTCTTTACTGAGATGTCATTGATACCTGGAACAGGCTACCAGCAGAGGTAGTGACAACCAAAAGTACTTTAAAATGTTTGGGGCAGACACAGAACACAGTTGTGAACAGTGGAAGAGAACAGGTAGAAGAAATGAACAAGAATTACATACTTGGAAAATTTCTTTTTTTTATAATCTTTATTCATTTTAAATCACTTTCTTTTCTTTTTTTAATTCTTTATTCATTTTTAATCTTACATCAAGTGTACAAATAATAAAACATTTGAAATTAAATACATCACTTGAATTTCTTTCTAATGTAACATCAAATATATCAATTTATTCCCTTCCCACCCCCCTTTCCTTTAACATTTAATCAAAAATATACAATATAAATATTCTTTTTCTTTTGATTAAACCAACAGTAAACTATAAACCACCCTCCTCCCTTCATTTGCAAATATACTTTCACTGGAAAATGGTGTCTATTCATTACAATAAGTTGTCAATGGCCCCCAGATCTTTTTAAATTTATTATAATACCCTTTTTGAGTAGCAATTATGCTTTCCATTTTATAAATGTGACACAACGAATTCCACCAGGAGGTATAATTTAATCTACTGCAGTTTTTCAAATTACTTGTGATATTTTGAATGGCGACCCCTGTCATAATCAATAAAAGTTTATTGTTGTTTGATGAAATCTGACTCCTTGTTCTCATTGATGTACCAAATAGAATCGTATCATATAATAATGCTACATGATTCTCTAATAAACAATTAATTTGGGACCAAATTGATTTCCAAAAGGCCATGATAAAGGGACAATAGAATAATAAATGATCTAGAGTCCCTACTTCAAGTTTACAATGCCAGCATCTATTAGTCTTAGAGCTATCCAACTTTTCTAATCTAACCGGGGTCCAAAATGCTCTATGCAACAAAAAGAACCAACTTTGTCTCATAGATACAGACACTGTACACCTCATCCTCCAAGACCAAATTCGTGGCCATTGAGATGCAGAAATTTGATGCCTTTTTTAAAAAAAAATTCTTTATTCATTTTCAAATTGAACAGCAAGTGCACAAAAGAATATATTGTACAAGTTATTCCACAATAGCACATTAATCTCTACCACATAAAAATCTAGTGATGCAATAACCCCCCAAACCACCCTTCCTTTATCACATTTTCAATAGGAATAAACACACATATTATATAGCATATTATATTATATAAAATTATTCCCAACTCCCTCCCCCCTTTTGTGTGCTAAAAAAAAAAAAAAAAAAAAAAGAGAAGAATCAATGACTATTCATCACAATATTTTGCCAATGGCCCCCATATTTTTATAAAGTTAGTATATGTCCCTCTATTGCACGTTCCATTTTAAATATATGGCTTAATGAATTCCACCAAAATGTGTAGCTAAGGTTTTTGTGATTTTTCCAATTATTGGTTATATGTTGGATGGCAACCCCTGTCATAACAAATAAAAGTTTGTTGTTATATGATGATATTTGACTCTTTTTTTCTCATCATCATGCCAAATAAAACTGTATCGTAAGAAAGTGCAACATGATTTTCCAATAATGAGTTCACTTGAGACCAAATTGAATTCCAAAATATCTTAATATAGGGATAATAATAAAGTAAATGATCTAATGTCCCAGGTTCCAGATTACAATGCCAGCATTTATTGGACTTAGAACTATCTAGTTTTTGTAAACGAACAGGGGTCCAAAACACTCTATGTAACAAAAATAGCCAAGTTTGTCTCATAGATGCTGACACTGTACATCTCATTCTCCAAGACCAAATTCGTGGCCATTGAGATGCAGAAATCTGATGCTTAATCTCAATGCTCCAAATGTCTCTAAGACCACATTTTGGTTTTTTATTCAAGTATCCAGATAATAATTTATACCACAATGCGGCTTGATGTCCGAGGAAGTCTGCTTGGAAGCATAGGAACTCCAGACTATATTGATTGTTAAGAGTCTTCCATTCAGGGAACCCCACCTGAATAGCCTGCTTCAACTGCAACCACTTAAAACTTTGTGTTTATTAAGACCAAATCTATGTTGCAGTTGTGAAAATTCAAGCAGTTTACCATCTGAAATAACATCATTCAGAGTTCTGCCTGGAAACAGAGGAACCGCAGGCTATAAAAAAATTTTAAATTACGCTTAGCTAAGGCTCTCCCTTTTATTATTGGTATGCACCAAACTGGGTTTGTTGCTAGGAAACATTCATCAAATAACACCAGATTGGCTCTTCATATGTTGAATTTAACAAAAACCATGAATGATCCGGCTTTTTCTGTATCCTTGGATGCAGAGAAAGCCTTTGATCGGGTGGAATGGACCTTTATGTATCAATCTATGGAATGGTTTGGAATAGGGTCAGGATTTATAAGAATGATTCAAACATTGTATAGCTCCCCTGCTGCTAGATTATATATAAATAATAATTTTTCTGAATGTTTTAGTTTGCAAAGGGGAGTTAGACAAGGCTGTCCTCTATCTCCTTTGTTGTTTGATATTGTATTAGAACCCTTGTTGTTAGCTATTCAACAAACAAAGGAAATACAGGGTATTCCTTATTCAGATTGGGAATATAAGGTCTCTGCATACGCAGATGATATATTGCTTCATTTGAGAAATCCTGAAAAGACCATTCCATGCTTACTTGAATTGATTGAGAAATTTGGAAAATTCTCAGGTTATAAGATAAATCAGAAATTCTTTCACTAAATGTACATTGCACAAAAGGCTTATTTGATTCATTTTCCTTTATATGGAAGGAAGATGGATTAAAATATTTAGGAATTTGGATTAAAAATACTCTGGAAGACACAATGAAAGAAAACGAAAAATCTTTGCTGCAGAAGGTAACAGAAATGTGCGAGCAATGGAACCCTTTACATCATTCTTGGTGGGGGAGAGTTCAAACTGTTAAAATGATGATATTGCCTGTGGTTTGTTACCAATGAGTATGTTACCAGTTTTTTTTTTTAGAGGGTCCTTTTATAAAAAATTAAATAGCATTCTTACCAAATTTTTTTGGCTAGGTAAAACTCCTAGAATTGCTCTAGTATCTTTACAAAAATCAATTAAAGAGGGTGGGGTAAATTTTCCAAACTTTTATAGGTATCATCAAGCCTATATTCTGCGCCAGGGTATGTATTGGGTCCTCCCAGAACTCATAGATAATACCCCAGAATGGTTATGGTTGGAATGGCGACTCATGTTTCCTCTACGCTTATGTCATGTTCTTAATATTAAAATGCCTAGATTGTATAAAGACAATAGAATATTAATGGATACATGGAAAACACTACGATATATTAATAATTTAACATCTGTTCCAATACAAAAGTCAACAAATCAAACTATATGGCTAAACTCCAGGATTCAAATTGGTGGATTTAAGGTCATCTGGAAGCATTGAATGATAGCAGGGATATGTATTTTGGAAGATGTTATTTCAAATGGTAAACTACTTGAATTTTCACAATTGCAATATAAATATGGCCTTAATAAATCACAAAGTTTTAGATGGTTGCAATTAAAGCAGGCCATTCAGATGGGGTTCCCTGAATGGAATACCCTTAACAATCAATATAGTTTGGAGTTCTTATGCTTTCAGGTGGACTTTCTGGGACACCAGGCCGCACAGTGGTATAAATTGATTAGTTAAAAAAAAGCCTAAAAATGGTCTTAGAGATATTTGGAGCATTGAGATTAAGCATCAGATTAATGCATCTCAATGGCCACGGATTTGATCTTGGAGAATGAGATCTACAATCTCCGCATCTATGAGACAAACATGGTTTTTTCTTTTACATAGAGCTTTTTGGACCCCAGTAAGGTTGCAAAAGTTGAATAGTGCTAAGTCTAATAGATGCTGGCATTGTAGTCTCGAAGTAGGGACTCTAGATCATTTATTATTATTTTGTCCCTTTATTTTAGCCTTTTGGAAATCTATTTGGGATCAAATAAATTGTTTATTGGAAAACCATGTTGCATTATCTTATGATACAATTCTGTTTGGAACATCAATGAGGACACAGTCAAATTTCATCTAACAATAATAAGCTTTTATTGATCATGACAGGAGTCGCCAAACAACAAATCACATTTAATTGGAAAAATTGGAGTAGACTTAATTATTGCTTTTGGTAGAATTCATTATGTCACATTTATAAAATGGAAAGAGTAATTGCTATACAAAGAGGGAACTATAATGAAATCTGGGGGCCATTGACAAGATATTGTAATGAATAGATACCATTTTTCCATTATAAATACAATAAAAAGGAAGGGATGGGGGAGAGATTTTATAATTTTATTAATATTTAGACCAATAATAAAGAATATTATATAGGAGTTTTGTGAATGCATAGATTATGGTTGGGTTGGGAGGGATTGGGTTAAAATTATAATGTTTTAATGCTGAATATGATAAAGTTACAAGTGTTGTATTCAATTTTAACTGTTATTTATTGTTACACTTGTTATATGATGCAAAATGAATAAAGATTTGTAAAAAAAAAAAAAAATTTACGCCATTCAGGGAACCCTTCTGAATAGCCTGCTTCAGTTGCAACCATTTATAAAATTGAAATTTTGAGATACCAAAAGATTGTTGTAACCGTGAAAAATCAAGCAGTTTTCAATTTGAAATAACATCCTCTAATGTTCTTATGCCTGCTTGAATCCAATCTTTCCATGTAATTTTTGATCCGCCTATTTGTATCTTGGAGTTCAGCCATAGTGATTGACATAAAGATTGTTCTATAGGAATTTCAGTTAATTTATTAATACATCTCAGGGTCTTCCAAGTATCTAAGATAATGTTATTATCTTTAGCATATCTGGGTAGCTTAATGTCTAATATATGAGACAAACGTATTGGGGACATAATTTTCCATTCCAAAATTAACCACTCAGAATAATGTTCCATGAGGTCAGGCAGGATCCAGTACATACCCTGACACAGAATATAGGCCTGATGATATCTATAGAAATTTGGAAAATTTACCCCTTCCTCCTCAATTGATTTTTGTAAAGATACTAAAGCTATTCTAGCAGTTTTGCCCATCCAAATAAATTTGATATAAATACTGTTCAACTTTTTGTAAAAAGAACTGTGAAAATAAATTGGTAACATTCCCATTTGATAACACACCACAAGCAAAATTATAATTTTCACTGTTTGAACTTTCCCCCACCAAGATAAATGTAATGGATTCCATTGCTCACACATTTCTGTAACCTTTAATAATAAATTTTTTTCATTTATTTTTATTGTTTCTTCCAGTGACTTGTAAATCCATATTCCTAAATATGTTATACCCTCTTCTTTCTAGAGAAAAGAGAACTGATCAAACAATCCTTTATGAGAGTGTATTATTAAGTGGAAGGATTTCTGATTTATTCCAATTTATTTTATATCCTGAAAACTTTCCAAATCTTTCGATCAGGTCCAATAAATGTGAAATAGTAGATTCAGGATTTCTCAAATGAAGCAAAATATCATCTGCATATGCAGATACTTTGTATTCCCGACCAGCATAAGGAATACCCCAAATCTCCTCTGCTTGTTGAATTGCCAATAATAAAGGTTCCACTATAATATCAAATAACAGAAGAGATAAAGGACACCCCTGCCTGACTCCTCTCTCCAGATGAAAACCATCTGAAAAAGAATTATTTATATACAGTCTGGCCAAAGGAGAGTTATGTAAAGCTTTGATCATTTGTATAAATCCAGAACCCACTCCAAAACCAATTCATTGCTTGGTACATAAAAGTCCATTCTACTCGATCAAATGCCTTCTCCGCATCCAAAAATACAGAGAATGCTGGATCCTCCATGGATTTTGTTAATGTCAACATATGGAGAACCAATCTAGTGTTACGTGAGGAATGTCTATGAGCAACAAATCCGGTTTGGTGCATACCTATAAGGGAGAGCCTTAGCCAAGCGTATGGCCAATAACTTAGCCAACAGTTTTCCATCAACATTTATCAAAGATATTGGCCTATAGTTTGAAACCAATAAAGGATCTTTATTTGGCTTCGGCAAATCTATAGTCAAAGATTCTGCCATAGTACCTGAAATACAGCCTTTATTCAGTTGAACTCGATATCATTTTAATAAATGAGGCATTAATGTATTTTGAAATGATTTATAAAACTCCACAGTGTATCCATCCCCTCCTGGAGCGGATCCAACTCTAAGGGACTTTAGTGCTGCTTGAATCTCCTTCAACATGATAGGTGCATCAAAAGATCCTTTCATATGCTCGTGAATTTTAGGACCCTCAATTAAATTTAAAAACTCTAAACCATCAAGTTCTTTATTTGAATAAAGCTCAGAGGAATACAAAGTTCTATAATATTTCAAAAACTGTTTTAATATATCATGAATTTGAGAATGAGTAACCCCATTTTCATCCGTAATAGCCACAATTTTTACTTTCCTTTTTTTTGCTTTTAAATAATTAGCTAGTAATCTTCCTGCTTTATTCGAGTTTCCATATTACAAAGCCTTTTGAGTAAATAATTCCTTCCTAGCCCATTTAGAAGAGATCTCATTATATTTATATTTAGCTTTTGATAGGGACTGGAATGTATCATGTTCCCATTTTACCGTTAAATTAATCTTTTCCTCTAGATCAATGAAATCTTTTTTTGATTGAGTATTTTTAAAAAAAATTCTTTATTCATTTTATGTTTTACATTAAGTGCACAGAAAGTAACAACAATTTAACTTAATACATCACTTCAAATTCCACAAACTTTTTCATTAAATAAAATTTATCCACTTCCCTCCCACTATACTAATATCAAATAATACATTTAATATAATAATTCTTCCTTCCCTTCATAACAAATAATGAAATCCAAACCCCTCCCCCTTCTTTCATTTATGTTAATCAGGGAAAAATGATATCTATTCATTACAATAATTTATTAATGGCCTCCACACATCCTTAAATTTATTAAAATCTCCTTTTTGAACAGCTAATGTTCTTTCCATTTTATATATATGACACACTGATCTCCACCAAAAACTATAAATCAGTCTGTTCCAATTTTTCCAATTATACGTTATTTGTTGAATGGCAACTCCTGTCAGAATCAGTAAAAGTTTATTATTATTGGAAGATATTTGGCTCTTGGCTCTCATAGACATGCCAAATAAAACTGTGTCATACGATAATGCCACATGATTCTCTAGCAAACAATTTATTTGGCCCCAAATCGACTTCCAAAAAGCCAAAATAAATGGACAATAAAACAATAGATGATCTAAAGTCCCTGCATCTAGATGACAATGCCAACATCAATTAGACTTAGAGCAATCTAATTTTTGTAAACGAACAGGGGTCCAGAATGCTTTATGCAACAGGAAAAATCACATTTGCCTCATTGATTGAGTAGTAACATGAGCTGAATATGAAATTATATTCCCTCTCAAGGCAGCTTTAAAAGCATCCCATAAAGTTTCCAATGAGATCTCTTCTGAAGAGTTTAATTGAAAATATTCCTCCATCTTTATATTGAATTATTCAATAAATTTTGTGTCATCTAGCAGTGTATTATTGAATCTCCAAATAGGTCTCTTTTCTTTTTGATCCTCCAATTCAAATTCTATCCATATTCCACTATGATCTGATAGAATAATTGGATCTATGGTAGCTGTTCTGACCTATTGTTCAAGCTTATCTGAAACAAAAATATAATCAATCCTAGAAAGTGATTTGTGAACATGTGAACAGAAATAAAATTCCCGAGCATTAAAGTATAACATTCTCCAGATGTCTTTTAGCCCACAAACTTGAATCAAATTATCTAATCCTAACGATTTTATCATTCTGCTAGGTTTTTTATCCAGTAAAGGGTCCATAACAGCATTAAAATCTCCCACCACTATTAAATTAGTCGTAGCCAGAGGTAGAACAACATGTTGGAGTGTTTTGAAAAATTCAATTTGATTCGAATTAGGACCATAAATATTAAAAAGCGTCAGAGTATCCTTACCAGTGCTCATTTTCACATGTACCCATCTACCCATAGGATCAGCTGAAATCAAGTTAAATGATGCATTACATTTTTTATTTACTAATATGGCAACACCCCCTTCTTCCCTAGCGCAGGAGCATAAAAACATTCTTTTACCCAACCTCCTTCTAACTTTTTAGATTCTATATTGGATAAATGGGTCCCTTGAATATAATAAATATCTGCATTTTGTTTTTTGAGAAAATTAAGTGTTTTTTTTCTTTTTATGGGGTGATTAAGGCCATTGACGTTTAATGGCCTCCCACCATACATCCCACCCGCTACCCTCCCCCCAACCCATTAAATAATACGAATACTTGAAAACGCTTATCAGGACTAGCAACTAAAAACTCCTCCAGGCACTTATTAATAATCATATTGGAAGATTGTAGATTTTCATCATTTACCATATATCATTTTCATCATGTATCAAACATATATTAATATTAATTAAAATAACTTAACAGTATTATTACTTGGAAAATTTCTGAGGATACATTTTAAGAAGTTGGCTGGCAGACACAAATGAGAGAAGCTGGTGTTAGTTTAAGCAGTGGTAAGTTTTATATGGTTATCCACCCAAAGTAGTAAAATGCCAGAAAGAGTCTTATGCCCCAATTCACAAAATGGCCCATAGCATGTTTTCTCCCTTGATCGCCCATTTTCCGATCTGGCCATGCAAATTAGTAAAACCCCATGCAAAATAGCCAAGTGATTGATTCACTTACATTGCTGGCTATTTTCCATAGGATTTTATGATCCTAAAAACCCAACTGTTGTAGACCTGTTGGTAACTGTGTTACTGACAGGTCTTCCGGGTTTTTTGTTTCCATTTTTTAAAAATGGCACTGATATTTTAAATATTTGTCCCATAAAAAAATTTTAAAAATGCCCCCCGTCTCCCCCAACATGCGGCGACCTACAAATGGCAGGAAGGATGCCCACTCCCTCCTGCCATCGGCCCCCCTGCACTGGACTGATATGGCAGAAGGGATGCCAACTCCCTCCTGCCATCGCCCCCCCCACGCCGAACTGATATGGCAGGAGGGATACATACTCTCCCCACTGTAGCTCCTCCAGTTGGGAGGAGCCTAAGGAAGTCCTTGATTGGCCATTGTTTTGGCCAATCAAGGACTTCCTTAGGTTCCTCCCTAAGGAAGTCCATGATTGGCTCAGATGCCTCAGGCCCCTCCTAAGGGAAGAGCCTGAGGCGCCTGAGCCAATGTATTACATGATGCACTGGGGAGGGGCTTAAGGCCTACATTGTGTAGACAGTGGCTGGAGGAGCAGGAGGGTCTTACTGAACACCCTTCCTGCTCCTGACTTAAAGGTATGAGGGGTGATGGTGGAGGGACCTGACCCGAAGGTTGGGGGCAAACAGCAGGAGGGAGTGGGGGAGCCAATGGCAGAAGGGAGTTGGCATCCCTCCTGCCATATTTAAGATCTGCGTCAGTGGCAGGGGGCATCCCACCTACCATGATCGCGTGGGCAGGGAGTGTCTGTGGGAGCGTCTGTGGGAGCGTCTGGTGACAGGAGGGAGTGCGAAACCCTCCTGCCATTTTTTTTGTTTCAGGGAGGGAGAGGGTGCTTTGTCGTGGGGGGGGGGGTCCTTTTTTTTATTAGGCAGATATTTTGCATGTGTAATACACGCAAATATCTGTGCCATTAAAAAAAAATGAACCCCCTCCGGCAGAAGCCCTGACAGCAGTGACAGGAGGCTGCTTCTCCTGTCATACTGTCAGGGTTCGGCGCATGTCTTAATCGTTCACTGAGCGATTGAGTTGGTGAGTTTGCATGCAAATAATTTGCACGCAGACTTGATAGTGAATCAATCGCTGTTTGAAAATCGGCTAGAGAATCAGCCAGCAGTGATTAAGTCGCTATCTTTAGTGAATCTGTGCCTTACTTTTCACCCACCAGATCGCTCTAGAATGATGGGCTATGCCCCTTAGCCAGCAGATGGAGACTAAGAGCTGTGAGCCTTGCCTTACAAAAGGCACCATGCAGCCACTTGATCTTCAGTATTCTCTATCTCCAGCAGATGCTGACAGGCTTTCTATGCAGTAGGGGACTGGTCTGGTGAGAAAGGTCCTGGGCAATGAATCTGAAATACTATATTCAAAGGAGCAATCCATTTAATGTACAGGTTCCATTCCACTGCCCTTGAAGTTGACATCCATACCAAGTGTTAATTATACGTACATTCCTAATAACCTGGATAGGCCAGCTTTTAAGGACACACTCTCTGCCTGTGTCTTTGAATGCATCTCTTTCTGCTGCATTCAAAGCAAATCTTCAACCACTGGGTAGGATATGTACCCATCAGCTCCAGCCAAATCAGCTACTATTGCAAACCTCAGAGCAGCCTCCTATGAAGACATATTTAAAGCATCTATATGGTCTTCTACATATGCCATGGATTGTTAGCATGGAATGTTGCTACTCTTGGGTTTTTGCCAGGTACTAGTGACCTGGATTGGTCACCGGACTACTGGGCTAGATGGACCATTGGTCTGACCCAGTAAGGCTATTCTTAGGTTCTTATGCCTTCACTAGACATTACTTCCTTGACCAATCTTTTACCCCAGATACAGCTTTTTAACAAGCAGTTTTATTCAACCTCTTTATTAGATTTTTTAGACTTTCAGGATATAATATTTCTCCACCTATTTCATTCTCAGACTGTCAACAAAAGCATCAGAAAGAGAAGCAGCCCTTAGCTCTGGAATTGCCATGAAGTGCACCTGCATCTTTATGGCTTTGTACAGAGAAAGCAGTTGCTTTTCTATAATGGGAGTTTTCCATAGACAGCAGGGAAATGCAGCCACACTCACTCTCCGTTCTACCTCACACACAAAAAAAAGAGAAGAAAAAGAGTAAAGCACAAATCTGATATTTTTAAGAACTTACTATGAAACAGACTCAAAAGAAGGGGCCATGTGGCAGCACAGGAACCTCCATGCAGGTGAAGAGAAATAAAAAAAGACAACTTTGAGCTAAGGGAGAACGCCAGAACACAGGCTTCATCGGTGATATTACCATGTAGCATGGCTGCATTCTTCTGCTGTCTACAGAAGAATCTATTACAGGTAAGCAACTCTGCTTTACCTGCTAATATTTTCTTAAATCCAACCAGACCAGTTCAGAATCCCATCTTGATACTTAATTGTTTTGTTTTGCTCTGGTTGTAATATGTTCTTCACAGGCAGAGGCAGGGGCAGGGGTGGGGAATGAGGTTGCAGTTGTGGTTTCAGGATTTTCTCAATGAATATGCATGAGATCTATTTGCATGCACTGCCTTCATTGTATGCGAATAGATCTCATGCGTATTCATTGGGGAAATCCTCACCCTGGTGCAGGGTATAGAGAGCAGTTTCAAGGTGCCTATTTGGAACCAATTCTGTGAAGGAAAGGAAGTGCCAGGTATTTACACTTTTAGGCATGAACACTTACACTAGCCAAAGAGCTGATATAAATGCTTGTGCCTAGATTTAGGAGCTATGTACATAACTTATAGTTTTCTGTAAGTTACGTACATGTGTAAATATGTGCCTAGCTCATGCCCTGCCCAGAAGCCACCCGTGCAAATGCCGATCTGCAAAGTACGAGCTATCGAAGATATGTGTGTATTTATAGAATAACACAGAGGTCCCCAAAGTCCCTCCTTGAGGGCCGAATCCAGTCGGGTTTTCAGGATTTCCCCAATGAATATGCATTGAAAGCAGTGCATGCACATAGATCTCATGCATATTCATTGGGGAAATCCTGAAACCCGACTGGATTCGGCCCTCAAGGAGGGACTTTGGGGACCCCTGGAATAACACAATGCCAAATTTTATTTACACACGCATGTGGACATACACATGGATCAATAACTACAATACTGGCATCTACCTGCATATTTGTTACCTAATGTTAGGTGGCTCCTTTTAGAATCGGTAGCGCCCAAGAAAAGGATCTGGGTATCATTGTAGACAATACGATGAAACCTTCCGCCCAATGTGCGGCAGCGGCCAAAAAAGCAAAAACAAACAGGATTCTGGTAATTATTAAAAAAGGGATAGTTAACAAGACTAAGAATGTTATAAAGCCCCTGTATCGCTCCATAGTTACATTACATTACATTACATTACGGATTTCTATTCCGCCTATACCTTGCAGTTCAAGGCGGATTACAAAAGATTTGACTGGACATTTCCAGTGATGATCACATTACAGAGGATTTTACTGGACATTTTCCAGTGAGGATACAATTTTTTTTTTTTTTTTTTTTCTTGGGGATCTTATGGGTTGGATAGAAAACTGACAGTGCCTAGCTGTGTGATATTAGCAAATGGAATACAGTTAGAGTAGGCAAGATTACAATCTTGCGACCTCATTTGGAGTATTGCCTTCAATTCTGGTCTCCTTATCTCAAGAAAAAAATAGTGGCACTAGAAAAGGTTCAAAGAAGAGCGGCCAAGATGGTAAAGGGGATGGAACTCCTCTTGTATGAGGAAAGATTAAAACAGTTAGGGCTCTTCAGCTTGGAAAAAAGATGGCTGAGGGGAGATATGATTGATGTCTACAAAATCCTGAGTGGAATAGAACGGGTACAAGTGGATTGATTTTTCACACCGTCAAAAAATTACAAAGACTAGAGGACACTCGATGAAGTTAAGGGAAATACTTTTAAAACCAATAGGAAGAAAGTTTTTTCACTCAGAGAATAGTTAAGCTCCGGAACGCGGGAGGGAGAGAAAGAGAAAGAAAGAAATAGACAGCGGGAGTGAGAGAGACAGAAAGGAAGAAAGAGACAGGTGCAGGGAGAAAGAAAGACAGATAGACAGACATATATTCTAGCACCCGTTAATGTAGCGGGCTTAAACACTGGTCTATTATAATCATTTGCTTCTTCCTCCACCTTTCCTATTACAAATAAACTTTATTCAAGCAAAAAGGTTCTTTTATAAATTTCCTAAATGTCCCAAAGCAATCATATGTTGTAAAAATTGTTGAAACATTTTCAAAATGAATATATAAGAGTTTCATTCATAAACAGCGCTGGGGTCCTGTGGACCAAATAAGTGAAACCTTATATGTCGGTGTCTTTATAATTGAGAAACGTGCTTATATGTTCATTTTGAATACTTTTAAACAATTTTTACAATACGTATATGATTGCTTTGGGACATTTAGAAACATTTTAAAAGAACTTTTTTGCTTGAATAAAGTTTATTTGTAATAGGAAAGGTGGGGGGAAGAAGCAAATGATTATAATAGATGAGGATCAGTGAAGTGGGTACTGTACTAGCAGGAGCTGCTATAAGAGGCCCCATGATCCCTTTCCAATCTGTATTCTGATGCTTCTTTCCCTTGGGTGCTAGTTTAGATATTTTTTTTTCAAATTCTTTATTCATTTTTCCATTTTACATCAAGTATAGAATAATATATCAGTTAAAACTTGTATACATCACTTGAATTTCCTTATAATATCATCGTAAATACATAAATTTATACCCCCCACCCACCTTCCCTCAAATATTTTAAACAAAAAATATCGTATAAATATTATATTCTTATCTATTGATTAAACCTTTAATAGAACTTTATACCATCCCCCCTCTCCCCTATGTATTGTAACCAGACAGACATCGTGCCTGACCTGGTTCCAGTTAAAGTTCCTCCTAAGACACAGAGTAAAACCCGGAAGGGAATGGACAAGGGTTGTGCTAGGAAAAATAGGGATGATTTTCAGGTTAACCACCAGGGGGAGCCTGAAATCTCCCAGGATCTCATGGATGAGCAGTATTCAGGTCACCACAAGAGGAGCTCTAGAGCTGCCTTGAGGACTGCTGACTTAGGTAGAATAGGGCGTGCCCCTAGAGTTCATAAACCAGCAGTTGAGCACAAGCAGACAGGCAGGCTAGGGAGAAGGTTCAGACCTTTACTCCCTGAGAGTCTCCTCGGGCCAAGCAGGGACGATACAGCCTCACACATGGAGGTACAGGAGGCTGGTGAAATGCTGGAGGAAGTTCTTTCTGATGTGGATCTTCCAATGGAACTTGACAACCTGCCTGAAGAAGCAAATCCTACTGAGGAAGCCATGGAGGTTGGTCTTTCCACCAGCTGCAGATCCTAATTGGCAGAAACTGTGAGTGTGTTTTCAGCTTGCTTTGTTTGAGAGACTGTTTATTGAAGCTGAACCTTTTGGGATTTTGCTTTTCTTTTCTTTTGCTGTTTTTGCCTTTTTTGTGAAGCTGATAGTGTCTGATTTGGGAGAGGTTTGCTGTTACCTGGGAGGGCAATTTTGTAGGCTACAAGATAGCTAATTGAAAGCAAACCTGGGACACTCTTCCTTGCCTGGCAGTGCAGTGAAAGGCTGCCAGAGGCTTCACTTTGAAGCACTGTGTATAGTAAATTCAGTGTCTTGAACTCTATGTTTGGACTAAAAAGTACAACCTGTTTGGGAGCAGGTTGCAGTAAGCTCTGAGGTGAGCCTAACCTCAGAGTAGGATAAACCTGAAGAGGAAATAGTAAAGAAGGCAGTGGAACCTTTATTCTTGGAACTGTTTATTGCTCTTTCTTTTTGATTTTGGACTCCTTGAAGGTTTATGGTTTACTTACCTGTTTGGTAAGGAATAAACCTGAAATATTTTGATTTACTACCTTTGTGAACATTTTGGTTTATTTTTATGGTGTCAGTCCATGCCTGCAGGGTGACTCCAGTCCGGGTCACACGCTAGTGCTATTCTTTATTGTAACCACTGAGGGGTGCTGGTGAGTCCCGATTTGACCACAGTCCCGGTTACAGTATAAATGTACTTTCAGTGGAAAATGGTGTCTAATCATTGCAATAACTTGTCAATGGCCTCCAAATCTTTTTAAAATTATTATAGTTCCCTTTTTGTATGGCAATTGTTCTTTCCATTTGGTAAATGTGGCACAACAAATTCCACCAGAAGGTATAGTTAAGTCCAGTGTTCCCGCTAAGCTGCGCTGGCGCACAAAATAGTACATCGCAGCGCACAAGTTTCACGTCACAGCGCACACTCGAGCGGAGGTGAGAGGAAGCGGCGGCGGTCTGCCCTGATCGCCTAAGATGCAGCAGCGGCGGCATCTTAGGCGATTACGGGGATCATG
Source organism: Geotrypetes seraphini (assembly GCF_902459505.1). NCBI lineage: Eukaryota > Metazoa > Chordata > Amphibia > Gymnophiona > Dermophiidae > Geotrypetes > Geotrypetes seraphini. The sequence goes on along the minus strand of NC_047094.1, from coordinate 16,536,721 downwards.
AAAGGAGCCGCCGCTGCTGCATCTTAGGCGATCAGGGCAGACCGCCGCCGCTTCCTCTCACCTCCGCTCGAGTGTGCGCTGTGACGTGAAACTTGTGCGCTGCGATGTACTATTTTGTGCGCCAGCGCAGCTTAGCGGGAACACTGGTTAAGTCTACTGTAATTTTTCCAATTACTGGTTATATGTTGTATGGCGACTCCTGTCATAATCAATAAAAGTTTATTGTTGCTTGATGAAATTTGACTCTTTGTTCTCATTGACATACCGAACATAACTGTATCATATGATGCTACATGGTTTTCTAGTAAACAATTAATTTGAGACCAAATTGATTTCCAAAAGGCCATGATACAGGGACAATAGAATATTAAGTGATCTAAAGTCCCTGCTTCCAGATTACAGTGCCAGCATCTATTAGATTTAGAGCTATCTAACTTTTGTAATCTAACTGGGGTCCAAAATGCTCTATGTAAAAGGAAAAAACAAGTTTGTCTAATAGATGCGGACACCGTACATCTCATTCTCCAAGACCAAATTCGTGGCCATTGAGATGCAGTAATTTGATGCTTTATCTCAATGCTCCAAATATCTCTAAGTCCATTTTTAGGTTTTTTATTTACAAATCCATTTATCGATTTATACCACTGTGCGGCCTGGTGTCCCAAGAAGTCCACCTGAAAGCATAAGAACTCCAGACTATACTGATTATTGAGATTTTTCCTTTCAGGGAACTCCTCCTGAATAGCCTACTTCAGTTGCAACCATCTAAAACTTTGTGATTTATTAAGACCATATTTATGTTGCAACTGTGAAAAGTCAAGCAGTTTACCATTTGAAATAACATCACCCAAAATCCGTATACCTGCTATTATCCAATGCTTCCAGATGACCTTAAATCTGCCAATTTGAATCTTGGAGTTTAATCATATAGTTTGATTTGTTGATTTATAGATTGGAATAGATGTTAAATTACTAACATATCGCAAAAGTTTTCCATGTATCCATAAATATTCTGTTATCTTTATAAAATCTAGGCATTTTAATACTAAGAACATGACATAAACGTAAAGGGAACATGAGTCGCCAGTCCAACCACAATCAGCCTGGGGTATTATCAATGAGCTCTGGGAGGACCCAATACATACCCTGGCGCAAAATATAGCTTGATGATACCTATAAAAATTGGGAAAATTTACCTCACCCTCTGCAATTGGTTTTTGTAGATACTAAAGCAATTCTAGGAGTTTTGCCAAGCCAAACAAATTTAGTTTAGATATTTACCTTGAATCATGAGCATAACAACCAGAAGATCTCCTATAAATGTCTTTCATAAATGTCTTTTTAATATGGATTAGTAATTTTGATCTGTACAGTGATCCTTTGGGATATTTTATTGTACTATTACAGTGTTCTCCCCAGAAATTTTTTCCAGCCGGGTGGCATGAAATAGTAGCCAGTCGGGGAAATTTGGTGGTGGGGAAAATTAAGGGCTCCTTTTATGAAGGTGTGTTAGGGCCTTAACGTGCGGAATAGCGTGCGCTAAAATGCCGCACGCTAGCCGCTACTGTCTCCTCTTGAGCAGGTGGTAGTTTTTTGGCTAGCGCGCACTAATCCAGTGTGTGCACTAAAAACACTTCATAAAAGGAGCCCTAAATGTGCATTTTTATTAATTAATTATTATTAACAAGTATTTTAGCCCGTTACATTAACGGGTGCTAGAATATATGTCTGTCTGTCTTTCTGTGTCTCTCTCTGCCCCTGTGCCTTTCTTCTTTTCTTTCTGTCTGCCTTCCTCTCGCTGTCTGGCTTTCTTTCTATCCATCTATCTCTCTCCCCCCACACTTCCCTGTGCAGCAGCCACAGCAGCATTCCCTCCCTCTGTGCAGTAGCATTCCCTCCCCGCCACTACTTCCCTATACAGCAGCATTTAAATCCCCACCTTCCCTGTGCAGCAGCCACAGCAGCACCAGCATTCCCTCCCACCCCACACCACTTCCCTGTACAGCAGCAGCATTTCCCTTACCCCCCCTTTCCCATCCCTCGGTTTTGACTGCTCCCTTAGTCCTTTGCTGCCCTCACCCTTCCCTTCCCACGGTCTGACCATCTGCCGATTCCAGCAGCGTGTACAGCACTCTACACACGCTGCTTCGGGGCCTTTTACTGCCTTGATTTACTCTGGCACGTCCCTAATGACATCATCAGAGACGCGGCAGAGCAAATCAGGGCAGTAAAAGGCCCCGAAGCAGCATGTGTAGAGTGCTGCACACGCTGCTGGAATCAGCTGGTTTTGAGTCGGGACCGCGGCATCCCTTCGCGGCTGGAGTGTTTTGGGCTTCCCTTCCCACCCCGCGAGGTGTCACCACGGCTCCTCTCGATCCCGCCAGCGTCGGAAGCCTTCTCAGACACTGGTGCGGCTGGTGAGAGGAGCCGACACGGAAAGCAGGAAGTCCAGCGCTGGCGGCGAGTGGTAGGTGCTGGAAAGTAAGGCTGGGGACTCGCGCATGCGCACTCCTGCAAAGCCACGGATGTACATCTCACAGATCAGGGAAAACGGAAGCACGCAGTTGAGTGCGCATGCGCGGCTAGCGTTTTATTATATAGGATTATTTTCCAATGCTCAATATGACTTCCTTTTTAAGGGTTGACACTTAGGCAGTGTTCCAGTAGCATTTAAGCCACCCTTGAAAAAAAGTAATGCAGATCCTTTTATTTCGAATAACTAATGACCAGTATCAAACCTTCCAACTCATGTTTTTGTTTTTTGTAATTCTTTATTCATTTTTAAAAACTTACATTAAGTGTACAATTAATAAAACATTTAAGATTAAATACATCACGTTATTTCCCTTTGATTTCTGTTATGCACATCCAGGAAGGGTGGGTGGGAGGGTGCGGGAGGGGGTGTTATATATTTATTATATCATTTGATTGTATTGAGTGCTGATTATTGGAATATTTGTTTGTTAATCTGTTGCACTTAATGTTGGCTTTTGAAAATGAATAAAGATTTAAAAAAATAATAATAATAATAAAGACTTTTTTTTCTGTAAAAAAAAAAATACATCACTTGAATTTTCTTAATAAATTCAGATACATAAGATTATTCCCTTCCCACCCACCCATTCCATTCATATTTAATCAAAAATATATAAATATAAATACTCTTATTTATATGTTCAAACCTTCCATATAATTTAGACAACCCACCTTCCACCTCTCCCCCCTTATTACAAATATACTTCCAATATAAAACGGCATCTATTAAGAACATAAGAAATGCCTTCTCCGGATCAGACCTAGGTCCATCTAGTCCGGCAATCCACACACGCGGAGGCCCATTTAGGTACTCCTTTATGGAGACCCGGATTTCCCGAATCCCTCAATATGATTAGCAAGAAGGTATGCATACAACTTGCGTTTGAAACCCAGAACAGTAGTTTCCATCACAACCTATTCATTACAGTAGGCTGTCAGTGGCCCCCAGATCTTTATAAATTTATTATAATTACCTTTTTGTAGAGCAATTATGCTTTCCATTTTATAAATGTGACATAATGAATTCCACCAAAAGGTATAATTTAATCTACTAGAATTTTTCCAATTACTTGTTATATATTGAATGGCAACTCCTGTCATTATCAATAAAAGTTTATTATTACTTGATGAAATCTGGCTCCTTGTTCTCATCGACATACCAAAGAGAATTGTATCATGTTAATGCTACATGATTTTCTAACAAACAATTAATTTGGGACCAAATAGATTTCCAGAAGACCATAATAAAGGGACAATAGAATAACAAGTGATCTAAAGTCCCTGCTTCAAGTTTACAATGCCAGCACCTATTAGACTTAGAGCTGTCTAACTTTTGTAATCGAACTGGGGTCCAAATGCTCTATGTAACAAAAAGAACCAAGTTTGTCTCATAGATGCTGACACTGTACACTTCATCCTCCAAGACCAAATTCAGTTAAAGCTTTGCATCCCTGGCAATCTGGTTTTTGTTTAAGACACAGCACAGAGACTGTAGTTCCTGCCTTAGGGCTCCTTATAAAAAGCTGCGATAGCAATTCTGTGCAGCAAATGCATTGAAGGCCATAGGAATTGAATGGACTTTGGTGAATTTGCTATGGGAGAATCACTACTGTGGTTTTGTAAAAGGGGCCCTTACAGAGTGAATTCCATAGTCATCTAGACCAGTGCTTCTCAACATTTTCAAGCCAAGTACCCCTTAAGTCTAACAAATACCAACCAAGTACCCAGCCAAAGCTCCACCCCTGATCCCACCCCCATTATAATAGTACTAACTGTAATGCAATTTCTGCCATTCATTTTTCATGTACACACAATATCTTATTCATAATAAAAAAAAACAACACAAAGCACACTGCAGAGAAAATGTTAATTATAATTTATATTTGTTTTATTTTTCAAAGAGGTCAAGGCAGATGACTTTAAAATATGCAATGTCACCTCAGTAACAACTAAAGAAAAATAGACAAATATAGTGCAAAATATGACAACAGATTATAAATTCTCAAAACTGACACATTTTGATCATTAAATTGAAAATAAAATAATTTTCCCTACCTTTGTTGTCTGGTGATTTAATTAGTTTCTGGTTGGACTTCCTTCTGACTGTGCATCCAATATTTTTTTCTTTCTGCCTCCTGCATGTTTCCTCTCTGGACTGCATTCCCTTCCCCAACCAACATCTTGTCCCTCCACAAATCCAACTTTTCTTCTTCTCTCCTCCACCCCTATTGGTAACATGTTTTCCTCTCTCTCCCTCCTCAGTTATGATCTTGCATCTCTCTGTTCTTCCTCAGGGTCTCTCCCCCTCTGTCTCTTCTATCTGCACCTCCCATAGTCCAGCATCTGCCTCCTGTCTTTCCCCTTTGGTCCAGGCTCTCTCTCTCTCTCTCTCTCTCTCTGTCTTCTGCTTAAACCCCCCCCTCCCCATGTCCAGCATTTGTTCTCCTTTCCTCTAGGTCTTTCTCTGCATCTCTCCTTCCTTCCTCCCTCCCTCCCTGGTCCAGAATCTTTCCACCTCTCTGCAGTCTCTTTCTCTCTCTCTCTCTCTTCCCTATATACACCGCCAAGTCCAACATCTGCCCCCCTCTCTTCTGCCCCTTTGTTTCAGGTTTCTCTATCTTCCTTTTCCTAACATTTCGAGTCCTCCCACCTTTGTTCCAGGTCTTTCTGTCTGTCTCACTTTCTTTGACTTCCCCCTCCCCAGGGCCTGGAATCTCTCTCTCCTAGGTTCAGGGTGTGTCCTCTCTCTACCCCCTCTATTCTAGCATCTGCCTTGTCTTTTGGTTCAAATCTGCTTTCCCGCCCCACCTCAAGATCCTTTTCTGTCTCTCCCCCCCGCGGTGTCCAGATCCAGCATCTCTATGGCAATCCTCATCCCTCCGGGGCCCTCGCAACGGGCGGGGCCTTACCTCCGCTGCTTCCGGCACTCAGTGAGAGAGGATATCTTCCGTATAGTGACAGCCGCTTGTTGAGGACCAATCTTTAAAAGTAATTATGGCAGCCTGCAGAGGATTGCTGGTGCTGTAGCGAACCTAGTGGGCTGCTAGCAGCCTCCGCAGCACGTTCCATCTGCCATGGTCCTGCCCCTCCTCTGACTTAAGGGGGCAAGTCCATTGTAGAGGGAACGTGCTGCGGAGGCCACCGGCAGCCTGCTAGGTTCACTATAGCATCGGCGATCCTGTGCAGGCTGCCATAATTACCTTTTAAAGACCAGGGGGAAACATGCAGGCCTTCGGCGAATTGGGCAATGCTGGTGCTGTATCGCATAGGCAAGTCATCCATACAGACCTTGAAGCAGGGCCCTTGGTTGTGTTGCAAAGGGAGTGTGGGAGAGACGCCCTGAGGGAAGGGGATGTAACATAAGAGAAAATGCCGGCATGGAACTTTTTTTACCAAAATGTTAATTACTCCTGGAGATCCCTCACCCTCCATCAGCGTTAAAGGGTGCCTGCAGCAGCTGCTGGTGCTGCGGCAAAGAAGGGGAATGGCGGTTGCCGGGTTCCATCACGGAAGAGGTGCGGGGAAGAGGGAAATGGGAGGGCAAGAAGAGGTGATTGCAGGGAAGCATCTTGAGGTCTCTTCTCAGCAAGCACATCAGATGCTTCTTTCTCTACTCTAAAAGGCCAAACAATTTTACTAGTTTAGAATAGCATCTGCAGCGCCAAAGGGAATTGTTTCTTAGAATTTCCATTTTTGTTTTAAAGAAATTGCTAAAAAAAAAACAAAAACCATGCTTTTTGACATTTTATTTACAGGTGTATGTAGACATTCTTCAGGCCGTACAGTTTGTACATCTATCTCAAGAAGAGAGCGTGGCTTTTATGTTTCCTTACCATTTCTCTCGGGGTGGTACGTCAAAACCGCATCGGTCATTCACGCGCCAACAATGGTGTGCCCTTCTCTCGGAGGCTTTGTTAGGTCCCTGGAGGTTCAGGCAGGCAAGAAAGCAGTAGCAGCAAGCCGCAAGAGCAGATTGGTTTTTTGGGGGTGTTTTTTGTAGGGGGGAGGCAGGACATAGAGCATGCTGGGGGATTCCTTTCTGCTTAGCCCGTCTAGTCCAGCGATATCAAACTCAATCACTTAGGGGGCTGAAATCTGGGGCATGGGCTGGGGCGCGGGCCAAATATTTTATTGAGATACTTAGGGGTCCTTTTATTGAGGTACGATAACCGATTTAGCACACGCTAAATGCGCACCTTAATAAATGGACCCCTTAGTCTTGGTAGAAGTGTCGGGTTGCGGTCTCTCCAGCCCCGCGCCGGCTCTGTGATGTAGACAAAATGGATAGAAGAGACGTGTCTATGTTAGGATGAGCCAACGTGCATGACTGACACAGTTTGTGGGAAGTTTGTATCTCTGAAAATCTTTTGAACAAAGGAAAGGGAGGACTACCTGTGGAGCTGATCTTTTGTTGGTGAGAAACAGTAGGGCCCTACTTTTGGGAATGAGGGATGGTGGGGGGAGCACTCTGGTCTCGTGCTGCCCTCGGCTTTGGAGAGGTCTGGCAGCATGACCCAGTCATCCTTCCTAGCAAATCATGCAAGGCAGCCATCTTGCTTCCTTCTGCTCCTCTGCGAGAGAAGCCTAGCCTCAATATCAGTGTTCATGGGGCACTTTGACATCTTTTCTCATCACTTGATGGGACCTCGGTGTAGCTCTTGCTGGCTCCACAAGGCATGCATGACTGGCATGTGGGCCAGCCCTCCAGACTCTGTGCGCCGATGGCGGGCTGTTCCCGGTCACTCTGCTTTTGTGGATCACTTCTCAGTCCACAATTGTGAAGCGCTCGTGCCTTCGGGTGCCTCACGCACGTTCACACGCTTCTTGCCTCGTCTTCTGAAGCGGCCAAGGCTTTGGAGGGCGACGGTTCCAGCCTAGCACAGCGGCACTGGGAGGTGGAGTTCGCGGTCCGTTGCTCACCCTGTTGCCACTGGCAACGTCGGGATAGTGGGCTGTAGTTAGGCTGCTCAGCGTTTGTGCCTGTCTGCCAACGGGCCAGCTTTGCTGGGGTTTTGTGGTTATCTGGCGGGCCACATTTTGACATGTCTGGTCTAGTCAGAAATCGGCCGGTGAATCGCGGGTGCAGCAACGAGGGTTGGGTATACAGAAGGCGACGCGAGCTCTGCTCAGCAAATAACCCATCCCTGCAGCATCCCATCTTCAGCTGGGCTGCAGAGGGGTTAAAACCAAACAAAAACACATGCGGTTTCCACGTCCGGAAAGTCTGCGTTGTGGGGAAAAAAAAGTTACTTACTCCTAAGGAAAAGTGTGTCATTGGAGAAAGGCAGCCGGGCGCTCACCTAAATTAGCCGGGCGGTACGCCCGGCTAAAACACGCTAGGGAGAACACTGTACTACCTAGGTATTTACTATGACTTAAGAAACCCAAATAGCAACAACATTACTATACTGAAGGCTACATTTTATTAACAACTATTAATATACGTTCAGATTCAAAGTCACATGGGCCTGGTTTCTATAAACTGCCCCTAGCGGCGTCTACATTGTAGGCGCTGCTCAGCATGGTTGTCAATCAACCATTAGGCTCCATTTATAGAATCATGCCTAAGTGGACTTAGGCATCCTAGGCATAGGTACTGCTCCATTAGACCATCTTTTCCCTTGCCTAATTTGGCAGCGCCTATGTCAGATGCCTAACTTATCCACTCCTATTTACCACCCATAACCATGCCTGCTTTTTCAGATAGCTGTCATTAGGCGTGGGAGGGTGCTCAACTTAGGTGTTGTTAGGTATCCTAAGAGTTCAGTGCTGAACTCTTAAACGGTTTAATCTTTTTTTCTTTTTGATTGGCTAAAAACTGTCGCAGTCAATTACCACGCTGATTAAGCCAATTAAAAAAATTGGCACGGATCCTGCAATTAGGGTGCCTAGTGGTACCTAATGTGGGTGTCCTTTATAGAATATGGCCTGTAGTGCGTAAGTACCATCCCCCTCATTCTATAACAGATTGCCTATATTTAAGCATTTTGCACACTTATGCTTATAGAATACTAACAGGTAAATATGCTATTCTGTAACTTATACCAGCCATAGACTTGGCATCATTGTTTGTGCTTAAATTTAGCTGCATTGATGTAGCTTTATGCTAGTATTCTATAAGACCACTTGTGCACTTAAGTGTTCTTGTAGCATAGACTCGGTGCCCTTGGAAATATTCTGCTTGATATTCAAAGTGATTTAAATGGCTTGAAGAGGATCATGGCCATTTAAATCATTTGTCTGTGGCTACCTGTAAATATTCAGCAGTACTTAACCAGTTAGTGCTGCTGATTGTTTATGGTTAGCATCTGAGCTGAAACCAGCTAACGTAAGTGATCCAGGAGTAGGGTTACACTAATGCAGTTAAGGGCCGATACTCAGCTCTTAACCGCATAAACTGAGCAGTCCTATCTTTATGGAGTTCATGTTATGCAGTTTAGGACTGAACATTGCACTTAAACGCATAGGTTTTAGCGGCCAGTACAGCTGGATATTCTATGCCAGTGTCTAGACATGACCCAGCATTGAATATCTGAGAATACAGCCAGCAGTGGACATAAAAACGCTGAGCACTGCTGGCTGAATATTGGCCAACTTGCGCCCAAATTGTGGTGCCCTGTTACAGAATCGCCTGGCATATGGATCCAACACATGAAAAATCAAAATTTTAATAAATGTACAGAAAACTATACATTTATTCCTAGGCATGTTTCTCATCAGCTGAATTTTGGGAAATATACACATGGATTCATTCAGAAAGTGAATTGTAAATAATGATACAAATGGACCATTTACAATCTATTTCCATTTGTCCCTCTCCCATTCCCAACAGACATTACACTTGCTTTTTTTGGTATGCTAATGATGTATGGGTATTTTGCAGTGACAGCAACAAAGCATCCTCCAAATCCACACCTGCTTTGATGCAGATAAAGCAAGATTCGAACCTCAGTCCTACTACCTTTCATCTCCCCTGTTCTCCAACCCATCAGGTCAGTATAGCAGAGGAAGACTTAATGGTATCAAATCCACCATTGTTAAACAGCAAAAAGTATGTAACAGTCAAACTATTGCCATCTATTAGAAATGAAAAAGTTGATGCAGTGTCTATTGGCAGAAATCTGCAATTGACCCTCTGTGCACCTAGGTCAAAAATAACTTCAAAAACTAGGATGTATACTCAAAGCTTTGGAAATCAGAAAGTACATTTTATGGACAGTTTGGATTATGTTCATGTGTTTTTATTAAGTTCAACTTCTTCTCGATGTTTCAATAAAATAGTTTAATGAGGGGATTCCAAGAGCCACTCCAGCATATTACGAGTTTGTTTTATATTTATGTGAAGGTTTTATAGATTGGCCTAGCTATTGAAAGACATTAATGAATGAGTGTCTATCTCCAGTTGAAAGAAGCACTTATTAACTGGCTTATACCCCTCTACCAGCAGATAGAAAGAAGAACATAATAATAGCCATTCTGGGTCAGACCAATGGTCCATCTAGCCCAGATTCCTGCCTTATACAGGGCACTGGGCAGCCTAATACTCCTCAGTATATTCTGTTAAACAGATGGTAGTTGGAGATCCTAAGCAGCTTAGTATAGCTAGGCTGATCTGCCTGGTGCTGCTCCTGAGACCCAGTTGGAGAACCAGATCTCTAGCAGAGTATGGACAGTGTAGGGAGTCTCTGTTCCTCTTCTTGAGTCTGTTCTGGGGGTGATACCTGGAGGAGTTCAGGTCTTTCTCTCTCTGAAGTGCCTAGAATGTTCTCCCTGCTCAAGTCCAGGGTACTGGACTATGCAGTGCAAAGCCAAAAACTGCAAATTTTTTCCTCTTCCTCTCAAGATTGTGGTCAGTCATTTTTTTAAGATCTATACTGAAAAGGGGAGAAAGAAAGTGCAGTCTAAGAAACATCAGGCCAGTTTACTACTGCTCGAAGCTCTTAAGTCGGGGCATTTCCTAGGGGGTCTATTTTTTTACTTAACTTCTTGCTTACTAGTGAGTTACAATGTGTGCTGGATTCAGCTGGAGGGAAGATAAGAGCTACATTGGTCACATGGCAGCTCTTTCTGAATGTGTGAGGCACTGTTTGAGATTTGGAAAATGGCAAATGGATCTTGGGGTACTATGGAGCTTGCCATGCTAAGGAAAGCAACAGCAGAATTCAATGGAAAGCAGGAATGTGCCCAGTTTCAGAGGGACACAGATCACTGTAGACTGGGTCAGACTTCTCTTACCCCAGAGTCACTGTGGCTGAGGAAACTGAAAATACAGGAGCAGCAGACATTTTAGATCATTAAGCCATGTGCTCCCAATTTATCTGGCTCCTCTTCAGTTTGCTCCAAGGGGGGGTTTGGAGGCTTAGCTCAGCTGATTTAACCACCAACACACCAGGGATGAGCGCAGAAGGTCTAAAGTTCTAGGGAGCCTTCATCTCCTGAATTTATATTACTTCTACATCAGGCTTATTGTATGTCAGCTAGTATCTAACCTTGGGAAGCCCTTCCTTGTCCCTTAGTAGAATTTAGAGGTTGTGTTTGGAAATCAAGAGTGACTGGGACAAAAAATATGGATTGTCTGCGGATGTGTTTACGCAATGGAGCATAGGCAATTTAAAAAGGCCTGGAGAAAGTTCTAGATGAGATTTTGAAGAACAGTGAACTATCCATGGGTGAGAGGGATAACCCTTGATAGTTATTCTCTTCTGAAGGAAAGAACTATCTTTTGTGATAACATGGGTGCCAGAAGCACTCGGCATGCCCAAGGAGCCAGTAAAAGAGAAAGGAATCTCTGGAGATTCCATTCTAGAAGGCCTACAGAAGCCTGCAAAGTTCTTCCCAGATCATCATGCTATCAGAGCATTGATATCAATGGAGTGGGACACTCCAAACCCTTGATTCAAGGTGGGAAGAGCCACGGATAAGTTATATCCCTTGGCTACTGAGAAGAAAGAACACCAGTAGCCCCCCAAGGTGGATGTACTAGTCTTGTAGTTACAAAAAAGACCACTGTCTCTGTGGAGGGTGATACCATCCTTAAGGACATTAGAAAGATCAAGCCACTCAAAGCAGACATTTGATGTAGAAATTCTGGCATTGCACATAGTAGTCTCCAGTAGTTATTTGTCCAGGGTATGTTTGTGCTGGATCCAACAGCTCTCTTCTGGGCCATCAGATGATATTTTATTGGAGCAATTGAAAAATGCTTAGTATACGTCTTGGGTGCACTTTATAATTTGATTAAGACCCTAGCTATGGTGGTAATAGTTGGCAGCAAGGTGTTTGTTGTAGTTACATAACTCGGCAATGGATGTCACTTTGAAGACACATTTAAGCAGATATCCTTTGCCTTTCTGGAGAGAAGCTGGTGAAAGGTCGGGAAGGCCTTAAGTGGTGTAGAAATTTTTTTTAAATAAATAAATAAAATAAATAAGAGTCTAAGCTCTAGATACACCATAGGATAGACCTAAGGGTAGGGCAAAACTTTGTACCAGCAAACCTAGGCAATTGTCTTTTGTTTCAGCACAGTTAGTTCCCTGGTAGGAGACAATACTTAAGGTCTCTTAGAAAAAGTGTGCTTAGTGGTGGCCCAAAGACCTCTGGTGTGGTTGGGGTAATGATTATTCAAGTTTCAAGTTTATTAAAAATTTGATGAAATGCTAATCAAAATTTCTAAGTGTTTTACAGTAAAAATTTAAAAAGAGGTTCTGTTAAACTATTAATAACATAACTTTACTTACATGAAACAATAGGCTAGTAGGGAGAGAAATACAATTTGAAAGAAAGAACAATTAAGGACAATAACATAGGGAAAGAGAGATATCAATTTATTATAGAAAATAAGCTTAGAAAGTCCCTTAGATCAACTAACAGTCATATGCATCTTTAAATAAGAATAATTAAATGAAAAAGGTCTTCAAATACAGATTTTCTATAACAATTTCTTGTTTTCAGAACCGCAGACCTCAGAAAACCGTACTGCATGTATAGTGGCTTCAAAAGACATACAGATTAATTACGGTAACCATGGTCGTCATAGGTCTCTAAAGTATTTTTATAAATATTTGTTTAGTACATTTTATTAACTTAAAGAAGTACTTATCTTATATCTATGCGGGCGGGGGTAGGCACTCCGACATAGACTATGTTTCGCCCCGAATGGGCTGTATCAAGGAATCCCCCTGCAAATAACAAAATTATTTTATACCTTAGTTTATTTAGACTATTTCTAAAAGATTTATATCAGTAAATATAACAAACACTCCAACATACCTTATATCAAGCGACTCATGCTTCCCGCTATAGATTGTTAATCAGGAAACATGGCCGCGGCGTTCTAGGCTATAAATAGTCATAGCGTTCAATTAAAAGACGGAGTGACGTATACTCTGGCGTGAGACACACCTCCTGCCTGATTGGACAGCTGAAACTGCTCTAAATCAAAGAAAACCATTCGATCTCAGATGTTCAAACTCAAGTTCTTCAGCTAGGGTTAGGGTTCGTTCCTACGGTAAATTATGATCCTTTTTTGATGAGAATTGCTTTCTTCAGGTTCTTTAGGAAGCTCCAACTGAAGATATTTTTTGAAGAGAATCCTCCAGGAATGGACATTTCAATTATGAAACGACCATCTAAATGGTGCCCACCGAGTTTTTTGAAGCCTTTTCTTTCAACTTTTAAAGATTTGGTCTTAAATGATCTAGATAAGCTGGAAGACCAATACTATGGGCAAAATAAAAATTACAACCTTACTAAAACCTTAGGGTTGGCCCTTAGGGAATTACAAGAAAATGCTGATATAGTAATTATGAGAGCGGACAAAGGGGGCGCCATAACTGTCCAAGACCGGGGAGCATACCAAACAGAGGTTTACCGGCAGCTGTCAGATGCTGCGGCTTATGTGAAGCTGAATAAAGACCCGACAATGGAACTTACATTAGAAATAGAAAAACTTATAGAAGAAGGCATAAAAAGTAAGTTTCTAACTAAGAAAGAAGCTGGTTTTTTGTTAGAAGTAGGTCCTTCTACTCCAAAAATTTATATGTTGCCTAAGATACACAAAAGGCTACAAGACCCTCCGGGGCGACCCATTGTGTCTACTCGACGATCAATCCTTGAACCTTTGTCTAAATTTGTAGACTATTTTTTAAGATCTGAAGTCCCAAAAATTCCTTCTTACTTAAAAGATTCTGCTCACTTGCTACGCATTATTGAGGAAAATAAAAACGTGGATAATATCACTTTTTTTGTTACTCTGGATATAATATCCCTCTATACAAGAATACCTCAAGAAGCGGCCTTAGAAGTGATTAAAGAAGTATTGATGTCGAAAGACTTAGGCAGATTTAATTATGAGTGGCTTTTAGAGCTAGCCAAGCTAGTGATAACTAATAATTTTTTCTGGTTTGATGGGGACTTCTATAAACAAATTCAGGGAGTAGCAATGGGTGCTACCCTTGCTCCATCAGTTGCGAGCCTATACGTGGCTTCTTTTGAACAACATAAAGTTTTTCCTGCTCCTAACTTCAAGCACGTCATCCTTTGGAAAAGATATCTGGATGATATTCTAATCTTTTGGGATGGATCTGAACCCGAACTGGAGAGTTTTTTACTGTGGCTTAACTCTCTCAACCCCTGCCTGAATTTCACTATGACCTACCATTGTGATCATATTTCATTTCTGGATATTTTATTAATGAAAGATCGATACCATCAAATCGAAACAACATTATATCGGAAAGAAGTAGATAGAAATCATTTCCTTCATTTCTCCAGTTTTCACCCTTTTTTTCTGAAATTTAATATTCCTGTGAGCCAATTCCTACGCATTAGGAAATTATGTTCTTCTGAAGAAGAATTTGAAAGACAAGCAAAGATACTTAGTGATCGTTTTTTTGAAAGAAGCTATTCCAAAAAATCTGTTAGACGAGCATATCTTAGAGCAAAATATGCTCAAAGATCTCTTCTCCTTAGACAGAAAGTTGAAGATGTGGAAGACGATCGCCTAATAGCAGTACTGCCTTTTACACCTCTTAGTACTGCTTTTTTCGCCGTGATTAAGAACCACTGGCGGATCCTCCAGCTGAGCTCCCAATTTCAGAATTATCCGATAGCTTCCTATAAAAGAGGGAGAACAGTAGGAGAACTTCTATCCACGTACAGATATGAAATTAAAAGGAATGATGAGGGATTTATATTTAACCATCAAGCTTGTACCCAATGTCAATGGTGCGATTTAACGATACAAGGCCCTAGATGGACTGATCCTCAAACTAATAAGACCTATCGAGCTAGGTCAAATACATCTTGTCAGAGTTCTTCGGTCATTTATATGATCGAATGCCCCTGTCGATTACTTTATATAGGCAGGACGAGTAGGAAAATTAACATTCGTTTAAACGAACATAAATCTAGGATCAATACAGAGAACTTAGAGGCACCTCTTGTCCAACACTGGAAGGACAAGAAACATAAAATTTCGGATCTAAAATGGCGGGTCATAGATCAGGCTAGATGTGGATGGGAGGGTGGCAACATTAAAGAAAAATTAAACTTTAAAGAACAGAAATGGATATACACATTGAATACAGTTATGCCTTCGGGTCTAAATGCTGAACTCGAATGGTTTTCTTTGATTTAGAGCAGTTTCAGCTGTCCAATCAGGCAGGAGGTGTGTCTCACGCCAGAGTATACGTCACTCCGTCTTTTAATTGAACGCTATGACTATTTATAGCCTAGAACGCCGCGGCCATGTTTCCTGATTAACAATCTATAGCGGGAAGCATGAGTCGCTTGATATAAGGTATGTTGGAGTGTTTGTTATATTTACTGATATAAATCTTTTAGAAATAGTCTAAATAAACTAAGGTATAAAATAATTTTGTTATTTGCAGGGGGATTCCTTGATACAGCCCATTCGGGGCGAAACATAGTCTATGTCGGAGTGCCTACCCCCGCCCGCATAGATATAAGATAAGTACTTCTTTAAGTTAATAAAATGTACTAAACAAATATTTATAAAAATACTTTAGAGACCTATGACGACCATGGTTACCGTAATTAATCTGTATGTCTTTTGAAGCCACTATACATGCAGTACGGTTTTCTGAGGTCTGCGGTTCTGAAAACAAGAAATTGTTATAGAAAATCTGTATTTGAAGACCTTTTTCATTTAATTATTCTATCCTTTGATGTTCAAAGAGGTTAAAAATTTTTGAGTCTGGATAACATATTCTTTAAATAAGAAGCCTTTAAGGCCACCCTTGAGTTTATCTAAATTCTGTTTGGACCTTAAATATAATGGTAATGAATTCCATATTGTTGGAGCAGTTGTTGCGAAAGAAGAAGCCCTACGGGTACTAATGATTTTTAGGGATGGGACATGAAGAAGATGCTGTGATGCAGATCTTAAGGTTCTCGGAGGATCATGTGGAATCAGGTATTTATGGATAAAAGCAGGTTCCTTGGTTTTCATTGTTTTATAGGAGATTAAAGCTATTTTGTAAGTGATATGGTAATGAATAGGTAGCCAGTGAGCACTTTTTAACAGAGGAGTAACATGATCAAAATTTTATTTTGTTTGTAATAATCTTTATGGCAGTATTTTGGATTAGTTGTAATCGTTGAATGTCTTTTTGGCAGACTTCTTTGAGCAGGGAGTTGCAGTAGTCAAGTTTGGAAATTATGAGGGAGTGAATTAAAATGTTAAGGGACTGAGAATCAAGAATGTTGGATATGGATTTAATCATTCTGAGTTTCCAAAAACAGTTTTTCACAACTGCACTGATTTGAGAATGGTAGGATTTTGGTCGAACCGACAAGATTTATTGGTTTATTGTTGATAGTTATCGGGGAAGTTAAACTGATATTTTTTTTCCACGGAAAGAGAAGACAATTGGTTTTGGTGATATTCAATAAAAGCATATTGTCACTAAACCAGTGGCTAATCTGATAGAGCTTTAAATTGATAAGAGTGATGTCATCAGTATTAGCTGTGTCTATAGGATAGATAATCTGAATATCATCTGCATAAACGTATGCAGTAAGACCAATTGATTGACATAGAGTGAGCAAAGGGACTAGGTAGATGTTAAAGAGAAAAGAGGAGAGAATTGATCCTTGTGGAACTCCGAAATTGTTTTTAAATATAGTGGATGATGTATTATTAAAGGATACGGCAGAAATACGATTTGAAAAATAAGAACAGAACCAGTCAAGAATTTGTTCCGAGATTCCGACAGTGGCAAATCTACGAAGAAGTAATGAATGATCTATTGTGTCAAAGGCAGCTGAAAGATCTAGACAAACAAGAATAACAGATTTATGTTGATCAAGATAGTATTGTATAGAAGTAGTAAGGCCTAATAAAGCATGTTCTGTTGAGTGATTATTACGAAAACCAGTTTGATTAGGATATAAAGCATGAGTTTGATTTAAAAAGTCAGATATTTGGTTAAATACTATTTTCTCAGTTAATTTTGAAAGAAATGGAAGATTTGAAATAGGTCTGTAGTTAACGCAGTCTGAAGTGCTATCTTTATGGTTTTTAATTGTAGGGTAAATTAAAGAATGTTTCCAGGCTGATGGTATTGTTGATATGGTAAGACTTTTTGTAATGAGTTTAAGAATAAATGGACCAAAGATAGAAAAGTGATGTTTTAGAATGTATGGTGGAATGGAATCGGAGGAATGTACTCTGATTATGTCAGACAATGTGTCCTCAATGTACTCAGACAAGATTGTATCTTGGAATTTTCCCATTTCACAGACACCTTTATTATTTTTCCCTATTGGGCCACAGGCAAGAGAGTAGCAGTAAAGGCTACCCTGAGCAGACTACTGGGCTGTGGTACTGGTACCTAAAGAGCGGGGTACTCAATATACTTTATGGTACCAAAGAATGGGGATAAATCCTTCTTCAGGTACATCAGTGATAGGAAAAGAAACACAAATGGGATAGTACGCCTTAGGAAAGCAGACGGGACTTATGCAGAATCAGATTCCGATAAAGCCGAACTACTAAACGAATACTTCTGCTCAGTCTTTACCTGCGAGGCGCCAGGGTCCAGTCCACAGTTGCAAGCAAGGCATAGCTCAGATGACCCGTTCTGGAATTTCGAGTTTACACCCAGCAGCATCTACTGCGAACTATCAAGACTCAAAGTGAACAAAGCCATGGGACCGGACAATCTACACCCCAGGGTGCTTAGAGAGCTGTGTGATGTCCTGGCGGAGCCATTGTCTGTGCTCTTCAATCTTTCCTTGAAGGCGGGAAGAGTCCCCTTGGACTGGAAAACAGCCAATGTAATCCCACTCCACAAAAAGGGCTGCAGGACAGAGGCTGAGAATTACAGACCGGTGAGTCTCACATCCATAGTGAGTAAACTCATGGAAACACTAATTAAGCATAAATTAGATACGATCCTGGACGAGAAGAATCTACGGGATCCCTGCCAACATGGATTTACCAAGGGCAGGTCCTGCCAATCCAATCTAATTAGTTTCTTTGACTGGATAACAAGGGAACTGGATGTGGGTGAGTCCCTAGACGTTGTGTACTTGAACTTTAGTAAAGCTTTTGATAGCGTTCCGCACCGCAGACTATTGAACAAGATGAAATCAATGGGACTGGGAAAGACATTAACTACATGGGTCGGTGATTGGCTAAACGGTAGACTTCAGAGAGTGGTGGTGAATGGTGCCTCTTCAAAAACGTCAGAGGTGATCAGTGGAGTGCCTCAGGGCTCGGTCTTGGGCCCGATCCTCTTCAACATATTTGTGGGAGATCTGACTCAGGGGCTTCAGGGTAAAATCACATTATTCGCCGATGACGCCAAACTATGCAACATAGTAAGTGAGAACACTTTACCAGACAGTATGACGCAGGACCTACTTCTATTGGAACACTGGTCCTCGACTTGGCAGCTAAACTTCAATGCTAGAAAATGTATGGTCATGCACCTCGGCAGCAGGAATCCATGCAAAACTTACACACTAAATGGTGAAACCTTAGTTAGGACCAAGGCGGAACGTGATTTGGGGGTGATCATTAGCGAAGACATGAAGACTGCCAATCAAGTGGAGAAGCTTCATCAAAGGCAAGACAAATGATGGGTTGTATCCAAAGAAGCTTTATCAGCCGGAAGCACGAAGTTATAATGCCGTTGTACAGATCCATGGTGAGGCCTCATCTGGAATATTGTGTACAATTCTGGAGGCCACATTACCAAAAAGATGTGCTGAGAGTTGAGTCGGTTCAAAGAATGGCCACCAGGATGGTCTCGGGACTCAAAGACCTCCCGTATGAAGAAAGGCTGAATAAATTGCAGCTATATTCACTCGAAGAACGTAGAGAGAGAGGAGACATGATAGAGACATTTAAATATATCACCGGCCGTATTGAGGTGGAGGATGATATCTTCTTTTTTAAAGGTCCCTCGGCCACAAGAGGACATCTGCTGAAAATCAGGGGTGGGAAATTTCGTGGCGACACCAGGAAGTTCTTCTTCACCGAAAGGGTGGTCGATCGTTGGAATGAACTTCCACTTCAGGTGATTCAGGCCAGCAGTGTGCCGGATTTTAAAAGGAAATGGGATACACATGTGGGATCTCTAGGGGGGTAAATTCAAGGGGGTAGGGTTGTTGGAGTGGGCAGACTTGATGGGCTGTGGCCCTTTTCTGCCGTCATCTTCTATGTTTCTATTTTGCCCAGTCTAGGATCTCAAGAGGGACAACTTAGTGTTATGATTCCTGCACTTCTGGATGGAGGCTCACTCTCCCTAATGAACTAGCTGTTCATCAGGGAGAGTTTCCCAAATCCTTGTATTCTGATTTGTGAGGAACTTCAAAAATGTTTATGGTTCTTGGCCCTGGGAATTTACTATTATTTCTAAATTGCCATTTGGGCTGTTGACTGCTCCATGCACCTTTTCAAAGGTGATGGTTTTGGTAGAGGCAGATCTGCACAAAAATGGAATACTAGTCCATCCTATTGCTTATTTGAAAGAAGAGAACTGTCAGGTAGTAAGTAGCTTGAGTGATTCAGTTGTTGCTGAATGTAAACTGGGTTGTGAACTTCACCAAGTGCATGCTTAAATCTGGCATAGTACCTAGAGTGCCTGTATTTTCACTGATGCATAGCAGGGCAAGTATTTTTTTACAGAACAGTGAATGATTGGGACCAGATGTGAGTTATTTTGGGAAAGAAGACTCCTCTGTGTGTGACTACATGAAGATTCTTGGGTCCATGGTGTGGACAATCATGTTAGTACAGAGGGTGTTTGATGCCTTGAATGCCCTCCCGAGGGAGGTGGTGGAAAGGAAAACAGTGATAGAATTCAAAAAAGCATGGGATAAACATAGAGGATCTCTAATTAGAAAATGAATGGCTGGATGCCCTACACAATTGACATTTTGAAAGTACAAAAACCCCCTAGGCAAACACACACAAACTTCCTGTTTTGTGCCTTATTTGCGGTCATGAGTTACTGGTTTTGTTTCTATGGCCGCTCTGATTGTTCTGCTTGTTCTGATCCTGGTTGTATGTTCCCTTTGCAATTGCTAATAAAGATAATAAAAAAAAGAAAAGAAAATGAATGGCGTAAATTGAAGAACTGAGGCCTGTACTGGGCAGACTTACATGGTCTGTTTCCCATATATGGGTGAATTCCCTAGGATGAGATCTTCCCTTGGTATTCTTACAGTATAGCCCAGAATCTCTATATGAGATTGTTTCCAGAAACATACATACACAGACATGCTTACTCTTCAGATGTATGTGTATACACATACAGTACATGCACCCTCATTTTTCAGGCACACACACACTCTGTTCTGGTGCTGCTGCTACTCAAAAGCTCATTGGGTCAGGGTAGGGCTACCAGATTTTTGGTCTGGAAAAAGAGGACGAATGGCCCTGCCCCATTCCACACACACCCCCCCCCCCCCCCGCCCTACCTTGTTCTGGCCCTGGCCCCACACAAACCTCGTCTCTTCAGGGCTACATCTGGAGGGCATCTGCGCATGCGTGTGACATCACTGCTTTGTGCCCTCCAGATGCAGCCCCGATATGCTTTTCAAAACCCAGACAAAGTGCCAAGTTTTAAAAAGCCGTCCGGATGCCCGGACAGTCCTCTAAAAAGAAGACATGTCCAGGTAAATATGAAAATCTGGTCAGTGCTCCCTTCCCCACAAAACACTCACTTTTGACACTGGCTTTCTTCATGGCCCTCTGAAGTTCTCAGCCTCTTCCACAGAACTTGAACTGCACCAGAATTCTCCTCTGTTCACTCCTTCCTTCCTGTTACTAGAGCAACCTTCCACTGACTGGAATCCACCACATTCTCTGTGCTGGAAGGGGGAAGATGGGAAAAGTATAAAGGGCTAAACTCTGTAAAATATCCAAACACTTTTGCCATTTGTCAGGAAGCCAATTTATACATTTAAGTTTGTGAAATATCCCCCAGATTCTGTATACAATGGCCAAAGCTGCATGTGCAAATCTGTGCACATTGCCTCTTTGTATGCACAACTTAATTGTTTAGCAAGCCAATCCGTGCCAATAATTGCCAATTAACAAGCAATTATCCCAGGACAAGCAGGCAGCCTATTCTCACATGTGGGTGATGTCATCCACAGAGCCCGGATGCGGACAGCCTCGCAAGCAGACTTGCTTGTAGAAATGTAGAAGTTTCAAGTCTGCCGCACCGCGCATGAACGAGTGCCTTCCTGCCCAGGACAGGGCGAGTCTCCTCAGTTCTCAGTTTTCCGCGGAGCCGAGAAGTCTGCTTTGACGCTCTTCGTGAAATTTCGTTGCTTTGTGCCTTCTCTTCATCGCGGTTTGTGTTAGTTCTTTTGCGAATCGCTGTGTTCATTTCTTTATTTTTTGTTTAAAAAAAAAAGAGACTTTATTTTTTTTTGTCGACTGACTGGCGGGGCAGGCCGCTTGCCCTAAGTCTGCGGACTTCGACTTCGCAGTGGCTATCTTCCCTTCTATGTCCCGACCAGTAACGGGCTTCAAGAAGTGTAGCCAGTGCCGGCATGTGATTTCCCTCATGGACCCACACCGCTGATGTCTTAAGTGTCTTGGTCCTGACCCTAGTCCAAAGTCATGCACGCACTGTGCTACTCTTCAACCTCGAGCTCTTAAACGTCATCGAGTTCAAGTGGAAAAACTGTTCAGGATGGACTCTTCGGCTACACCCTTGACCTCGGGCCCTGACTCGGTACAGACTTCAGCCAGGGGTCCTCCTGCTTCCACGACTCAAACCTCGAGTCTCATCAGACCTTCCTCGTTTGGATCTTCTTTGGCCTCAAGTACACCTGCTTTATTTTCCCTTGAGCTTCCCTCAGGTCAGATACCTAAGCAGAAGATTCCTGCGGTAGTCCTCAAGTTATCCAAGCATCTGTCCAAGCCAAAGTATGCTTCTACTGCTACCTCGGAGCCTATAACCTCAGCAAGTGGTCCAATTTCAGATTCGGATCCACAATTGCAGCTTCTCTCTAGACCATGTTAGAGCAGAAATTTGTTCAGTTACTGACCAAATACATTCCTTCCTCGACTCTGTTTCCTGCAGTCTGGGCAATAAGTAGTCTCCGGTGAGGTTGAGTCCCTGCCTGTGCCTTGAGCTGAGTCTACATACTCTATGCAAGGAGTCGAGTCTTTGCGAGTGTCTGGTCTAGAATCTACACACTCTATGCAAGGAGTTGAGTCTTTGCGAGTGTCTTGATTGGAATCTTCGCACTCCATAGAAGGAGCCGAGTCTTTGGGAGTGCTTTGAGATTCCTCGATCCAAACCACTGAGTCTATAAGGTTTTGATCTACAGCTTCTAGCCCTATTCATTCACCAACGGCACTGCCCGTCTCCAGGCATAGGGCTACCCCTCCTCGATCTCAACCGAGATCTACTTCCAGGCAGCATTCTCGTCATAGATCGAGTCCCTCATCGAAGCATCCATCGAGGCGCAGGTCTTCTGCAGAATAGCCTTCCTCGTCCAGGCCTGAATCCAGACCTTCCAGCTCTTCAAGGCCTCCAACCCCTCGACCGAGGTCTCCACTTCCAAACCCCGAGGACTCAGCTGATTCCAATGCCTCCTCCAAGTCTGTTTATTCTTTGGGTTACCAGAACTCTAGAGTGGCTTTACCTTCCTTCTCTACTCGAGGCGCCTTGAGGTCATCGAGTCCTTCTCGAGGTCAGGCTCTAGCAGATCAATTATCTTTTTCCTCCTTTCTTTGTCAAATGGCTGATGACATGGAAATTAAATTGGACGCTGGTTCTAAATATTCTAAGGAGTATTTAGAGGAAATGCATCTGCTTCAGCCTACTGCGGAGTCCCTCAAGCTTTCTCTTAATAGGCTTTTGTCTCAAACTTTCAAAAGAAATCTAGAGATTCCTTATGCTATACCTGCTGTTCCAGGTAAATTGGAATTGCGGTATAAAACACTACATTGCAAGGGATTTGAGAATTCAGAGTTATCTCACCAATCCATTCTTGTGGAATCTACATTAAAGAAGACCCATCCTTCCAGAGTATATGCCACAGTACCTCCTGGAAGAGAGGGTAAGACCATGGAAAAGTTTGGCCGTCGTATTTACCAGAATTCCATGATGTCCTCTAGAGTTTTAAATTACAATTTCATCTTCACACTTATTTGGTTTTTGATTGACCATCTTCCAAGTTTTATGAAGAACTTGGATGAACATAGACATGTGGAGTTTCTGGAGCTCGGTGCTACCTTGGCGCAACTCCAACTACAGCTTCTCCAGTCATCTTATGATGCCTTTGAACTTTCTTCCAGTAGCGATGTGTCGCCTGGCCTGGCTTCGCACCATTGATATGGATCCTAATCTTCAGGATTGTCTGGCTAATATTCCTTGTGAAGGCAATGACCTCTTTGATGAATCCATAGAGGCTGCCACCAAGAAGTTGTCATGAAAAATCTTTTGCTTCTAATGTCAGACCAAAGCCTAAGCCTTCTCGACCTCTTCCAACTTTCCAGAGGCGTTTTCCTCCAAGGGCGGTTCCTTATATTCGAACACCCGCCAAAAAACAGAAGAAGCAACAGAAACCTTAACCTTCTGCTGCACCCAGTGGTGTACCTAGCATATGTGACACCCGGGGCCCATCATTTTTTAACACCCCCATCTGTACAAAAAACATGATTTTTAGTAACAAGCCACACGTCACACATGAGTTCCTAGGAAAAGGCAGCATCTTACATATGCAGTGAGCAGTACAACATCAATACACCCATTGTAAAACTAAACAAGCCAGACTAGTACTGATCAATCCTGCAATCAATCCTAACAAAAACCATGTCTTTCGAACACACAGAAAACACCTTAGCCTAGTATGGAATATGTCATCACAAACTAACCCCTCCCCCTTTTACAAAACTGTAGTGTGGATTTTAGCCATGGTGGTAACAGCTCTGACGCTCATAGAATTCTGAGCATCAGAGCTGCTACCACCACGGCTGGCCCTAAAAAACGCTCCACAGTTTTGTAAAAGGGGGGATAAAATTGAAATACATAGACAAAGGTTAAATTGAACCAGTAAGAAGCTGGACTCTGCATACAGTGCACCACAGAAACAGTGACACATATCTCCTAAAGCAGGGGTGTCCAATGTCGGTCCTCGAGGGCCGCAATCCAGTCGGGTTTTCAGGATTTCCCCAATGAATATGCATGAGATCTATTAGCATACAATGAAAGCAGTGCATGCAAATAGACCTCATGTATATTCATTGGGGAAATCCTGAAAATCCGACGACTGCGGCCCTCGAGGACCGACATTGGACACCCCTGTCCTAAAGCAATAAATAAATAGAAAATTTTTTTCTACCTTTGTCTTCTGTGGTTTCTGCTTTCCTCATCTTCTTGTAACTCTCTTCCTTCCATCCACTGTCTGCCGTCTCTCTTCCCCTATATGGCAACTTCTCTCCTTCTATGCCCCTTCCAGAAACTGTATGCCTCTCCCTTCCATCTCTCCTTTCACCCCCATTGGTCTGGCATCTCTCTCCTCTCCTTCCCTCTCCCACACCTCTCCTCTGCAATACCTTTCCCTTTCAATTTATTTTCTGCATCTGTCTAGATTATGTTCTTACTACCCTCTCATCAATGTCCTTTTTTACTGTCTACCTAAAGCTTGCCACCTCTTTCTCTCACCCCTCCAGTGTTTCCCTAACTCAATACTTTTCTCCCCATCATGTGCCCTCCTATTATTTATCCCCTCCTTCCATCATGTACCCTCTTTCTCCAACCCTTCCATCTAGTACCTTCTCCTCTCTCTGTCCACTTCCATCCAGCGTCTGCTCCGCTCTTTCTCTCCTCCCATTTCTTTCCTGCATTTGCTCCCTTATTTCTCCCATCTGCACTTCCATCCAGCATAGGCTCCCCACTACCATCCAATGTCTGCCCTTTCTCTCGCCATCCACCCCTCTTCAATCAGCATCTGCCCCCTTTCTTTCCCTCCAATATCCTTCCCCCTTATGTCTCTCCCCTTTCTCTGTACATCAATTATATCAGCACCACACTTCCATACCACCCTGCCCCCTTTCTTTCCCTCCACCACTCTTCCATTCCAGCAATCCTGCTCCTTTCTCTCCCTTCATGCAGCAGGTCCCACGATAATTGTAGCTGCCGGCTGCCAGTCCACCCCACTCCGACGTACTTGCTCTGGAGCGGACTCAGCAGCCGCATGCTGGAAGGGCCCATGATGACTCGTCAGCTGACTCTGCTCCAGAAGAAGTAAGTTACGTCAGAGAGGGTGGACCCGGCAGACACAGGGAGTTGTGGCAAAGTCCCACAATGACTGCGTCTGCCGGGTCCATCCCCTCTGACGTAACTTACTTCTTCCGGAATAGAGCCGGCAGACGAGTCAGCACGGGACTTTCCTGCACCTCAGCACGGCTGCCGACTCTGCTGCAGAGAAAGTAAGTCAGAGGTAACGTGACCATTTATTTTTTTCATCAAAAGGGGACATCTATTAATTGACTGTATCTTTTCTTTCATTTCTTTCTTTCTGCACTCAGGCTCAACAATTGTCCCTTTCTATTCCCTCCCTCCTTCCTTCCCATGACCTTAGTGCCCTCAGTGCCTCCGTCCTGTGTCCTTAGTGCTCCCAGTGCCTCCGTCCTGTGTCCTTAGTGCCCCCAGTGCCTCCTTCCCGTGTCCATAGTGCCCCCAGTGCCTCCTTCCCGTGTTCCTAATGCCCCCAGTGCCTCCTTCCCATGTCCATAGTGCACCCAGTGCCTCCGTCCCGTGTCCATGGTGCCCCCAATGCCTCCATCCCAGTGTCCATGGTGCCCCCAGTACCTCCTTATGTCTCCCCACTACCTTCCAGATTTTAGCCATCCCCAAAGCCAGCCTGCCTGTCTACCTATCTCCCTCCCTTCCTGCTGCGCTAAAGCCAGCCAGCTTGCCTGCCTACATCCTGTCCTCCCTGCCGTGAAAAAAAAAAGTGCTTCTCCCCTTCCTTTCCCCCGGTTTGCGCCGCTGCAATCTTACCTCCCCCCGCTGACATCAATTCTGATGTCGGAGAGGACGTTCCGAGCCAGCCAATCACTGCCTGGCTGGCCCAGAATGTCCTCTCCGACGTCAGAATTGACGTCGGAAAGACTTCTTGTCGGCTGGGGGAGGTAGCTAGCAGAGAAGCCAATCAGGGGAGGTGGGTGGGTTGTGAGAATAGCTGCTGGAGGAAAGGAAGGGCAGGAGGACCCGGACCTGGCCATCTGTGCACCCCCCCAAGCCATGCACCTGGGGCGGACCGCCCCCCCCCCCCTTGGTACACCACTGGCTGCACCTAAAGCTGATCAGCCTTTTTGACTGTCTCACACAGAGCATAACCTCCATTGTTCTGCCTCTGTCTTCCCTTCCCCCTATAGTAGGTCGTCTCCATCATTTTTACCATTGATGGGAGACCATTACATCCGACCTCTGGGTGTTATCAAAAATCAGGGAAGGATACTCTCTTCATTTCTCTCATATTCCAACAGAGCTTCCTCCAAGAGAGTATCCTTCCAATTCATCCCAGACCGCCCTTCTTCAGAAAGCTCAAGCTCTGCTTCATCTCTGTGCCATCGAGGAAGTTCCATTGGAACAGCAGAGCAGGGTTTTTTTCCCCGTTACTTCCTAGTTCTGAAGAAGATGGACGATCTGCGGCCCATTCTGGATCTCAGGGCTCTCAACAAATTTTTAGTCAAAGAAAAATTTTGCATGCTGTTCCTGGCATCCCTTTATCCCCTTCTAGATCAGAATGATTGGTTATGCTCTCTAGATCTCAAGGAGGCTTACACTCACATCCCCATTCATCCGGCCTCCCGTCAGTACCTCAGATTTCGGGTGGGGAATCTACATTTTCAATACAGAGTGCTACCCTTTGGCCTGGCATCATTTCCCAGAGTGTTCATCAAGTGCCTCGTAGTGGTAGCAGCAGCTCTAATGAACCTTGGTCTTCAGGTGTTTCCTTACCTAGACGACTGGCTCATCAAAGATTCAACATCTCAGGGGGTTATTGTAGTGACCCAACGGACTACATGGTTCCTACAAAGCTTGGGATTCAAAATCAACTTTCCCAAATCCCAACTTCAGCCCTCTCAGAATTTACAATTCATCGAAGTTGTTCTGGACACTATCCAACTCAGAGCATTCCTTCCTCAACAATGTCTGGATGCTCTTATTCAGTTCTGTCACAAAGTGTCTTCCCGCTCTTCACTCTCAGCAAGACACATGATGGTACTGCTAGGTCACATGGCCTCCACAGTACACGTGACTCCTTTTGCCAGACTTCACCTCCGAATTCCTCAGTGGACCCTGGCATCTCAGTGGATGCAGGCTTGCGATCCACTGTCTCGACACATTACAGTCACTCCTTTGTTGAGACAGTCTCTCCACTGGTGGATGCTCTCTTCCAATCTCTCCAGAGGTTTACTGTTTCAAACGCCACCTCATCAGAAGGTCCTCACAATAGATTCTTCAACTTACACTTGGGGGGCTCACCTCGATGGTCTCCGTACTCAAGGCCACTGGTCCAGCATGGATCATCAGTGCCATATCAATCTGTTGGAACTCAGAGTGATCTTCAATGCCCTCAAAGCTTTTCAACATCTTCTTCACGACCAGGTAATCCTCATCCGAATGGAAAACCAAGTCGCTATGTACTATGTCAACAAGCAGGGAGGAATGGGATCTCTCTCCCTTTGTCAAGAAGCTCTGAAGGTTTGGGACTGGGCAATCCTCCACAACACCTTCCTGAAAGCTGTTTACATCCAAGGGACAAAAAACTGTTTGGTGGACAAATTGAGTCGTCTTCTGCAACCTTCTGCTTTTCATCAGCCTATTTTCATCTGCTCATCCGGTGGTTTCCAAATTTATGAAAGGACTTTTCAATGTCAAACCTCCTCTCGAACTGCCTCCAGTGGTTTGGGATCTCAATGTTGTTCTTGCTCAATTGATGAAGCCTCCATTTGAACCAATGTTTATGGCTCATCTGAAGTATTTCACTTGGAAAGTGGTGTTTCTCATTGCCCTCACATCTGCTCAAAAAGTCAGTGAGCTGCAAGCATTAGTTGCTGATCCACCTTTCACAGTTTTCCATCATGACAAGGTGGTCCTCCGTACTTATCCTAAATTCTTACCTAAAGTGATTTCAGAATTTCTTCTCAACCAATCTATTGTAGTTCCAGTGTTTTTTCCAAGACCTCATTCTCATTCTGGAGAATCAGCTCTTCATACTTTGGCCTTCTACTTGGAACACACCAAACTGCTCCTCAATTTTTTGTCTCCTTCGATCCAAACAAATTGGGACATCCAATTTCTAAGCGTATCATCTCCAACTGGATGGTTGCTTATATATCTTTGGCTATGCCCAGGCTGGACTGCATCTACAGAGTCGTGTCATAGTCCACAAAGTCAGAATCATGGCGGCTTCAGTAGCTTTCCTCAGATCCAATCCTATTGAGGAAATTTGCAAAGCTGCCACTTGGTTCTCGGTTCATACTTTCACCTCTCACTATTGTCTGGATGTTTTCTCCAGATGGGATGGCCATTCTGGCCAGAGAGTATTACAAAATTTATTCTCCTAAGTTGCCAACACTCCCACCATCCCATTCTGGTTAGCTTGGAGGTCACCCACATGTGAGAATAGGCTGCCTGCAGGCAGCTATTCTCACAACCCACCCACCTCCCCTGATTGGCTTCTCTGCTAGCTATCTGAACTGAGGAGACTCACCCTGCGCTGGGCAGGAAGGCATTCGTACATGCGCGGTGCGGCAGACTCAAAACTTCCATGTTTCTACAAGCAAGTCTGCTTGCGAGGCTGTTCGCATCCGAGCTCTATGGATGATGTCACCCACATGTGAGAATAGCTGCCTGCTGTCCCTGGATAACAACTGTTACGGTAAGTAACTGTGCTTTATTGGCATTAATTAAAATTTAAATGTACAACTTTCTAAGCATATTCTATAAAGATGTGCACATAAATTTTATTGCGCAGATCGCAAAAGAGGTCATGGTTAAGGGCATACTGTTATAGAATACACTTAATCTGCACACAACAGGCGCAGGCATTTGGGCCTATCATTGACATAAATGCCTTTGTCTAAATGTTACCAAAATTAGCTAAGAAATACTTTCTTTCTTGCTAAACAAGCAACCATATGTGATTTATACCGACCCTCAGTGGCACCACTCAGGACTCAAAATTTTCATTGTCCTGAGCTTTACGTGTCTGCTCGTCACTGGGTCTCATTACTTTTTTTAGAGCTATATCTTTTTAGACTTTTTATTTATATTTATTTATATTTTATATATATATACTTAGCTTAAAACTGTGGCTAAGTTTGCTTGGCTTGAGATGTCAGCGTTTTTAAGGGATGTCCAAGCCGACATGTTTCGCCGAGATAGCTTTTTCAAGGCTTCATCCCTGCAAGTACAACCGGCATAGCCATGTGTTAATAACTTTTAAAATACTATGTCAATACTTAAATTTACAGTAGAAGAAACGCTCTTCCTATAGAACTAGCTATCACTTTTCCGATAACTTAGCTTGTTTCTTACCTCTTCACTGCCGACTACCTCTGTAACCGCCAATTCTTTACACCGGAAGCGGCAGCATTTGTTCATTTAAATATTAAGGGCCATCTGACAAGCCCGAGGTCACGTAGTAACGTAAGCTCCAGCGTGACAGACAGTTCCGTACAGTGATTTATGACTTTTCAATTAGCAGAATCCTCCTGCTCAAACGGTATTCTAAATACATGGTTAGACTAGTGACATCCATTCCAGCTCATTATTAAGCCCGTTAGGGGATACTGTGTTCAAGACATAGATCCACCTTTGTTCTTTATAGTTTAACCTTTCTTCCACATTTACCATTCCCTCCCTCCCTTCTATTAACTGATCAATTATTCTCCACTTCAACTGGCTTGGTTCATGTTGTTTACTAATGCAGTGTTCTACTATAGGGGCTTGTAACGTTCTAGTTTTAATCCTTGATTTATGTTCATTCAATCTTATATGAATAGCTCGAGACGTACGCCCTACATAAACTAAGTTACAAGGGCAAATCAGTACATAAATCACTTTTTCTGTTTTACAGTTTGTAGACCCTGAAGCTATTATTCTTCTCTTTGTTTGAGGGTCTGTCCACGTAGTGCCCTCAATGGTGTTGGCACACCATTGACAACTGCCACATTTACCGTGACTACCTATTACCTTGTTTGTGCCCTTCTTTTGTTGATGTAATGTTTGGCCAATAGTTTTCCCTCTTTTCCCACCTTCTTAGACTTTTGAATAATATTCATATTCCATCTGTTACCTTTTTAGTTACCCTGGATGTAGTTTCCCTATATACCAACATTCCACAACAGGGAGCTTTGGATGTAATTAAAGAGATTTTGGATAAAAGGGAGGGTACACAAAGAATTACTACAGAGTTTCTTATGACTCTAGCCCAATGGGTGATTAAAAATAACTATTTTGAATTTGAGGATGTCTTTTATCAACAGACGCAAGGAGTGGCCATGGGTGCCACGTTAGCCCCCTCAGTGGCTACTCTCTATATGAGTAAATTTGAGGAAAATGAAATCTACCCTTCAGCTTTTTTCAAACATATGGTACTATGGAAAAGATTTTTAGATGATATTTTATGTCTATGGCAGGGCACAAAACAAGAATTATTACAATTTTTGGAATGGATAAATACGAGAGACCCTCATCTTCAGTTTACTCCTACATACCATGAGAACACCATTGAATTTCTGGACATACTAGTAACTAAACAAAACAGTCAATTAAACACTGGCCTTTTTAGAAAATCTATCTCCCGTAATGCTCTTCTCCACTTTTCTAGTTACCACCCCTACCATTTAAAATTTAACCTCCCGGTTAGCCAATTCCTTAGAGTAAGAAGAGTTTCTTCTGACATTAAAGATTTTAAGAGAACGGCTAATGAACTGCGAGAGAGATTTCAAACTCGTGGGTATCCAGACAAATCCATCCGCAATGCATATATGCGAGCAAAATATGCGAATAGGGAACTTTTATTAAAAGAAAAAATTGTGGTTGAAGAAATAGATAAACTTATATGTGTGTTACCTTACTCAGAAGCAGGGAAGGAACTGATAAGTCAAATAAAACATCACTGGCCAGTTTTACAACTTCATGAAATTTTTACCGAGATTCCTATGTTTTCTTTTAAAAGAGGGAAAACTATTGGCCAAACATTACATCAACAAAAGAAGGGCACAAACAAGGTAATAGGTAGTCACGGTAAATGTGGCAGTTGTCAATGGTGTGCCAACACCATTGAGGGCACTACGTGGACAGACCCTCAAACAAAGAGAAGAATAATAGCTTCAGGGTCTACAAACTGTAAAACAGAAAAAGTGATTTATGTACTGATTTGCCCTTGTAACTTAGTTTATGTAGGGCGTACGTCTCGAGCTATTCATATAAGATTGAATGAACATAAATCAAGGATTAAAACTAGAACGTTACAAGCCCCTATAGTAGAACACTGCATTAGTAAACAACATGAACCAAGCCAGTTGAAGTGGAGAATAATTGATCAGTTAATAGAAGGGAGGGAGGGAATGGTAAATGTGGAAGAAAGGTTAAACTATAAAGAACAAAGGTGGATCTATGTCTTGAACACAGTATCCCCTAACGGGCTTAATAATGAGCTGGAATGGATGTCACTAGTCTAACCATGTATTTAGAATACCGTTTGAGCAGGAGGATTCTGCTAATTGAAAAGTCATAAATCACTGTACGGAACTGTCTGTCACGCTGGAGCTTACGTTACTACGTGACCTCGGGCTTGTCAGATGGCCCTTAATATTTAAATGAACAAATGCTGCCGCTTCCGGTGTAAAGAATTGGCGGTTACAGAGGTAGTCGGCAGTGAAGAGGTAAGAAACAAGCTAAGTTATCGGAAAAGTGATAGCTAGTTCTATAGGAAGAGCGTTTCTTCTACTGTAAATTTAAGTATTGACATAGTATTTTAAAAGTTATTAACACATGGCTATGCCGGTTGTACTTGCAGGGATGAAGCCTTGAAAAAGCTATCTCGGCGAAACATGTCGGCTTGGACATCCCTTAAAAACGCTGACATCTCAAGCCAAGCAAACTTAGCCACAGTTTTAAGCTAAGTATATATATATAAAATATAAATAAATATAAATAAAAAGTCTAAAAAGATATAGCTCTAAAAAAA
Source organism: Geotrypetes seraphini (assembly GCF_902459505.1). Lineage (NCBI taxonomy): Eukaryota > Metazoa > Chordata > Amphibia > Gymnophiona > Dermophiidae > Geotrypetes > Geotrypetes seraphini. The sequence goes on along the minus strand of NC_047094.1, from coordinate 16,504,474 downwards.
GTAATGAGACCCAGTGACGAGCAGACACGTAAAGCTCAGGACAATGAAAATTTTGAGTCCTGAGTGGTGCCACTGAGGGTCGGTATAAATCACATATGGTTGCTTGTTTAGCAAGAAAGAAAGTATTTCTTAGCTAATTTTGGATATATGAAGTAAGCACCTAGAATTATATATAGTGCTTTAGGTTTGTCTAAATGTTAGTCATGTGGGTGGGTGCTACGCTTGATTCTGTAAACTATGGCTAACTCTAGAGGCGGTTTATAGAATTGCACTAAGTGCCGAACCTTTTGGCATTGATTTTTTTAGGTGATTTGCCCCTATATTATAGCTCTAAACGTATATTTATTTTTTATTTATTTACATCTCTATTCCGTACTATCCAAAGTTCTTGTTTATATGATTTGAGATTGGCTGAATATTGAGCTCACACATTTCTAGTATGTTCATAAATTCAGTAAATATCGGACTCTCATAGTTTACTGGTTAATGACACTGAATCCATCCTGTCTTCTGTTTTTCCTTCCACTTTCTTTTGCTATACTTATACATTCAATCATTTTGTTGTTCTGCTGTTCCTTCTTGAGTTAGGTCCCCTAATATAACTTCAATGTACGTCTAGGAATCTTATTGCAAACTTCAGTGAATCCTTTATGAAATCTGCAGAGTATAAGAAATTGTATGATATGTTGAATAACTAAATAATGCCATTGTTTTACATCTTTCCAGAAACATCCAGATATTGCCCTAAAGGAAATGATGCACAGCCTACATTCTGTAACCTTAGTGAACTCAGGCAGTAGGCAATCTACTGCACATTCTCCAGTTCCCTATTTGAGCCCTGAGGCTTTAGAGGAAATTGCAGTCAGTACCAAAAGTATTGCCCTTATTGCAGCCCAGAGACGATCAAGGGCTCAGATGCTGGAATCTTCTCATGGGTTAGAACGAGAGAAGGGAGACAGCCTGACCTCAGAGCACTTCTTGGAGGAGGATGTAATAGAGGCAAAGTATATGCAGTCCAGCTTCACACCGGACCCAAAAATGAAAGGCGCTGTGAGTTTGGAGAGCCTCTTAGCAGACCAACAGAAGAAGGCTGGAGTCAGGAAAAAGTTACTGCAACCCAAAACACGGCAAGAACTAAAGGAAAGATTCAGGGAGAAGTCCTTGGAGAGGAAAGCCAGGAAAAAAAGGTCCCATTCCTTTGAAGCTCTCTCTCAAGCGGTAACTACTACATATACTTCTTATTCATTACTGTAAATAATGTGCTTAATTTGCCTTTCAACCAAAATTCATTGCTCATGATTATGGGAGATTGTTAAATGTGGCTTATGATAGATTTAATTGGCTCAAACACACAGATTTGTTATTATATCTAATTTTTGATCTAGAAGCACTGTTAATGTGCTTTATTTTGACTGTTCCAACATATTAGCAATTCAAATAATGCCTATGCTTCTGCCTGGAACAGCCTTCCACAAATTAAGGAGGTTAAATTGTGCTAAATTATTTCTTTATTAATTATTAATACTTATATATGCATTGGTTTTGTAATGGAGGCAAGAAAATTGTATTAGAAAATGACTCTACTTTTCACTTCTCTATTACCCTCCAGGTACTTTAGTTAGATTGTGAGCCTTCGGGACAGTAAGGGAATTTTTCAAGTACCTTTCTTATTTCTAATCTTAATGTATATTTTCTGTAAACCGCTTAGAACCTAACGGATGTAGCGGTATATAAGAAATAAATTACATTACATTACATTACATTACTCCAAAGTCTGGCCCTGATTCTTGACAACTACTATAATGTATTTGTAATACCCTGCAATGGTATTTCATAAAATTGCTTAGTTTCTCTTCCATACCAAAATGCTTACTCATCTGAACAGAGAACACAAGAGATGATTAGTCAAGGATAAGGCTGGTGAGGAAGGATGATCAGATGAGAAACACAATAAATGGCAGAAAGTTCAAGGAAATGGCTTGCTAGTATAGCATAGTTACTTACCGTAACAGGTTTTTATCCAGGGATAGCAGGCAGCTATTCTCACATGTGGGTGACGTCATCGACGGAGCCCGGATGTGGATGCCTCACAAGCAGACTTGCTTGAAGAAACTCGAAGTTTCGAGTCGTCCGCACCGCGCATGCGCAAGTGCCTTCCCGCCCAGCGCAGGGCGCGTCTCCTCAGTTCAGATAGCTAGCAGAGAAGCCAACCAGGGGAGGTGGGTGGGTTGTGAGAATAGTTGCCTGCTGTCCCTGGATAACACCTGTTACGGTAAGTAACTGTGCTTTATCCCAGGACCAGCAGGCAGGTATTTTCACATGTGGGTGACCTTCAAGCTAACCAGAATGGGATGGTGGGAGTGTTGGCAATTTAGGAGAATAAATTTTGTAATACTGTTTGGCCAAACTGTCCATCCCGTCTGGAGAAAGTATCCAGACAATAGTGAGAAGCGAAGGTATGAACCGAGGACCAAGTAGCAGCTCTACAAATTTCCTCAATAGGTGTAGATCTGAGGAAAGCTACTGAAGCTGCTATAGCTCTAACCTTATGGGCTGTGACTTTACTATGAAGAGGTAATCCAGCCTGGGCATAGCTGAACGAGATACAAGCTGCCATCCAGTTGGAGATGGTACGCTTAGAAATAGGATGGCCCAACTTATTTGGATCGAAGGAAACAAAAAGTTGAGGCGCAGTTCTGTGTGGTTTGGTGCGTTCCAAATAGAAGGCCAAAGCATGTTTACAGTCCAGAGTATGAAGAGCTGATTCTCCAGGATGAGAATGAGGCTTTGGAAAAAACACTGGAAGAACAATGGATTGGTTGAGATGAAATTCCGAGACCACTTTAGGGATGAATTTAGGATGAGTACGAAGAACCACTTTGTCATGATGGAACACCATGAATGGTGGTTCAGCAACTAAAGCTTGAAATGAGGGCTATAAGAAACACCACTTTCCAAGTGAGATACTTGAGATGAGCCTTATCAATTGGTTCAAATGGAGGCTTCATAAGATGAGTAAGAACAACATTGAGGTCCCAAACCACAGGAGGCGGTTTGAGTGGAGGTTTGACATTGAAAGTCCTTTCATGAATCTGGAAACCATAACATAAGAACATAAGAAGTGCCTCTGCTGGGTCAGACCAGAGGTCCATCGTGCCCAGCAGTCTGCTCACACGGTGGCCCAACAGGTCCAGGACCTGTGTAGTAGTCTTCTATCTGTACCCCTCTATCCCCTTTTCCTTCATAAATTTGTCCAATCCCTTCTTGAACCCTAATACCGTACTCTGTCCTATCACGCCCTCTGGAAGCGCATTCCAGGTGTCCACAACCCGTTGGTTGAAGAAAAACTTCCTAGCATTGGTTTTGAATCTATCCCCTTTCAACTTTTCCGAATGCCCTCTCGTTCTTGTATTTTTTGATAGTTTGAAGAACCTGTTCCTCTCTACTTTCTCTATGCCCTTCATGCCCACCGGATGAGCAGAGAGGGGTTTCCCTTCAATAGGCTGATGGAAAGCCGCAATTGCACTGAGATGGACTTGGATGGATGTAGATTTGAAGCCAGAATTGGATAAGTGCAAAAGATAGTCCAAAATAGAAGATAAGGAGGAATACTGAGGCTCCTTATGATGAGAAAAACACCACGTAGAAAATCTAGTCCATTTTTGGTGATAGCATTGTCTAGTGGTAGGCTTTCTAGAAGCTTCTAAAACATCTCTTAGAGATTGAGAAAACTGAAGAGGAGTTATGTTGAGAGGTACCAAGCTATCAGGTGTAGAGACTGCAGGTTGGGTGAAGCAGAGATCCTTGACTCTGTGTAAGCAGAGAAGGAAAAACTGGTAGAAGGTATGGCTCCCTGCTGCTGAGTTGAAGTAGAAGGGAGTACCAAGGTTGTCTTGGCCACCAAGGAGCAATTAGAATCATGGTGGCATGATTGTTCTTCAACTTGACTAGAGTCTTTAGAATGAGAGGGAATGGAGGAAAAGCATAGAGGAAAAGATTCGTCCATTCCAGAAGAAAAGCATCTGCCTCGAGGCGATGAGGAGAGTATATCCTGGAGCAGAATTGAGGCAGTTTGTAGTTGTGGGGAGCTGCAAAGAAGTCTATCTGAGGCGTTCCCCACTGTGAAAAAATGTGATGAAGAGGGGAGGAATGGAGTGTCCATTCATGAGGCTGGAGAAGACGACTCAAGTTGTCCGCCAAGCAATTCTTCTTCCCTTGAATGTAGACAGCTTTGAGGAATGTGTTGTGGCGAATTGCCCAGTCCCAAACTTTCAGAGCTTCTTGACAAAGGGAGGGAGACCCCGTGCCTCCCTGTTTGTTGACATAATACATGGCGAATGAGGACTACTTGGTCGTGAAGCAGATGTTGAAAAGCATTGAGAGCTCTGAGGATCGCTCTGAGTTCCAACAGATTGATATGACACTGACGATCCGCACTGGTCCAGAGGCCTTGAGTACGGAGACCATCGAGATGAGCTCCCCAAGCGTAGGTCGAAGAATCTGTCGTGAGAACCTTCTGATGGGGGGGCGTTTGAAAAAGCAAGCCTCTGGAAAGATTGGAAGACAGCATCCACCAACGGAGCGACTTCTTCAATGAAGGAGTGACTGAGATGTGTTGAGAAGGAGGGTCGCAAACTTGCGTCCATTTAGATGCCAGGGTCCACTGAAGAATTCTGAGGTGAAGTCTGGCAAAAGGAGTTACGTGTACTGTGGAGGCCATGTGACCCAGAAGTACCATCATGTGTCTCGCTGAGATGGAAGAGCGGGAAGACACTGTGTGACAGAGTTGAAGAAGAGCTTCCAGACGTTGTTGTGGAAGGAATGCTCTGAGTTGGACAGTGTCCACCAATGAATTGTAGATTCTGTGAGGGCTGAAGTTGAGATTTGGGAAAGTTGATTTCAAATGCCAAACTTTGTAGGAACCAGGTAGTCCGTTGGGTCACTACAATAACCTCTTGAGATGTGGAATCTTTGATGAGCCATTCATCGAGGTAGGGAAATACCTGAAGACCATGATTCCTTAGAGCTGCTGCTACCACTACCAGGCACTTGGTGAACACTCTGGGAGATGAGGTCAGGCCGAAGGGTAGTACTCTGTATTGATAATGCAGATTCCCCATCCGAAATCTGAGATATTGACGGGAGGCAGGATGAATGGGGATATGAGTGTAGGCCTTCTTGAGATCCAGAGAGCATAACCAGTCGTTCTGCTTGAGAAGGGGATAAAAGGATGCCAGGGACAACATTTAAAACTTTTCTTTGACTAGAAATTTGTTGAGAGCCCTGAGATCCAGAATGGGACACAGATCGAACTGGTTCGATGGCATGGAGACAAAGCAGAGCTTGAGCTTCCTGAAGAAAAAGGGCGGTCTGGGAAGGATTGGAAGGATACTCTCTTGGAGGAAGGTCTGGAGGAACCTGAGTGACATGAAGAGAGTATCCTTCTCTGATGATGGTAAGTACCCAGAGGTCGGACATAATTGTTATCCATCGATGGTAAAAAAGATGGAGACAACCTCCTATAGGGGAAAAAGAAGGCAGAGTCAGAACGATGGAGGTTATGCTCTATTTTAAACAGTCAAAAAGGCTGAGAAGCCTTATGTGCAGCAGAAGGTTGAGATTTTTGTTGTTTCTGAGGCTGCTGTTTCTTAAGAGGAGGGCGAGTATAAGGAGCCGGCTTTGGAGCAAAACGCTGTTGATAAATAAGAGCAGGGCGTGTAGGTTTTGCAGGAGCAGGCTTTGGCTTGGGTCTGTCAATAGAAGCAAAGGATTTTTCATGGTCAGACAATTTCTTGGTGGCTGCCTCGATAGATTCATCAAAGAGGTCATTGCCTTCACAAGGAATATTAGCTAAGCGGTCTTAAAGATTAGGGTCCATGTCAATGGTACGAAGCCAGGCAAGACGACGCATAGCCACAGAGCAAGAGGCCGCTCGGGCAGACAACTCAAAGGCATCATAAGATGACTGGAGGAGATGCAAATGGAGTTGAGATAAAGAAGCAAGGACTTCTTGAAGTTCAAAGTGCATTTGAGTATCCAAATAATTCAAGAACTTTGGTAGTAGAGAAATGAGGAACTCAAAATAAGTAATAAAATGAAAATTATAATTGAGGACTTTAGAGGACATAATGGCATTTTGATAGATGCGACGTCCGAATTTGTCCATAGTTTTCCCTTCCCTTCCAGGAGGAACGGTGGCATAAACCTTGGAAGGATTGGACCTCTTCAAGGAGAACTCGACTAGCAGGGACTGATGAGATAACTGTGAGTTGTCAAAGCCTTTGCGATGTACAGTTTTACACCTAGAGTCCAACTTTCCTGAAACAGCTGGTATGGTATAAGGTGTTTCCAGGCATCGACCAAAAGTCTGATTCAAAAGCTTATGAAGAGGAAGCTTAAGTGACTCTGCCAGAGGTTGAGGGAGATGCATGACTTCGAGATACTCCTTAGAGTATTTAAAGCCAGTATCTAATTGAAGATCCAAGTCCACAGCCATCTGACAAAGGAAAGATGAGAAAGATAGCTGATCCGCCAATGCTTTGCCTCGAGAAGGACTCGAGGACATCGAGGCAGCCTGGGTTGAAGATGAAGCCTCTGCAGGAAAAAAGGCATCAAAGAAACATGGTGGCTTGGATGAGGCAATCGAAACCAGAACATCCTCGAACGAGGAGTCGGTGGTCTAGTCGAAGTTGGGGTAGATCGAGGCTTAGTTGAAGAAGGTCGTTCTTTAGAAGAAGAACTATGCCTGGAAGGATGCCTCGATGAAGGCCTCGATCGTCTGTGAGAACTGTGCCTGGTAGCAGATCTCGAGGATCGAGGAGACTTCGCCTTGGAGACTGAAGCAGACAATACTATCAAAGAATGGATAGGACTGGAGGCTGTAGATCGAAGCTCCAGAGGCTTGATGGAGGAACCTCGATGCACTCCCAAAGACTCTGCTCCTTGTATAGAGTGTGAGGATTCCTGCCAAGGCACTTGCAAAGATTCTGCTCCTTGCTTCACGTGCTTAGATGCCAGGCCAGACACTCGCAGAGACTCTACTCCCTGCAAAGAGTGTGCAAGCTCAGACCGAGGCAAAGGAAGTGGTTCAACCTTGCGGAAGTTTGCAGAATGCCCAGGCTGAATGAGAGGAAGAAGCTTCGGTCCCATATTAGTAAGGAACTGAATGAATTGCTTCTCCAAAATGGTCTGGAAAGAAGCCGGCAAGGATGGATCCGCGTCTGAAACCGGACCACCTGCTTTGGCTGGAGGTTCCTTCGAGGTAGTGTGAGTGTGGTTCGACTTGGAAGTCTTAGGCACTTTAATCACTACCACTGGAACCGACTGCTGAGCTATCTGACCTGAGGAAACAGGGGAAGATACAGCAGATGTCGTCGAAGAAAGAGCCGCTGCAAACGACGAAGGTCTGATGAGGCTCGAGGTGGAAGCAGTAGGAGGAACCTCGGGAGTCGAGGTCAAGGTCGCCTTTGAAGTTGAGGGATCAGTAGAAGATTCCATCTCGAAGAGTTTGTCCAGCAAAATACAACGACGATTGAAAGCTCAAGGCTGAAGCGTTTGACAAGGCAGGCACGACCTAGGATGATGTTTCGGCCCAAGACACTTAAGGCAGCGACAGTGTGGGTCCATAAGAGAGATCGCGCACTGGCATTTGTCACACTTCTTGAAGCCCGTGATAGGCCGGGACATAGAAGGAAAAGTAGCCGCCGCAAGATCGAAGCCCTTGGGCTGCGGCCGAGCGGCCTGTCCCGAGAAACGGACGGAAGAGGAAAAAATTTTTTTTTTTAAAAACTGAAAATGAAAAAAATAAAATAAGAACAGCGATTCGTGAGGAAAAAAAATACAAACCGCGGTTCAGAGAAGGCACAAGTAACGAAGTTAAACGCAGAGAGTCAAAGACGGACTTCTCGGCTCCGCGGAAAACTGAGAACTGAGGAGACGCGCCCTGTGCTAGGCAGGAAGGCACTCGCGCATGCGCGGTGCAGGCAACTTGAAACTTCGAGTTTCTTCAAGCAAGTCTGCTTGTGAGGCGTCCGCATACGGGCTCCGTCGATGACATCACCCACATGTGAGAATACCTGCCTGCTTGTCCTGGGATAAGGTCTAATATTCTGAACTTTGCTTGTAGTGGTAGGGTTAAAATGGAAAACAACCCCCCCCCCCCCCAAAGTAGGAAAAGACATGGAATGAAAGAAACTTATACTGTACAAATGTAAGAGCCTTCACATATGTACCATGGACTGGATTCTGGAATTGTCTACATCGGCCTACAAAAACGGCACTATGTATCAATCGCACACAGGCACCAGAATCGTGACTACCGTTGAACATAGGTGCCGGGAACATAGGCTAGGGTTTTGAAGGTCTACATTAACAGCACTTATATTTGATGTGAATCGCATCTACAGAGGTGTCTAGCAGTGCCTAAAGGTCATTTCCAGCCAAAACCACACCTAATTGACCTGTAGATGCGATTCGGGAACCACTTTTTAAAAATGAGGTTTTAAATGACATAGTGAATTACTGTGCCGATTAAAGCCAATTAAACCAATTAAGTTAGGCGGCGGTAGGGCACCAACTGCCACCTAACTTATGGCACCATTTCCAGAATCAGCCCCCATGTGTTTTCATGGCTTATCCACAAAAAGCAAGACTATATCTCAGTTATGCTACTGAAAATATCATTCAGGAAGCAAGATGGAAGGGATATATTTTTTTAATTTGGAACTTTAACTCATGTATTGTTTTGCTGATGTTTAATCCTGGCATTTACGTAGTGCCTAAACCAGGGTACTATATAATGTATCATGTCCAGGTACAACGAGTTCCTTCCTAAGTGGGTACCTGAATTGCTGGCAAATTAAAACTTGCCAAAGATCATAGTGAGTTTCAATGGCAGAAGCAGGATTTAAGCTTATGTTTCCTGGTATCCAGCCCATTATGTAACTACTAGGCCCTTTGTTAGCAACATTGTATGGCAACCTGCCCAAGAAATCTTCCAAGGCCCAAGGAGATGTTGTGTTGTGCTGAGACCTGACACAATCAGAGGAATGGGATGGAGGTGAGAGAGATGGCAATGATAGCCAAGCCTGTCTCCTTGAAGGAGATCATCCAATGAAACCTGCTGCTTCTGAGTCCTGTATTTTCTCCTATACAATTCCAGCCAGCACACCATTCCTCCTGGCCATGGTACCAAGAACAATTTTAAACCTTGGGGGCAACAAGATTAGCACAACTGGCTCATGAAATTTGAATATACCTATTCAGAGACAGCACTGTGTAGATGGGAGAAGTTGCATGCCAATCAGAGTGTGCTTACATGCTATCATGTGGCACATGTGCTGGACATAGCCAACCCCTACACTAAGCCACCACTTGGTTGATTTCAGGACTAATAGTATATCACTAATGTGGGATATGGGGTTGATTTGGTAACTCTCCCAGAGACACCAGGTATAAAATAAGATTATCTCCATTCTTAATAGTGATGGAAGAAACTTTTGAAGCTGGAACATGTATGTGATATGTTTGTCTTTCAGTTCTCAAAAACAAAGCCTCAGAATTCTCCCAGACGCAAACTGAACAGTGTTCCTGATCATAGGCAGCTACTTCCTGGTCAAAACTCCAAATTCTTCTTGCGATCCAAAGTCATAAGCAATCTGTCCCACAGTACACCAGCTGCTACAAAGGTGAAATTCCCTGTTAGCCACCATGAAGGTAGGAGCCAAGTGCATCTGTATTATGTCATCGGGATTCTTGCTTGTTAATGCGTTATAACTGCAGGTGCTTGTAGCATGTCTGTAATATACCTATATTAGCCAATGAAATCTGTGCTGGATCATCAACCCCAATTCTTTTGACCCAGGGCCTGTGTCCCAGATGGACATAGGTGGCATCAGCAGCTGGTACAGGCCAGGGAGGAAAGATGAAGTAGCTTTGGCATCCAACACAGGCTAAGGGATGAGTAAGTAGGGCCACATGCAAAAGGCCAGATGCAAAAAGATGTTTCTTCTCAACAGCCAGACTCTAGAGAAAGAGAACAGTTATGTACGAGGTCTGTTCAAAAAGTTTCAGGACAGTTTGAATTGTGTGCCAACAAGAAGTTCTTTTGAGATGTGCCAGATGGCATTGAGTAGCTTGAAACTTTATGAGTAACCTCCTTTTTCTGTTTGTTGATATCTGGTTTTGTCTCCGAGCTACAGCAGTTTTTGTGAAAGTGTGTTTTAGTTATCGGCTATTTTTCTTCATATATGACCTCAATGAGTAGCGCTACAGCTTGAAGTTCTGTTTTAAATTGGGTTAGACCGCTACAGAAGTAGCTTGTGGAGAGCATGTCATGAGTTGTGGAAGTTGTTTTGAATGGTATTCACACTTCAGACGTGGTCGTGAATCAGTGGAATATGATTCGCAAACTGTAAGACAATCAATGTCAAATGATGATCAAGGTTTTATTAAAATTTGATTTAATCGCTTATCTAATTTCTAAGCGAGTTTACAATATATAAAAAAAGAGAATTGGCAGTGGAATGCAACATCTCCATTGGTTCATGCCACAACATTCTAACAGCGAAGTTGGGGATATCTCACATTGCAACAAAGTTTGTTCCACGGTTGATGACCAACGACCGAAAGAACAACCATGTCATGATCTGTCAGAATCTTTTTGAGCAGGCAAATGAAGATGAAACATTTCTTGATAAAGTAATAACTGGTGATGAAACATGGATCTACGGTTATGATGTGGAAACCAAAGCTCAATCATCTCAATGAAGAACCAAAACATTGACAAGACCGAAAAAAGCTCAGCAAATTCAGTTGAATGTCAGTGATTTTAACTGAGTTTTTTGATAGTCGCGGTATTGTTCACTATGAATTTCTGCCATAAGGACAAACTGTCAACCAAAATTACTATCTGAAAGTGTTGAAACGACTTCATGAGAGAAGTGACCCGAACTTTGGAGGGAGCAGTTGTGGTTCCTGCATCAAGACAATATTCCCGCTCACACCGCTGTCAAAATTCACTAATTTTGCACAAAAAATGCTAAATGACAGTTCTTCCCCAGTTCTCCTGACTTGGCCCCTGCTGACTTCTTCGTTTCCTAAACTTAAATCCACGCTGAAAGGAAAGCGATTTGACACCATAGAAGACATAAAGGGCTCCTTTAACTAAGGTGCACTAGCGGTTTTAGCGTGCGCTGAAGATTATCGTGCGCTAACCTTACGCTACACGAAAAATACTAACACAAGCTCTATGGAGGCGTTAGCGTGTAGCATGCGCTAAAACCACTAGCGCATCTTCGTAAAAAGAGCCCAAAGTGTATAGATAAGGAAGGGGAGTGCTTTGAAGGGGACCCAATGAAGTTAGTTGTAAGATTGTTTAATAACTTTTTATAAAATCAGTCCTGGAACTTTTTGAACACACCTCATATAACACTGAAGATGGGTAGCTGGAGAGAAGTTTGGTATAGCCCTTTTTCTACCCCCAGTATAGTACCTTTTTATTTTCTGAGACAATTTCCCCTGTATCCACTCATAAATGGGACAAGTTAAACATTAATTTAAATGTTGTATTTAATAAAGGATTCATGGATGGAGGAGGTAATAAGTTGATTTAGGAAATGTCAAAGTGGACAGCTCAGAAGTAGAGACATCTACTGATATCACCTAGATTTCTTGAACTTCAATATCATGAAAAAAAAAACAGACAAGTGTCTTCTAAATAAAAGGGCCCAATATTCTAGGGATTTATGCTCTTAACTTTGTGTTATGCTCATAAATTAGCTTCTTTGAAAAATTATTAGGGATGAATGCATAACTTTATATTCAAAATTTCACAAAACTCCTAGGGCTCCTTTTACAAAGGCGCGTTAGCGGGTTTAACGCGTGTGACTTTTAATCACGCGCTAGCCGGAAAACTACTGCCTGCTGAAGAGAAGGCGGTAGCGGCTAGCGCGGCCAGTGGTTTAGCGCACGCTATTACACGCGTTAAAGCGCTAACGTGCCTTTGTAAAAAGAGCCCCTAATTTTAGGAAGCAATAGGAGTGGATTTAGGGCAAGGAAAAAAGTTAGGAGCTTAGCACTAATTTTCAACAGTAGGCTCATAAATCTAAGCAAATGAATGGTAGGCTTAAATTTATTTGCGTGGAGGGGCATAATAAAAAAAAAACTGTTTAAGTCCCTTTTTGGCCTAAGGCCTTAAACGTTAAAAGCAGAAGCAGGGAAAGTGTCCATAACCAAAACAAACGTCCTTGTTTTGATAATGGCCTGCCTCTATATTCAGCTGTTTAAACGTCCAGACCACCACTACATCTACACTTGTACCCAAATGATGTCTACACTTATACCCCATAATGAACCAAAAAAACGCATAAGCCCAAAACATCCAACACAAGGGCTTTTAGGCGAAGGAGGAGCCAGTCCTTCGCCTAAAAGCTGGATTTTGTAACCAGTGTCTGTCAAAAACAACACCGGTTACAGAATCCACACCAACACCCCCCCCACACACACACCACCCAAAGCCCTCTTGCCCCGGCAATCGTGCCCCCCCCCCCCCCCCGCCGAGTACGATCAGGCCAGGTGGGAGCCCAAGCCCTCCTGGCCCCGGTGACCCCCCCCGATTCGATCTGGCCAGAGGGAGCCCAAGCCCTCCTGGCCCCGGCGACCCCCTACCCCCACCCCCCACTACAGTATGGGCAGGAGGGATCCCAGGTCCTCCTGCCCTCGACACAACCCCCCTCCCCCCAATGACCACCCCCCGATCGGCCCCCCTGCCGACCCACGACCCCCCGGCCGACCCCATGACCCCCCCACCACCCCCTTCCCCGTACCTTCAACGTTGGTCGGACGGACGGGTGCCAAGTCCGCCCGTCTGGCAGGGCAGCCAGCTCCGGAATGGGGCCGGATTGGCCCTGGCATCTGAAACCCCACCCACAGGTGGGGCCTAAGGCGCCTGGGCCAGTCAGAATAGGCCCGGGAGCCTTAGGCCCCTCCTGTGGGGGAGGCATCTCTCCTGCCGCGATGGTTGTGGTGGGTGGGTGGGTAGGTTGCCGGGCCGCTGAACTGATCGCGCCAGCGGCCATCAGCTCAGCGGCCCCTTTTCGGCACTTAGACCTGGTTTGACTTTGTCTAAGTCAAAAAGGTATAAGTGCCGACTAGGCAACCTGCCTAAGGTTTTGGTTATACCTGCTGCACGCCTAGGTGTAAGTCGGCCCACCTCCCACCCACTGCCCACCCTTTCCCCTCTTCTAAACACGCCTCTTTTCTCTCTGCGTTTAGAGGCAGAGGAAAGGCCTAAGCTGGTTTTAGATACGTCTAAAAACCAGCTTTGGTTATGGGTACTTGGGACAATCAGGCTTTTTGATCGTCCAAGTAGCCATTTAGGACACTTTTTAGACTTTTTTTTAAATTATGAACCCCATAACTTTTAAGCTCCTAAATTGAGATGAATTTCAGATGAAAAGTTAGGAAGTATAAGTTTGGCTGAAAATAGGGCACAAATATAGAAATTTAATTTAGAAGCACAAATTTAGGAGTTTAGCTTTTATTTTACCTTTTATTTTTCCTTTGGAATATCGGGCCCAGACTTCTTATCTTGTCTTCAATTAATTTGTATTATTGGTTAAGGTGAAAATTTCAATAATGTGTACACTTTTTTCTAAAGCCAAAAGTTAAGTTTTCTTTCTCTTTTTTAATTCTTTGATCTTAAATAGATGAAGCTCCATTACAGGTCTTAGAGATCACCAGTACGCCACCAAGCACTGTCCAGCAGAGCAATGCAAGCCAAAACAGGGGACAAATCCTGTATAAACAGGTCAAAGGTCAGCACTGAAAAAAATAAAGGAAAAATTGTTTAAAGCAGGTATGGGCATCTATGGTCGGCAAAGGCCACAACTCAGGTTTTCAAGATTTCCATAATGAGTATGGATGAGATTGATTTGTATGTAGTGCTTCCATTGTATGCAGATGGATCTTATGCAAATTCATGGTGGAAATATTGAAAACCCTCGAGACCCATGGTTATCCTCCCCTGATTTAAAATATGGTTATGAACTGAGCTGTACAGCTAGTTTTATGGCGTAAACCAGTGTATCGCAAACTGTGTGCCACCTGAGATTTTAGGTGTAATACGAGATGCCAGGGAGGAGGAGAGGCGCTGGCTGAGTGCCTACAGGACGGGCCTCTCGCAGCAAGAGGCACATTCTGTAGGCAATCAGCTGGCATCAGCGCGGTCTCCTTCTCTCTGCACGTCTTCCTTTCTAGCACCCCCCACTGGCGGCTCAGGGCTCATCTGGAGGGCCTCCACGCATGCATGGACATCACGCATGCATTTCCAGATGCCTCGAGCCACGGCCACTACATTTAGTATGGCTTGACAAAGTTTGTGAGACATTTAAGTACACAGTCTTGAAATATGGTGGATGTGGGTCTGGGTGTGTTAGTATTATAGTGGTTGGGTTAGTATTATATTGTTTTTTATGGGCTGATTTTATGTTATCAAACAGAATGAGGTGATTTATAGGGACAATCTTAAACTAAACTAAAGCTTAATTTTATATATCGGGTCATCAACCTAAGGAAGCCTGACTCGGTTTACAACAATTAGATAAAAACTAAAGAAAGTTTACAATGATTAAATAAAAACTAAAAAAAAACTAATAGCAAAGGTTTCAAAGAAATTAGTTTTCAAAATGTTTGGCAAAAAGAAAAGTTTTTAGAAATTTATGGAAAGAACTGGGGCTCCTCAGAATTAAAGGGAGTTCAGTCTAAACTTTGATAACACTATATTTAGAGCTTCCATTCTTAGATGTTTATAAATTGTAAGGTGTTTATTTTCTAGCTAATTAAAATTTTATAAGAGAGAATATTGATGTGTTTGGTCTATAGGCACTACTGCTGAGTACCTTTTCCAGCAGAACCAAATTTACATCATTTTAGTTGTTGGTGCAGAAAAGGCACAACTGAATGGAGAATACTAGACAAGTCAGGGGAAGAGTGTGAGACTACTAGGGGTAGTAGTGATTCCTTAGTATCCCTTCCAGACTAGGGTTACCAGACATCCTCCTTTTCGAAGACATGTCTGGGGGTCCGGACAGCTTTTCAAAATCTAGCACTTTGTCCGGGTTTTGAAAAGCTTCCTTGAAATTGTGTCGGGCAGGAGGGCATTTGTGCATGTATGGATGACTTCCTGCCCTATGAGAGCAGGCAGTGGGGGCGGGACTGGGCATAACGGGGTGAGGATGGGTTGAACTGGGCAGGTCTAGGAGGTCCAGATTTTACTGTACCAGACTAATCCAGAAACTAGGGGTTATATCTCTCAGCCAGTGGGTAGAGATCTAGAAACAAAGTAGTTCTGTGTGATTCTCCCCATAATGGGCACTGTGTGGCCACACAGGCCCGGATTCTCGAACCAGCACCAATATTGGTGGCTGCCTTAAACGTAGACAAGGGTTTTCTGGGCCTACATTTCAGGTGCCTGTCTTCACATGAATCATGCCTACTTAGGTGCTTTAGGCCACCCAATACCACTTCTGGCATTGGTCATGCCTACTTTGGTATTCAGCGTTCTAAAGTGCTTATTTAGGTTCAATTCCAGCACCAGTATACACCTCAAATCTTGGTTAAAAATGCCATTTGGATGGCGTTTTTATTGGAGGTATGAACACTTATTGGCACCTAGAAAATCGGTGCCAGTTTGAGAATCCAGGCCATAGTGCTTAGTATTTATCTGTCTCGAATCGATAGAATGGACAGACTATGCAGTTTCTGGATCATTTATTTGGCTGTGGCAGTTCCTGACTCGGTTGGAGAACTAGGAATCAACAAAGCA
This sequence comes from Geotrypetes seraphini, assembly GCF_902459505.1. NCBI lineage: Eukaryota > Metazoa > Chordata > Amphibia > Gymnophiona > Dermophiidae > Geotrypetes > Geotrypetes seraphini. The sequence continues at coordinate 16,488,651 of NC_047094.1, read as the reverse complement.
GAGGGGTTCCACTTCTGGGATTTAAGCTTCATTAAAAAAAAAAAAGAAACTTGAGGAACAAGTTTCTCTGGAGCTAAGGATAAATTGGCAGAGTCTGAGTTCCCTCCTCCCAAACTCTCCCCATGGTGTCTTCTGAAGGTAAATTTTTTATGGAATCTGTGCAAATAAGATACTCTGTAGATGAATTAGCTACTTCTGAGGGAGTTTGGGTCTATAGACACAGTTTCTGGTTGTAAAGTGTCTTCCTTCAGGTTCCTTCCAGAGAACTGGCTTTTATTTTACTATGTCTGAATGCTCTCTGGAAGTTGCCATCTGAGTAACCCTGGTGGGTACTTGTACCAAAACAGTCTAGTCTAGTGAGACATAGACTCTACCACGGCTCTCTGCTGTCAGGAACAGTGCTATGGGAGCTGTTTAGGCCAGAGCACCAGGCTCAATTTTGGAGCTGGCCAATGTGCCAGAGGTAATTGATGGACTGTTTCTTTTTCTAAAGGATCCCACTGGAGGTACAGCAACACAAATCAGTGTTTATACTGTAATATTACAAGTGTTTCTCTAGGTTGGTGCTTGTACTATCACAATGCACATTTTGGACATTTATTTTGTGCTTCTTAAATAAGCATTACACAAGAATATTCCTTGTGCCTTATTAAGCACTCTGAAGCCTAGTATGCTGTAATATTTGATACTAAGGGGCACATTCAAGTACTCCCTACATTTAGCATACTCAGGGGGGGAACTTGGGATTCAGTTGCCAATTCCTTAAGCAGGGGTACCTCTTCCGTGGGTGCACAGGTGGAAGCACCTTTTTCACCTTTTTCCTACTAGCTATATTTGGAGTGTCATGTAACTTGGCCTAGGGTCCTGGACCATGTTTTTCTGTGATCGGTAGGTATTCAGTTTTTGGCATAAACCAAAATTTTAAGGGTGTTTGACCTATGAGCATCTGAACCCTTGGGAGTTTAGGTATTCTGCTTTGAATGCTTCTGAAGCCCCATGTTTTCCCTGAAACAGTTGCTATCTAATGCTCTGATCTTATATTTTGTCTGATAATGCTTAATTCAATTTTTTTGATTGCAAAGATTTGTTGTAAGAACACCTTCTGATGTTATCTCTGGTCTAATCTCTAGTTTTGTTTCTATATTCTCAACTTATTTTGGTTCACTGGTATGCTTCTATGTTTTCTATCCTTGGGAGTTAACTCTGATTTGGCTTCAGGCTTAAAGTCTCAACCTACTTGGGAACTGCTTTACTTTGTGCCACAGGTTCTGGTCTGGTCTGGTAAGGATACTAAGGAAGGAGAAATTCTTACTTGATAATTTTCTCCTCTATAGTCCATATCAGACCAGTCCAGAAACCCATGTTAACTGAATATTCTTGTTCTTACTTCTACTCAGGACTGTTCTATTTATCATTATACAATTTGAATTGCTTCTGTTTGGAGTTTTCTCAAACAATTTCTGTCAAATTCCAGGTAGCTCCTGATCCAGTTGGAGAACTGGGTGTCAGTAGACTATGACACTACCTTGTTAATATAGGTATTTGATGAAGGCAGCATTTGACCTAAAGAATGAACATAAACTCTTTTGTTTGGTCATTCAAACATAAACTAATTTGTTTGGTATTCTATGGCTACATGGTGCCCTTATGGGATGAATCATACAGAACTACTTTGTTTCTATGTCTCCATCTGCTGGTTGACAGAGAGTTAACCCACAATTTCTGGACTGGTCTGGTAGGACTAAAGGAAAGAAAATAGGTGAGCATAATTTCTTCTTATTGCCATATTGAGAAAGAATCAAACCACAGTTTATAATAAAAGGAAAATATTTTACCATATTTTTATGCTGGAGATTTCAAGACTTCTAGAAACCCGTTCATTTTCATAAAAACACTTTTTTTGTGTTTATGAAGATTTCATGTTGTGCAAATGAGGGTCCTTTTTATAAAGCTATGGTAGCGATTCCCCCACGGCAAGTGCATTTGTTTTGGGGGAATCACTAGTGCAGTTTTGTAAAAGGAGCCTTTAGTGTGCTAACCTTTAAGGGATTTTTAAAATTTGTATAAAGGACATTTTAAGGACCCTTATTCTTGGTTGGGAAACCTTATTTTACATTAATTCTACTCCTTAATATCATTTTGAAGTTGAGATATTTTTATATTGATTAAAACATTTTTTTCCCATAGGGCCAGCAGAAAGTGTAAATAATTCTACCCTGATTCATCCTGGGAGTCGGAAGAAACGGACAAGCATAAGCATACAGAGTCAGACCAAACCAGAGAACAGAAAACGAAAGTGACAGAGGGAGGCTGTAGGCTCTCTCTTGTTTACTGTGATCTGTCAATGAGAAAGAGACAGAAGAGGAAACAGGCACTGCCAGCTGTCAGAGCGCAGCTTACCTTGAGGCTCAGAAAGAAAGCAGGTCTACAGTGCAAAGGAAATCATACTCCTTTACCCTTAAAAACCACTCAAGCCTTTCACTAGAGAGACAGCATTCCTGCTTACAGATGAAGAAACTTAATGCAAAGAAACCCAAAATCTGTTCAAGTATCAAACTGTACATGTTAGGTTCTTGGACTTAGCTGCAATTATAATTAGGCTTTCATGTATGTTTTAAATGAGAAAACAGAGTTAGGTTTTATATTTTGAAAGGGATGGGTATGTGATATCTGATGAAGGAGCACTGAAATTGAAATGGGTTACTTGGGGTGAAAGGCCTTAGGGTTAAATAGTATTTCTGCAAGTCAATGTTTAATCCTCCCCAAATTTCTTTTAGTGATATAGCGATTAGCACCTCTGATACAGAAGTGCTCATGTATTGTTTTTGTTAAGGTAAAATAATGATCCCATGTGAATAGCATGGAACATTTTTAGTTATTTAAGACTGAAAGACTTGGGGAGAGTACTTCTGAGCCATGTTAGCATGAGCAAAAACCTGAACTCGGGTTTAGATTGTTTGGTTTTGGTCCTAGGGATTGAGCTGGGATGATTTCTGTACCCAGGCATTATCCAAATAGCAGAGATGGACGGAAAGTCCCATGTTATTTACTATAATTGTAACCATTCTAAAAAAAAAAAAAAAAAAAAGAGATTTTTCTAGCTTTCCATGTTTAATACTGTAATTCCTATTAGCTAGGAAACATTTAAACACATGGAAAGTTATTTTTTTTCCCAGGAAGTTTCATTAGTTGATCAGTGGCTAATGTCAACAGAGCAGAGGGGTTTTGAAGCACCCTCTTTGAAATGATGTTACTGTCCATGACCAGAGAGGCTCTGATTTTGGAGGCTCAAACTAGAGGTAGCAATTCCACATTATAATTAGTACTAGAAGAAAATATGTCGGTCCTACTCATATCCTATCCTTCTCAAAAATCTCTTAAATCAAATATTTAAATGGATTGCTCTGGGATCATTCCACTTCCCTTTCATGGGGTTCTAACATTCCAGACCCTGGACTCACTCAAATAAACCATAATGATTGCCATTTTATATCAGAATTTGCTTATTCTTTTATTTGTTACAAACCTTGATCTAACATGGTCCCTGAGATCATAACTTACATGGCAAGTTGCAAGAAGTTCAATAAAATTGTTTATGTGCCAACTGTGATTTACATCTTAACTGCCATTTGCTTTTTTTCTGTCATACTTTTCTTTTTTAACTTTTGGTTCATTTGCTTGCTGTTGGTCAGAATATTTTTGGTGCCTCTATCTGTATATTGAACCATACTTCTAGAAGCAGAATTAAAAGGTCTATGTGATATGCATAAATACATTATTGTGTTTTTCATTAACTTAAAATTTTATGAAATGTTATTCAGAACTCCTGAATCATCCAAGTTTTGTCTTGTTTTACTGTGGAAAGAATGAACATGATAAAATATAAAACTGCTGATGGTTAAACAGTGGTCTTTCACAGATGGACTTAATTTGTCTATCAATGTTGAAATTCATACCTTAGAAACATAGAAACACGATGGCCAGGGCAGGATTAATTCGTCGAGGGCCTCTATGCACACAAGTCCACTGGGCCCCCTGCCCCACACTGCCCCCTTCCCCACCTCTGCCACGCCCTCATTTATTTACCCATTTTCTTATTTACTTCTTTATTTCCACTTTATTTCTTTTATTTTAAAATTCAAAACAAAGATTACCCATATCAGTGCCAGTGTAGTTTTTCTTCTATGCAACCTCCAAACATCTCTGACCAAATCCCCCCCTGGTTCACAGTCATAAGCACGTGGGACAAAGCCGAGCTGGCATTAGAGACCAGACAATTGAGCGCAAGACTCCAGCGTGCCACCGTAAAAGTTAATTTTAAAGAGCTCCGACAGGGGGTATGAGGGGGAACCCCTCCAGTTTACTTAATAGTGTTTTTAGGGGAACAGTTAAGTTTCCTGTATAATGTGGGAGGTTGCACCCCCCACATCCCCCCCAACGGCAGCAAGAACCATATTAAGTTAAATGTGGGGGGGTTTCCCCCCACACACACCCCTTCGGAGCTCTTTAAACTTTCACGGCGGCACGCTAATTGTCTTGCACTAATTGTCTGCTCTCTAATGTTGGTGCGGCTTTGTCCGGCACATTTTTGCCCGTCACTATCCCCCCTTCCTTCCTAGAGGAAGAGATCTTCAGCTGGCAGGGCTTTGGGGAGCCCACCAACTTATATTTTGCATTTGGGTAGGAGGCATGGGGCATGGCAGAAAGAAAATTCAGTGCCTGCCATTTTATTGGACTAATACAATTCTCAATTAGCTTTCTGAGGTTAAAACTACATAAAATATTCTGAGGTTAAAACTGCATAAAATATTGTTTCCCTCTGATTATCACATATAACATAGACATGCCAAAATAACATCGTTAATCGTCCCTGTTATAATAGGGATAGGGCACAAATTAAATCAATTCAGAAGTACAAACAAGCTTTAAATCATACATTGATGTCAGAAAAGTTCTAAAAGGCGATTATCAACTGAAATATATCTTAGCATAAGAAGGCATTGGCAAATACTTGAGTTTTCAGCATTTTCTTAAAATTCAGCCTCCCTACACAAAACCGCAGGATACCAGGCAAGGCATTTTATAGTTCTACGCCAGCCACAGATATCATTGACGCTCCGATCCTAGCGTGCATAGTCGACATTCTACCCTCCAAACTCAATTTCATCCCATTTACATCTCTAAGGGCTCTATTAATAAACGATTATCAATACAGCTACAATAATACTTTATCCTAAAGCAAAAATAAATAAATAAAACAAATATAAATTATTTTCTACCTTTGTTGTCTGGTTTCTGCTTTCCTCATCTTCTCATCATTCTCTTATTTTCATCCATTGCCCTCGCCATCCAGTGTCCGTCCTCTCCTTCTTCCATATGTCATCTTCCCTCTTTCTATTTCCCTTCAATAAATTGTCTATCCTGTGCCCCTTCTCTCCTTTATGCATGATTCATCTCAGCTTCACCCCCCTCTCCATTTTTCTGGTCTGGCATCTCTATCTCCTTTCCTTCCCTCCCCCATGCCCTAGCATCTCTCTCCCCTCTCCTTCTCTTCTATCTCTACCTCTCCCTCCATGGTCTGTTATCTCCTTTCCTTCCTTCCTTTCCCTCTCTCCCATGGTTTGGCATCTAAACTAAACTAAACCTTAAGTTTATATACCGCATCCTCTCCACGGAAGTGGAGCTCGGCATGGTTTACAAGAACTTAAAATATCTCTTCCCCCCAGACCTCCTTTCCATCTGCTATTTCTTTTCTCACCTCCTTTCTTCTTTAGTGCCAAAAGGTGGGAATGGATCTTTCACATTCAGCTTTCTTCAATTTTTCTGTCTCCTTCTCAAATCTGTGTATCTTTTCTTCTTCCCTTTCCTTCATGTGCAGTACATCTCCCCTCTTTCTTGCTCCCTCTCTCTCCTCCCCTTCTATATGCAGACTTTCTCTCTTCCTTCCATGTGCATTTCCCCTCTCCCTGTCCTCCTATCCATATGCCAAATTTCCTCCTCCCCATTTCTCTCTCTCTCTATCTTTACCCCACCTAGCATCCTCCCTATCTCTTTTTCCACCCTCTCCCCTGACACCCAATTTTGGCTAGCCACTGGCTGACGTCCCTCTCCCTGGGCAGGAATCGCACAAAACTTGCAGTCTCACCTTCAAATGAAGACAGATCCGGGCCCGGCAACGCGGCAGTGGCAACCCTTCCCTTGCAACTTGCAAGCGGTGCTGCTGGGGCTCCAAGGCTGCCCTCTGACGCGATCCACCCAGGCAGAAACAGGAAGCTGCGTCAGAGGGGAAGCTATTGGATGAGCACAGCTTGCAGGAATGGTTACCGAACTTGCCACCGCTGCCGGGGGGAGGGGCGATGCCAATGCCAATTTTTCACAGAAGGGGGGCCTGATGCTGCTGATCTATCCAGGGGGGGGAGGGGCGACGCTGCCAATCTTTCTGGGGGGGACCAACGTTGGCAATTTTTCTGGGGGAGGCCCGGCGCTGCTGATCTTTCCGGGGGGGGGGGAGCCCGGTGCTGCTGATCTTCCGGTGGGGCCCAGCGCTGCCAATCTTTCCCGGGGCGGGGGGGGGGGGGGGGAGGCGTGCTGCCAAAAGGGAAAAAAAAATAATAAATCAGAGTCCTGTTTGTTTCTTCAGCGGGCCCCCCTGACAACGTCGGGCCCTAGGCACGTGTTCTTGGGACTATTCAATAATCCGGCCCTGATGATGGCAGATAAAGGCCAAATGGTCCATCCAGTCTGCCATCTGCAGGAACCATTATCTCTTCCTCTCCCTAAGAGAGATCCCATGTGCCTATCCCTTTCTTGAATTCAGACACAGTCTTTGTCTCCACCAACTCCTACAGGAGACCGTTTTACACATCTACCACCCTTTCTGTAAAAAAGTATTTCCTTAGATTACTCCTAAGTCTATTACTTCTTAACTTCATCCTATGCCCTCTCATTTCAGAGTTTCCTTTCAAATGAGACTTGACTCATGCGCGTTTAAATATCTATATCATATCTTCCCTCTCCTGCCTTTCCTCCAAAGTATACATATTGAGATCTTTAAGTCTGTCCCCATACGCCTTATGACGAAGACCACGCACCATTTAAGTAGCCTTCCTCTGGACCAACTCCATCCTTTTTATATATTTTTGAAGGTACAGTCTCCAGAATTGCACACAATATTCTAAATGATGCCACTGTATAAGTCTCTGCTGAGACCTCAATACCTCATTTTTCCTACTGGCCATACTTCTCCCTATGCACCCTAGCATCTTTCTAGCTTTTGCCGTCACTTTTCCAACCTGTTTGGCCACCTTAAGATCATCATGTACCTTGCTGCATATGTTAAAGTATTAAAACTTTCAAATCTTCAGAATGCAGAACTCAGATGTTTCCAAGATGAGGAAAAAGTGTGCTTATATCCAAGTGGTACAAAAATCTAACAGTGTACAGTACATAAGAACATAAAAATAGCCTTATGGGTCAGACCAATAGTTCATCTAGTTCAGTAGCCCGTTCTCACAGTGGCCAATCCAGGTCACTAGTACCTGGCCAAAATCCAAAGTGTAGAACATTTCCTGTTAGTGATCTAGGTCAAGCAGTGGCTTCCCCCATGTTTTTCTCAATAACAGACTATGGACTTTTCATCCAGGAAATTGTCCAAATCTTTCTTAAAACCAGCTACACTATCCACTCTTACCACAACCTCTGGTAATGCGATCCAAAACTTAATTATTCGATGAATGAAAAAATATTTCCTCCTATTAGTTTTAAATGTATTTCCCTGTAACTTCATTGGGTGTGCCCAGGTCTTTGTCATTTTTGACAGAGTGAAAAATTGATCCACTTGTACCAGTTCTACTCCACTCAGGATTTTGTAGACTTCAATCATATCTCCCCTTAGCTGTTTCTTTTCCAAGCTGAAGAGCCCTAACCTCTTTAGTCTTGTGCTAGTGTCAAGAACTTCTTCCTAGTAGCAGCAGCTTTTCACAATTTGCTGCTCTTGTCGGCATCGGGACTTTCTCACTGCCAGGTCCCACCGACTTCCTGTTTCCGCGAAGATAGGACCCAGCAGATAGAAAGGCCCAATGCCGACTGCAGGGTGACAAAGGAGGGAGAAAAATGCTGCACCTGATTGGGGAGAGAGAGAAGGAAGAATGGGGAAGGGAGAGGAGATGAAAGGGAGATGCCAGACCATGAGGAAAGAAAGGAGGGAGGAAAAGGAAGAATGGAAAGGAGATGCCACTGTATAAGACTCCGCTGAGACCTCAATGCCTCATTTTTCCTACTGGCCAGGGCATGGGGGGAGGGAAAGGAAGGGAAGGATACAAGATGCCATACCAGGGAGAAAGGAGGGAGGGAAAGGAAAGAGAGGAGTTACCAAAGCATGGAAGGGATTGAGAGAGATGCCAGGGCAAAATAGAAGGGAAGGAGACTGAGATGCCAGACCATCGGAGAGGGAGGGAGGGAAAGGAAAGAAAGATGTCAGAGCATGGAGGGAGAGATAAGAGATCACAGGGCATGGGGGAAGGAAAGCAGATGCCAGACCATGGGGTATGTTAGGGTGAAAAGGAAGGAAGGAAAGGAGAAGGGAGAGATGCCAAAGAATGGGGGAGTGGAGACAGAAAGATAAAATGGAAGGGACAGAGTAAAAGGGTGGACGCTGGATGAAATGGAGAGTGAAGAGAAGATGAGGAAAGCAGAAACCAGAGATGTCAAAAGGTAGAAAAAGATTTTTTATTTTATTTTAGAATAAAGTAGTGTATTGTAGTTATATTGATAAACATTTATAAATAGAAAATGGAAATGAGGTAATCTTTTTATTAGACTAATTTTAATACATTTTAAATTAACTTTTGGAGACCAAAATCTCCTTCTTCAGGGAGTAGCATAGCAAGGTGGGGGGGGGGGGGGGGGGGAGGGGACAGTGGAGCGGGGCTGCGGCAGTCTGCTCCAGATAGTGCTTCTAGGGGATGCTCTTCCAACCCCTTTTTATATTGGGGGAGGGGGTATTAAAAAAATGATCAGCCCCGTGTGACACATACCCTGGTTATGCCGTGACATAGCCTGTTCTTTCTGGAAATAGATAACTAGAACATACATAAATAATTTCTTTGTATGCACACCTTCTGTGCCTTACATATTTGCAAAAACATACATACATTTTTACTGTATAGAACCATTTGTATCCTATAATTAAAAGTGTTACAATATAAACAATTTTCTGTTTTGTACAGTACGTATATTCATTTTAACATTAAGCCCATTAGATGACAGTATTTCACTTTTTCTAATATATTTTAGATCAGTGTTTCTCAGCTTCTTCAAGCCAAGTACCCTCCTAAGTCTAATAAATATTAACCGAGTACCCCCTAAGCTCCGCTCCGACCCCACACCCATAATAATAGTACTAATTGTAATGCAATTTCTTCCATTCATTTTTCATATACACACAATATAATTTTATTAACAATACATAATGGTAACCACAAAATTAAAAAACACAAAGCACTCTGTACGCAGAGAAAATGTTAATTATTTATATTCAAGTCTCTTTCATTTGAAAGGAAACCATGGAATGAGAGGGCATAGGATGAAGTTAAGAGGTGATAGGCTCAGGAGTAATCTAAGGAAATACTTTTTTACAGAAAGGGTGGTAGATGCGTGGAACAGTCTCCCGGAAGAGGTGGTGGAGACAGAGACTGTGTTTGAATTCAAGAAAGCTTGGTAGTCACATAGGATCTCTTAGAGAGAGGAAGAGATAATGGTTACTGCGGATGGGCAGACTGGATGGGCCATTTGGCCTTTATCTGCCATGTTTCTATGAGCCTTCATGTCCACGCACTCGGGAAGGCCCTGTCAACTCCACCCACTTTGACATGTTTGCATCAGAGGGGCTTCATGAGCAGATAGACTCAAAGGCTCTGCATCAGTTAAGCTAGTGCCAGTGCCGGGCCTTGTATAGACTCTGGACTCCCTAACAGGCAGTGGTAGGGTGGCAGAAGACGGAGGGCTCTTCATCGTTGGAGTTAGCTTGGTTTTGCCCTGACTTGGGGGCCACCCCGGCTGATCCGACTTCGCCTTCCAGGTCGGCTGGAGTGGCCTCACAGTCTGAGCAACACACTTCATCCACTTTTCCTGCAATGACTTTAACCCAGGATTGTCAAACTCAATCACATAAGAGGCCGAAATCTGAAATAAAGGCTAAGTCATGGGCCGAATTTTTAAATAAGATACTTAGGGGTCCTTTTATTAAGGTATGCTGATTTAGCACATGCTAAATGCGCACCTTAATAAAAGGACCCCTAAGTGACTAAGGCTTAGTCTTAGCAGAAATATAGGGTTACAACGTCTCCAATCCCACACTGGCTCTGTGGTGTAAACAAAATAAATATTGTAATCACAAAACAGAAAATAAAATTATTTTTTCTACCTTTTGTTGGTCCTAGGCTCTGGTTGTCTTCTGAAAACTTGCTTGCCAGGGTCTCCTGCTTATTTGTCGTTTTCTTCTTTCTCCGTGCTAACCATCCATCTTCCATCTCTGTCTTCTTCCGTTTCCCTTCCCTTCCCTCCCCTCCCCCGGAGGTCTGGCATCTTTTCTTTTTTTCATATCCATATTTGCAGCTGCAGCAATGGACCCCACCATCCCCAGATCCACCATCTGTCCGTTTCTCAACCACCCTTTCGCAGTGTAGTACCAAGGGGGGGAGGTCCGCCCTGGGTGCACACTTCAAGGGGGTGCACAGCTGGCCGGGTCCGGAACCTCCCGCGCTGCTCAAAACGGCACTTCAGTGCGGCTGCCGACTCTGCTCTGAAATAATATGTACGGCAGCCACGCTGAAGTGCAGCAAGGTCCTGCGATGACTACTGCTGCCTCTGCTCCGGAAGAGGTAAGTGACGTTGGAGGGGGGTGGACCAGCAGCTGCAGTCATCGCGGGACCTTGCCGCAACTCCCTGCATCTGCTGGCCCAGCCCCCCTCCAACATCACTTACCTCTTCCGGAGCAGAGGCAGCAGAAGTAGTCATCGCGGGACCTTACTGATTTGGATGGAAAGGAGCATAGCAGGGTGGTGGAAGAAAAAAATGGGGTCAGGGTGGTATGGAAGGGTGTGGAGGATGAGAAAGGGGGTCAGGGTGGTGAAGGGAAAGGTGTGGAGGGTGAGAAAGGGGGTCAGGATGGTATGTAAGCATGGGGAAGGGTGAGAAAGGGGTCAGGATGGTATGGAAGCGTGGTGGAGGGAAAAAAAGGGGCAGATGCTGATGGAATTGCAGGGAAAAGGGAAAGAGACATAAGGGGGAAGGATACTGCATGGAATTAGGTTGGAGGGAGAGAAAGGGGGCAGATGCTGATGAAAGTGGGGGGAAGGGAGAGGAGAGAGTGAAATGCCAGACCATGGGGGTGTGGGAGAGGGAAGGGGAAGAGAGGAGAGAGATGCCAGACCATTGGAGGAGGGAAGGGAAGAAGATGAATGCCAGACCAATGGAGGTGAAGGGAGAAATGGAAGGGGAATAGAAGGAGAGAAGATGCCATATAGAAGGGGCAGAGAGAGGGTAGACAGTGGATGAAAGGAAGAGAGTGACAAGAAGATGAGGAAAGCAGAAACCAGAGAAGACAAGGTAGAAAAAAATTATATTTATTTATTGATTTATTTATTTTTTTTGCTTTAGGGGAGATGCATCACAGTTTCTGTTGTGTTGCATTGTATGCAGAGTCCAGCTTCTTGGTGCTTCAGTTTAACCTTTGTCTACGTATTTTTATTCTATCTCCCCATTTACAAAACTGTAGAGTGATTTTTAACGTTGGCTTCTGAGCTGTTACCACCGTGGCTAAAAACCACACTACAGTTTTGTAAAAGGGCAAGGGGTTAGTTTGTGATTACATACTAGGCGAAGGTGTTCTTTGTGTTCGAAAAGACATTGTTTTCTGTTAGGATTGACTGTGTAGAATTGATCTGTACTAGTCTGGCTTGTTTAGTTTTACAATGGGTGTATTGATGTACTGCTCACTGCAGTATGTAAGATGCTGCCTTTTCCTAGGTACACTCTTGTGTGACGTATGGATTGTTATTAAAAATCATGTTTTTCATACAGATGGGGGGTGTCAAAAAATGATGGGCCCTGGGTGTCACATATGCTAGGTACGCCACTGCCCTTTCGGCATTTCTCTCCTTCCCCACCACCCCAGGGTCCACCATCTCTCTGTTTTTCTTTCCAACTACCCTATCCAGTATCTCTATCCCCACCCTCCACACCATCCCTTGTGTCCAACTTCTCTCTTTCTGTTCCTTCCCTCCCTCCATCCCATTTTATTTCTTCCCCACTCTTCCTCCAAGCAAACATATTCCCTTTCTTTTTAGCCTTTCTATCCCTCCCTTTCTTTGTTCAGCATTTCCTCTCTTGCTCCTCTCCATTGAGCATCTTCCCCTTTCCTCCCTGCTTTCCCCTCCCACATGCCCAGTATCCACTGTGTCCTTACTCCCTCTCTCCAAGCTTATGATCTCCCTGTCATTCTTCACCCATCCCTGATATAGCATTTTCTTGGTTAATCTATTCCCTGCAGTATCCAGTATCCCCATTTGTGTTCCTAAATGTCTGTATCCATAATCTCCCACTCCAGCACATGCACGTCTGGACCCCTCCTTCTCTCCCTCTAGGTACTTCTACACCAGGGCCCACCCCGTCCCGAAGGCCTGCATGTTCTCCCCCCTTCTTCCCAGTCTCACCTTCATATTTGGCCTGCCGTTCCTACTCTCCCTCCATCCCGGCTTCCTGGTCCCTGGCCAGCCGGCAGCGGCTGCTGCTCTTCACGTGCATCTGCCTTTGCCGGGTCTCCTCTTCAGAGCAGCCTGCTGAGGATCGCTGGCCTGCTTTAGTGAACCTCACAGGCCTCTGTCGACCTCGGTAGCATGTTCCCTCTGACGTGATCCCGCCCCTTCTCTGACATATGGGATCGCGTCAGAGGGAACGTGCTACCGAGGTCAACAACGGCCTGCGAGGTTTGCTATAGCTGGCTAGCGATCCTTAGCAGGCTGCTTTGAAGAGGAGATCAGACGAAGGCAGACATGAGTGAAGAACAGCGGCAGTGGTTCGTGCCGGTGGGCTAGATTGAGTATAAAGTTGAAAATGTCTGGCAGACCAATTTTTAACTCACCGCGGGCCAGAGTTTGACATGTCTGCTTTTTTTTTTTTTTTTAAGTCAAGGTTTATTTATTGAAAATTTTCACGAAACATTACTGTTTTTGTAATAGCAAGTATACAGTTGTACTTTCTTGACTCGCATGGTATGTTGCTCCATGTCTGCTTTAACCCCTTTAAAAAGCATTCTTCTGTTTGACTTTCAAACTAGGACGTCACAGCTTCCTTGATGTCATCACTTGAAAACCACTTTCTACAGAGAGATTTCTTCAAACCTCAGAACAAGAAATAATTTGAGGGAGCCAGGTCAGGATTGTAGGGCAGATGGTTCCCACATTCTTGGATGGCTGCCTGTGATTGTTGTGACATTTGCACCGGCACATTGTAGTGAAGAAGCTGTACGCCTGCTGTGAATTTTCCTCGTCTTTTCTCCTTGACTCCTGCAAAGCAATCATTGTGTTGGTATAACTCTTCCCACCCGTACCTTAAAGTTCTGGGCGGATTACAAAAGAGACATCTGAACATTTCCAGGAGAATTACAAGAAGATTGGTGAATTACAGTTGATGGAATTACACGGAGGGGACTCCAGGGTTAGAGTTAGGACATCTGGATAAATTTTTTGAATAGTTGGGTTTTGATTTCTTTATGAAAAGATTTGAAGTCGTTTGTTGTTATCAGCAGGTTGGAGATGGTATGATCCAGTTTTGCTGCTTGCGTCGCTAGTAGACTGTCAAACATCTTCTTGCGCTGGGTGCCTTTGAGTGGGGGGTAGGTCAATGGAGTCTTAGTTCTTCTTTGTCTAGTGGTGAGGTTTTGGTTCAGGCGGTTGTTTAGGTAATTGGGGGTTGTGCCATTTATTGCTTTAAATAATAGACAGTATAGTTTGAATTGAATACGCGCTTGAATTGGTAACCAGTGTGAGTCTAGGTAGGCAGTGGTAACGTGGTCAAATTTTTTTAGCGAGTAGATCAATCTGAGTGCAGTGTTTTGGATTGTCTGTAGTTGTTTTATCATGGCAGCAGGGCATGGAAGGTAGAGGATGTTGCAGTAGTCCAATAGACCGAGGACTAGGGATTGTACTATGAGCCTATATTGCACTTTGTTGAAGAATTTTCTGATTTTTCGTAGATTGCGCATGGTTAGAAATGCTTTCTGGGTGGTCTTGTTGATTTGGACTTGCATTGTGCAGCATCTATCTATTGTTACTCCTAGGAGTTTGAGGGTGGGTTGTATAGGGTATTTGGAGGTGTTTATTTCTAGTTCTGTGATAGAGGGTTTTTTGTCCTTTTCGAGCAGTAGAAATTTTGTTTTGTCTGTGTTCAGCTTCAATTTGTGGTCTGTCATCCATTTTTCCACTGCTTGTAGAGTTTTTTCCAATTTTTCTGTAGAAGTGGGGTCAGGAGCATCGAAGAGTAGAAGTATGGTGATGTCGTCAGCGTAGCTAAATGAAGTTACATTTAGGTTATCTAGGGTGGAACCAAGGGAAGATAAAAAGAGGTTGAAGAAAGTAGGTGAGAGTGGTGAGCCTTGAGGGACTCCACAGGGGTTGGACCAGGGTTCTGATTTAAGATCGTTTTACTTTACTCTATATGTTCTGGATTTAAGGAATCCTTGGAACCAGTTATGTACCTTGCCTGAAATCCCTATGGCTTCTAGTATCTGTAGTAGAAAGGTGTGGTCGTCCAGATCGAATGCTGCAGATAGATCAAGTTGGATTATCAGCATCCTTCTTCCTTTGCTGAGGTGCTGTTGGGCCGTGTCTAGTAGGGTTACTAGTAGTCTCCGTGCTGTGGTTGGATCTGAACCCCAATTGAGAGGGTTGGAGAAGATTGTGGTCTTCCAGGTAATTAGTGAGGTATTGTGCGACTAGTCCTTCTATTAGTTTGACATATATTGGTATTGAAGCAATGGGTCTATAGTTAGCGGGGTTATCTATTGGGCCTTTGTGATCTTTTGCAATTGGAGTGATTATGATTTCTCCTAGGTGCTGCAGGAATTGACCTTCCATGAGTGTAATTTGGATCCATTGCATGAGGCTGGCTCTGAATTTGAGGGTGGCATTGGTTATCAGATAAATGGTACAGTTGTTCAGGTCGCATGAGGCTTGGCTGTATTTTTTGTAGAGTCGATTCATGTCTGTCCAGTGTACTACTGGAAATTCGATCCAGATCCTGTCTGCTGCAATGGCTTCTCCTATTGGGGGGTTTGTTATTATCTCGTCGAGGTGGGGGCGTGTGTTATTGAAGATAGTGCTGATCATTGTACCGTAATCTTGTTTTTGAAGTAGTCTGCGAGTTGAGTGGCTGTTGGTGGGTGCTTTCCTTGGTCTGTTAGGTAAGGTTTGGTGTCAGTGAGGTTTTTTATACTAGGTTGAATAGTTTTTTTGAGTCTATAGACTCCAAGCCTACCAGGTTGGAGTAGTAATCTTTTCTTTTCTCCTTGGGTTTGATCTTGTATTGTTTGATTAGACATCTCCATGCTATTTTGGATTGATCTTGATTATTTCTTTTCAAGTTTCTTTCCAGTTGTCTGCAGTGCCTTTTGAGTTGGAGAAGTTCGGAGTCGAACCATTTGTCAGATTGCAGATTTTGTGTTTTATTTTTATTGGTGCTAGCTCATTTAGGATAGATTCACTTAATATTTGCCATTGTGGAATGAATTCTTTGGGGTCAATGGATTTGATTACGGGGTCTGCTTTGTCCCAGAATGTGGTTGGTGCGATTTTTGGACGGGTTTTGATGGGGGATTTGTGGGGTTTGTTTATAGTTGAACTGAGCCCAGTTAATGTTGAAGGTGTATTTATAATCTGACCAGAGGGAGGGGTTCCAGGATCCGTTTAAGGTGAGTGAGGATGTTGGGTCATGTATGCAGCGATATCTAGTTGGTGGCCTTTTTCATGTGTGGTTTGGGGGTTGAGTATTTGGTAGGTTAGAGCGTTGAGGTAGGCGAGTAGGCTTTCAACTTGATTGGAGGTATGGTCTTCAAGGTGGATATTTATATCTCCTAGTAGCAGGTTGTAGGTTGATGTTAGAGAATTCTCTGCCACAGCAACTCCGTGATGAACAACATTTAGACAAATTTAAGATAAGCCTAAAGACTTTTTTATTTCGTGACGCATTTGGCTGTGCTTAGACTTACCTTCTGTCCTTTTTTTTTTTTCTCTTTTTTACTTCCTTTTCTTTTTCAAGCAACTAACCGCTTTAACAAAGCGACCCTACCCTATACGTTTTATCCCATTCCCACTTTCTCCTTTTCTTCTCAAATATGTAACTTTTCCCCTCCCTTCCCTTTTACCCTCACTTTCAAGTTTGTCTTGTTGATATTATTTATGTTCACACCATTTATTTTAAAATGCCATTTATTTTATTTTTTTATCCTTCTTACCTTTTAAATTTTATTGTTAACCGGCCAGATATTTGTTGATGGTCGGTATATTAAAAACTAATAAACTTGAAACTTGTTGTGCTCCATTTTCCTGGGGCTATATAGCAGAGAGTACAGGTTATGGTGAATCGCCAGATAGTTGGCAGGCTAGAAGATCCAGATCAGGGTAGTGTGTTTGTCTAGGACTTTTATGTTGAGATTGTTTTTGGCTAGAATTGCTAATCCTCCCCCTCGCTTATTTTCTTGGCAGACTAGCTCTACTTTATATCCCTTAGGGCAGAATTCTGATATGCAAGGGTCAGAGTCAGAGGTTAACCAGGTTTCAGCTAGGAATAGGCATCCTAGTTGTTCTTTAACTATCCAGTCCTTTATTAGGTCTGCCTTTGGGCTTATCGATCTTATGTTCATATATGCACAGGCTATTGAAGTGTATGTTGTATAGGGATAGTAGGTACATTTTGGATAGAGGAGGTTTCTTGGCTGAGGATAGGTGTTGTGAGTTGTTGTTCTTGGCTTGGGAGGTGGCCTTTTTCCCCAAGTGGGGGGGATGCTTTTATAGGTGATCATTGAGCAGTCTATTAGATTTCTGGATGGTTGGGGTTTTCTGAAAGGTTGGTTATGTCTGTTGGATATTGTCAAAATTGGGATGGGGGAGATGTGGTATCCAGCTGTTTTCCAATTTGATAGGAGAAAGAAGAGTAGTAGGAGGGCAGGCAAGAGTTTTGTTGTGCAGGGTGTCATTTTTTGATTGTATGTGGGGGGCGGCTCTTCTTCAGAGTGAGATCTGTATGCTGGGGTGAGGGGCCTTTAGAAGGGCTAGGGCTATAAGGGTTTGGATGGTGTGCGATGTGGGAGCTTTGGTTTGAATGCTGCTGTGCTCTTATTGGTTGGAGTGCAGCAGTGCTCTTATTGTGAGTGCAAGCAGGGAGGTGGATTGGCGGTGTTGGGCCAGAGGTGGGTTTTAGTTTAGAGATTAGGACTTGAAAGGAGAAGAGTATAAGTTGACTCCTTACCTCTCTGCTCTTCTGGTGGTGTTGCAGTTGGATTTTCTTGAGGGTAGGACGGTGTGTCTGCTGTTGGGAGAATCACGTTGAATTGGTCAGTGTCCTACTTCTCTTTGCGAAGTCGCTTCGCAAAGGCGCATGCTAAGTCGCCTTTGTCGTGCGCCGTTGTCGCTGCGATTTTAAGCAGGATCCCCTGCTGGTCTGGGAAGGGGGGGGCGGAGCAGTGCTCTCACGCGCTGGTGCTGGGCCCCGATGGAGTGCTGGTTTCGGTTGTCGCTGCGATTTTTAAGCAGGATCCCCTGCTGGTTCAGGGGGGAGGGGTGGAGCAGTGCTCTCACGCGCCAGTGCTGGGCCTCGATGCAAAAGTCCTTCATCGTCCCAGAAGATGGTTGCCATGACTTTGCCTGCAGATTTTTCTGTCTTGAACTTGTTTGTGGTGGGGGATGACTTGTGCTTCCACTGCATTGACTCCATTCTGGACTTAGGATTAGAGAATGACACGGTGGCGGTTTACCCGCAGCCACCGCATTTAGCCGCAGGTAACCCGCCAAAACGGGGAACGAAAACTAGCAGTCGCTGCGGGGACAAGGCCATTCACCGCCCTGTGGAGCGGTGAATGGTCTTGTCCCCGCAGAGAGGCATGAAGGATCACGCGGTCCCCGCAGCCCACACCCGCCTGCCCAATCGATCCTAGTGATTAGCCAGCTCTCTCCCTTCTCCTCACCTTAGTTTGTAGGTTTTCTTTTTCGGCGACCCACACGCTATCAAAGAGCCGCGCACCCGCTGCTGCTCAGTTTCGATCTTCTGCTCTGACGCAAACGAAAACAGGAAGTTGCAGCAGAGCAGAAGATTGAACACTGAGCAGCCGCGCGTGCGCGGCTCTTTGGGAAAGCGTGCAGGTCGCCAAAAAAGAAAGCCTGCAAACTAAGGTGAGGAGAAGGGAGAGAGCTGGCTAATCACTACGGTCGATTGGGCAGGCGGGTGGGGGCTGCGAGGACCGTGCGATTGCCCGTGTTCCCGGCTCAAACTGGAAGGAGGGAGTGAAAGGGAAAAGGATTCTGGGCCAAAGGGATGAAAACGGAAAGAAAAACCCACAGCAGGAAAGAAAGGGAAGGTCAGACAGGTGAGCCAGATGCTAGAAGCAGGGGGGGGGGGAAGAAAGAGGGAAAAAAGCTAGATGGGGTTGAAAAGAAGAGACACACTGGTATGGAAGAGGAAGATAGGGGAAATCTGGACACAGGAAGGTAACAGAAAGAGGGGAAATTATGTGCATGGGGCATAGGGACAGAGACATAAAGGGGACATGCCATGGGGATGGTATATGGAGGGCAATGGCAGATACAGAGGGGAGATATTAGAAATGGGGAAAATAGGAGCACAGAAGCGAGATGGTTTGTGGGGATGGGACAGGGACCGAGCTCGCAGGCTCCAGTGGCTTGCACAAATTACATTGTAACGTGCCATGAAAATAAGAGGGAGGAAGGTAGATAGATAGGCCACGCGAGAGGAGCTGAAGGGTGGTAGAAAGGAACAGATGGTAAAGGAGGGAGGGAAGAGTGGTGGTGGAAAGGAATAGGACAGACATTGAAGGAGGGTGGAGAGGAACAGACCCTGAAGGGAAATGTGGAAGGCAGAGTGGGGAGAAGACGCTGGAAGGGAAGAAGACAGATGCCAGACTATGGGGGAGCGGAGGGAAGATGGGTGATAGACCAATTAGGGGGGGGTGAAGGGAGAGGCACAGTAACAGCAAATGGAAGACGCAGAGAGAAGACACACAGTGAATGGAAGGAATTGAATGAGAAGATGTGGAAAGCAGAAACCAGACAACAAAGGTAGAAAAAAAATTCTATTTATTTATTTTTTGCTTTAGGATAAAGTAGTATATTAGTTGTGTTGATAAAAATTTATAAACAAAGCCCTGCCAGCTGAACATCTCTTTCTCTAGTTCAGCAGCAGGAACTTTGATTTATAAGAAAGGAATAAGCTAAATATTACAGTACTAAGGCTTATATGGATGCAGCGGGGATGGTGACGGGGCGGTGAATGGGATGGCAGTGGCGGTGACGGGGCGGTGAAAGGAACGGCGGTGACAGGCGGTGCAGAGGATGGTGGGCCGGGGACGGGGCGGTGACAGAATTTTTCCCCGTGTCATTCTCTACTTAGGATCTCTGTGATAGACCCAAGTCTCATCTCCAGTCACCAAATGATGAAAAAAATTATCCAAGTTCTCCCGACAGCACTGGAGCCTTGTGGCCTTCTGATATGATGTAAGCATTCTTGGAACCCATCTTGCATTAACCTTAGACATGCCCAACTTTTCATGAATTATTTTCCAAACTGTATCTGCTGAGATGCCCATTGCTGCTTCAGCTATTTAGTAAACCTTAATTTGTTTGTCAGACAAAATTAAATCCTTGACTTTCTTGCACATTTCTGAAAATTTTTTATCCAAAATCCTAGCAAAGAACAAAATAAAACTACACTTTGGTTTTTACATATTCCAAGGTGGCATGGGTTGGCATGAGCAGTGCACAAACTCAAACATAAGAGACGCTTCGCAGGTTCACGCTGCTTTTTTTATTATAGAAGCATTAAAAGAAAAATACATGAGCTAATCAAAGATAAACTAAAGTCGATATTACATCAACAACAGCAGTCAATATAGGCAACAACGTAAAGGAACAGAAGCAAAGGAAAAATCAGTGGTACTGCTAACGGGGTAATCCCTCCCCCCTCCCAAGAGCCACAGGCACAGCCTGTCGCAAACTGCTGCATGGGAGGGGAGTTTTCTACAGGTATTTCCTAGGACGGACCCCCGCCCCGCCCGGATATCAATGAAGCTAAACTAAACTAAGCCTTAAGTTTATATACCTGATCCTCTCCACAATTGTAGAGCTCAGCACGGTTTACAAGAGCTTAATGTAAGAAGAAATAGCATAATGGGGTTGGAGGATGAGTACAGGGGGAGAAGAGAGCATTACATTTTTGTGAAAAGCCTAGTTTTCAGGAGGCCAAGTTCTGTGAAGCTGAAGCCAAGGCGGTCGATCGGCTCCCCCCTCCCCTCCCGTCCCGTCCCGTCCCGAATTCGTCCTGCCGCTCGTGACCGTCTCCCCCCCCCCCCCCCCCCGGAGCTCGCGCTCTCTGCCGCTTCCTGCCCCCCAGCCCCCCCCCCCCACCCCACACTTGACGCAACATCCTACTTCCGGTGGGGCGGCCTGTGGTAGAGGGGAAAGCTCCAGGGCTGGCCTGGGAATCCCTGAGAGAAGGTAGGACGGTGATGGGGTGGGGAGGCTGACTGACTTTTGGCGCCATTCTGCGCAGGTAGTGAGAGAAGCTGCCGGGCGCGCGAGGACCGCTAGGATGCTTCGCTCCGTCTGGCTCCTGTTCTCCTCCCCCCCCCCTCCTTCTCTTCTAGGCCGACTAGATCATTACAAAATTCTTTCTGTTTACGATTCTGACACGCCGCGAGAAACGATAGGAAAACAAGGTGCTGTCGAGCTCGTGTCCGTTCCCTGAGGCGGCTTAACTCGGCTCGCGAGAAAAATCGTCTCCGGGCGGGGGGCGGTGGATTCTGCTGCCTGAAAAGAAAACAGTTCTGTAAAAATTCTGCGCGCGTAGATTTCCCTTATTTATAAAGGCCTGACCCTCCTAACACCCCCCCCCCCCCACCCAGCTTCTTTCCTGCTCAGGCTAAACACTTACTGGCTCCAAGTAGTCATTCCCCAACTTACTACTACAATTTATAATTTCAATAGCGCTGCAAGATGTACGCAGCGCTGTACATTTACCATACAGTAGATAGTCCCTTCTCAGAAGAGCTAACTAGTGCTGCCCGATTCAGGAAAAAAAATTCCATTCAATTCAGCCTATTGAATCGATTTTTCAATTCCATTCGATTTTCCTGCCCAATTGGGTGTTTGTTTAGATTGTGTTGTGTTGTTGTTTTTTTTTTTTTCTTTGTTTTTTAAAACATCCTGGTGGGTTTATTTTATAACCTCTATACCCCATTTTCCCTTTCCTACCCACACTGGCGCATGGTGTAAATGGAATAAACAAACAAAAAAGACTTCCTCTCTCTGTTAAATCCTAGCTCACATTAGCTGTCTAACACCAGCTCTGGCAGGATACTCATTTCAAATCTGACATATTGTATTCACAAAACAGAAAATAAAATTATTTTTTCTACCTTTTGTTGACTGGTCATTATTCAAATCATGTTACATAGTAACATAGTAGATGACGGCAGATAAAGACCCAAATGGTCCATCCAGTCTGCCCAACCCGATTCAATTTAAATTTTTTAAATTTTTTCTTTTTAGCTATTTCTGGGCAAGAATCCAAAGCTCTACCCGGTACTGTGCTTGGGCTCCAACTGCCGAAATCTCTGTCAAAACCTACTTCAGCCCATCTACACCCTCCCAGCCATTGAAGCCCTCCCCAGCCCATCCTCCCTCAAACGGCCATATATAGACACAGACCGTGCAAGTCTGCCCAGTACTGGCCTTTGTTCAATATTTAATTTATAACATTTTATTGAAAAAATGCAATAAATACATAATAATATAATACAGTAAAATAATCCTTACATTTAAATTTACCATATTAACTTCTAATAAATGTTTATCATTCCTTCAAAATAAATTTTTCAAATTACCTAATACATCTCTCAATATATTCCCTCAATTTCCAACTAGAGAATGACACGGTGAAAAAATTGGTCCCCGTCACCGCCCCGTCCCCGTCTCACCATCCTCTGCACCGCCCCGTCACCGCCATTCCCTTCACCGCCCCGTCACCGCCACTGCCACCCCATTCACCGCCCCGTCACCGCCACTGCAACCCCATTCACCGCCCCGTCACCGTCACCGCTGCATACATAAAAGCCTCAAACGGGTACGATTTTATATACTTTTCTAATATCTCCCCTATGTATCTGCCATTGCCCCCCCTGTGTCCATATACCATCCCCATGGCATGTCCCCTTTTTGTCTCTGTCCCTATGCCCCATGCACATAATTTCCCCTCTTTCTGTTACCTTCCTGTGTCCAGATTTCCCCTATCTTCCTCTTCCATACCAGTGTGTCTCTTCTTTTCAACCCCATCTAGCTTTTTTCCCTCTTTCTTCCCCCCCCCCCCTGCTTCTAGCATCTGGCTCACCTGCCTGTCCTTCCCTTTCTTTCCTGCTGTGGGTTTTTCTTTCCGTTTTCATCACCTTGGCCCAGAATCCTTTTCCCTTTCACTCCCTCCTTACAGTCTGAGCCGGGAACACTAGCGATCGCACGGTCCTCGCAGCCCCCACCCGCCTGCCCAATCGATCCTAGTGTTTAGCCAGCTCTCTCCCTTCTCCTCACCTTAATTTGCAGGCTTTCTTTTTCAGCGACCTGCACGCTTTCCCAAAGAGCCGCACACGCGCGGCTGCTCAGTGTTCAATCTTCTGCTCTGCTGCAACTTCCTGTTTCCGGTTGCGTCAGAGCAGAAGATCGAAACTGAGCAGCAGCGGGTGCGCGGCTCTATGATAGCGTGCAGGTCGCCGAAAAAGAAAATCTACAAACTAAGGTGAGGAGAAGGGAGAGAGCTGGCTAAACACTAGAATCGATTGGGCAGGCGGGTGTGAGCTGCGGGGACCGCGCGATCCTTCATGCCTCACTGCGGGGACAAGACCCATTCACCGCCCCGCGGGCGGTGAATGGCCTTGTCCCCGTCGCCGCAGCGACTGCTAGTTTTCTTCCCCGTTTTCGGCGGTGACCCGCGGCTAAAATGCGGTGGCCACGGGTAAACCGCCACCGTGTCATTCTCTATTTCCAACCCCCCTTATCCTCTACCCCTCCCCATTGTTTTAATATCATTACAACATGTTATAAGGCTCACTTCAAATCTGTGTGTGACCTTAGGACAAGTCACTTTCACCCCGTTTGGAGGGGTGATGCCCCCCACTAAATTTTTCCCTCCACCTCTCCTCCCTGTCCTCAAACCGGCACCTCTCCCTCAAGCACCCCCCACAGGAAGTGCTTTTCTCATCTCTTAATTCACTTTCAGAAATCTGTGGGGTTTTTTTTGTTTCAAATATTTATTGAATTCTAAAATGTTACAATACAATAGATGCAGAAACATAAAGAGAACAATAAACATATACATGCTTTGTATAATGAAATATAAAAAAATCAAATAAAAAGAATTGTTCCTATTTTCTGCTGAAACTATTCCCCCTTTAAATCGCATATACTATTTACCAACTAAGAAGCAGTCAGGCGCCTCTTCAGAAGAAGTATTAAACATGGCTGAGCCTCTAAATGTCACTGATTTGTTAGAATCCACTCTGTCATCAGATAAAGAAAGGGCTACGCTACTAATCTCTCTTGTGTTTGAACAAGATCTTAATGCTATTCTAAGGGCTTCTTTTACAAAGGTGCGTTAAGGCCTTTAACGCGCAGAATAATGCGCATTAGCCACTACCGCCTCCTTTTAAGCAGGCAGTAATATTTTTGCTAGCGCGCTAATCTGGTGCATGCGCTAAAAACACTAGTGCACCTTTGTAAAAGGAGCCCTAAGATTATATTTCCGCAATTCTCAGTTATTTTATGGGAAAAAAAGTTTGGATTTGATATAACCAGAAGCACACAAGAGGAGGAAATTAGTTCTGGCAATGAGACCTGAGACATTATCTTTGGATTCAATGTTTTTACTGGCACACCGCAGCTGGAAGTTATGGATTTCAACTTTCTACCTTAAAATCTAAATTTCGTCTTCCTGTATCATCTTCACATCATTAGTATTTGCATGTGTTCCAAGCTTATTCAAATTTGATTAATCGCGTTACATAAGATTCTAAGCGATGTACAATAAAATGAGAGAAAAACAAATAATTGTCTAAAATATAAAAAGGGACAAAGACTGGGTTATTCCATGTCAAGTGATCAAGGGCTCCCTGCATGACCATCACGGATTTTGATAAAACTTTATGCACAAAGTCCCACATGTATCAAACGAACTTTGGTAAAGTTTTAGTTTCGCCTGTGGAATATTCGTGGAGATATAGCCATTTGTTTGACCCCATACAGCAATGACATACAGTACGACAGTGACATTCTGACAACTTAGCTCCCACAATAATTGAGTAATAAATGCAAAATTTGGCGCATAATGTCTCAGTACAACGTTGTTTTCAAAAGTACAATTTCAACCTCCAAGCTCTTTCCATTAGTTTACAAATTAAGTGTAAAGTTACTAATTTGTGTAAAAAGGCCAAAAATAGGGTATTTTCAGCCTGCTTTTACAGAAAAATACCTTTTAGAAACTCTTTCAAATCAGTCTCATTAGAAAGAGTATATTTCAAACCCCCTAGAAAAGTGGACTTCATTTTTCAACGCAGGTTAACAATGGCTGAAAAAGGGGGACAAAGTTGGGAGACGTTGCCATGGCCTTTTTACACAAATTAGCAACTTTACACTTAATTTGTAAACTAATGGAAAGAGCTTGGAGGTTGAAATTGTACTTTTGAAAACAACGTTGTACTGAGACATTATGCGCCAAATTTCGCATTTATTACTCAATTATTGTGGGAGCTAAGTAATGTCAAACTTTGACTTTTTTTGGAGCACTAATTTTTTCGGCCAAGTTTACTGTAATTCAGCCATTCACTCAGTGCTCGACAAAAATTATTATTGGTAGCACTGAATAGAGCTCCAAAAGTTGTGCAGGGTAGCTAAGTTTTTCAGTTTTTTTGGAAACATAGCTCGTGAGATATTATGTCTCAAAGTTGTCAGAATGTCATCGTCGTACTGTATTTCATTGTGGTATGGGGTCAAACAAATGGCTATATCTCCACAAATATTCCACAGGCGAAACTAAAACTTTACCAAAGTTCGTTTGAGACATGGTGGACTCTGCATATGAAGTTTCATCAAAATCCGTGATGGTCATGCAGGGCACTTTCCAAGAATCTGATCACTTGACATGGAATGACCCGATGTAATCTACAAACTGGTACGTTAGGAAAAAGGGTGAACTACAATTTGTAGAGTAAAGAGACAAAAAACAAAAAAAAAGGGTAGAACGAGAGGGCAGGGAAAAGAACCTTGAGAGAGAGAAAAGAAAATAGTTCAATGCTCGTTGCCAAAGATAAGGCGATGGTAAAAGTTCAGAGATGAGTCAAATTTAAAACTCAAACGCATCTTTAAAAAGAAAGCTTTTAAGGGCTCCTTTAAATTTATCGAGACCTTTTTCCTCCCTTTAAAAAAGTAGGCAATGAATTCCAAGTGAGAGGGGCTGTTATTGAGAATATGGGTAGTAACAACCATTTCCTCCCTCCGGAACTATATAAAAACCTATCTAGGTTTCACATTAGTCAGGCATGTGGTCCCCCATGCCCATCAGCCATCAACATTTCTGAGACTTGAATCATCAACTACAAGAACCATCCTTTCCTCCTGGGCATATGGTTTATGGCTTATTTGTTTATAGTCTGCCTTTTACAAAGTGGATCATAGATTGCATATACTGTGTAATATAAATAACAAAAACACAAAATCAAACAGAAAAATACATCTTTTTTTTTTTTTTTTACCATAACATCCATTATCCCACAACAGAATAAATAACTTTTAAATATCTGTACTTCATTTTACAAAATAAATGTCGTTTTAGCAATCTTTTAAAAGTTTTCAAATATCCTGCTGCCTTATATAGGCTGGAAGCCTGTTCCATTCCTCAGGACCTGCACGGGATAAAACACCTGCTCTAGTTGTTTGTAATCTTATCTCATTCCTTGTTGGTATATATAGGTCACAGTATCCTGCAGAACGATCTTTTGAAGTGGAACATAAGGCAAAATACTGTATCGATCAAATATTTTGGATTCCAACTGGTGTGTACTCAAATAAATTACAATAACAATTTATATTGCACTCTGTATTCCATTTTAAGCCATTGGTCTGACCCAGTAAGGCTATTCTTAGGTTCTTATGTTACAGAAATTCCTGAAAGTACCAAGTTACAATAATCAGAGGTGGACAAGAAGAACCTGCTTATAATCATTCTTAGAGAGATATGACCGAAGATTGTTTAATAGCCGTAGTTTGTTTAATAGCCGTAGTTTGAAATATATCTTCTTTATCATCGCCTAAAGGACAGTTGCAAATCAATGATTACACCCAAATATCGAGTCTTGGAGGAAAATTTCATAGACGTACCTAATACTAACAGAAGCTGGAGTATCTGTACTCGAATTTCTCGATAGAACCATTACTTTTGATTTCGCAATATTTAACATCCTCCAAGGCAGCATGAGGTATTTCTCAGAATGTCTCCTTCATATGCCTCAGCTCTTCCAAGTGTACTACTTAGTCTCCAGAGTTTAGACTTGTTCTCCGAGAGCCAGACGCTCTTTGTACTAAGTGGACACTAGTGCTGCCCGATTCGCTGATTCAAATTGATTCATTGATTCACTTTGGTGAATCGATTCGTTAAAAAAAAAAAAATCAAATCTGGCTCGCTGATTCGGCGACCAGCTCTCCTCCCTTACCTTCTGATCTAAAGCAAGAGTGGCAACGCTGCCTTTTTCAGGCCATTCGCTGCCGCTCTTGCTTTAGGGAGAGATGGGGGAGGGTCAGTGAGGATGTGCTGCATAGGTGCTCTTTCTAGCGTCCTCTGGCTTCCCTCCTGGCCTCCCAGTCTCACGTTCAGTTAATTACGGCAGCCTGCAGAGTATTGCCGGTGCTACAGCGATCCTAGAAGGCTGCCATTGGCCTCTGTAGTACGTTCCCTCTGCCACAATCTCGCCCCTGATGTCAGAGGAGGGGTGGAAACGTACTGCAGAGGTTGACGGCATCCTGCCAGGATCGCTACAGCACTGGCGAGTCTTCAGGCTGCCATAATTAGCTGAAAGTGAGACTGGTAGGCCATGGGGGAAGCCGGAGGATGCTAGAAAGAAGGGGGAAATATGCAGTCCTACGGGGGGGAGGGCCCTGGTGAGAAATACAGGAAGGGATGGGGGGTCCAAAGTGACGTGCATATGCCGGACTGAGGAGAGGAAGAAATAATGGATCTAAAAACAGAGGAAAGGGAGAGAGATGGTGGACAATGGGATTTAGGGAGGGAAGGATCAGAAAGGGAGAGAAGTTGAATACAAGAGATGGTGGTGGTGGACGGGGGTGATATATAGAGATACTGGATAGGCGGGTAGTTGGGAAGAGAAAGGGAGAGATGGTGGATCTGGGGATGGTGGGGTCCATCGCTGCAGCTGCGGGGATGGAGACAAAAAAAATAGGAAAGATGCCAGACCTTCAGGGGAAGGAAGGGAAACGGAAGGGGAGGACAGAGATGGAAGGTGGATGGTTAGCACAGAGAAAGAAGATAAGGGCAGGAGACCCTGGCAAGCGAGTTATCAAAAGACATTTGTCTCAGAGCCTGGGACCAACATGATTTGAATAATGACCAGACAACAAAAGGTAGAAAAAATAATTTTATTTTCTCTTTTGTGATTACAATATGTCGGATTTGAAATGTGTATCCTGAGCTGGTGTTAGACCGTGAACATAAGCTAGGATTTAACAGAGAGAGAAGTCTTTTTAGTTTGTTTATTTTGTTTACACTACAGCGCCAGTATGGGTAGGAGAGGGCAAAGGGGGTGAGGTGGGTGAAGAGTTATAAAATAAGCCCATGAGGATGTTTGAAAAAACACCTAATTAGGCAGGAAAATCAAATTGAATAAAAAAAATTGATTCAATAGGCTGAATCAAATCAAATTATTTTTCCTGAATCAGGCAGCACTAATGGACCATAAAACCTCTTATCAACTGTTAAATCGTATACGTGGTACTCACTGGATAAGCCCCATCTCATTGGTGGAATATGGTCTGCATTACTACTAGTTTCTACTAAAATCTTTTAAATTTATTTGGTGCTTTTATGTTAGCTAAACTATATTCTTTTCACATTTCTTGTCATATTAGCAATAATTTTAGGGTCATTCATTTTGTTAATTGACTCATTGTAAAAATAAAAATGGCCAAATGGCCTATAAATCATAGGCCTGTGATGGGTGTGGAAAAATCTAACACCACAGAGACTAAATTATAGTTAGATTTCTCTGATTATCTCCCAAGAAGAATACAGTACTCTTTTTTTAAAAAAAATATTTTCCTTCAGTGTTTCCCTACTACACATTATCCTTATGAACACACACACACATACACAAAAATTAGCTTAGGTTTAAACATATGAACAAAGGCCACATAGAATTCACGGGAGCCATTCAGGAAGCCGCTCAGTGCTGAGCAGCAGCACCAAAGCGCACTCCTGCTCGGTACCGCTCAGTGGCTGAAGCCAGAACTCGCCGCAGGGCAGGAGCACGGAAAGCTTGCTCCTGCCAGCTACACCTCTGGACCTCCAGGGATTCCAGCGGCAGAGGAGGTATGATGGACAGGGCAGGGAGGGGGGATGGGGCAGAGTCTGGTGGCCCGGTGGAAGCCTGCAATTAGTCTGGGAGGCCCAAATATCCCAGTTTATATTCAAATATATATGGTACATTCTGGATGAGGCAGATACTTCTTGTATTGAAGCCTATATTCTATATATTGTTTTTTTCTAGATTGTTCAATAAAGATTTAATAATTTATAAAACTGTTCCTTTTGCCTTTCTTACTCAGTTTCTCTATTAATATTTTTTTCAGATAAATTCTATAGCTCTTGAACCTTGTCACAGGAAAACCCTTCACAAAACATGATCCCAGTCTATACATTTAGAATTACATAGCTTAAATTTAACTAAAAATAACTTACTGACCTGCTTTACATAGGAAATTAATTGTAAGAATAGTGTTTATGAAATAAAGGAAATATTTATGGCATAGGCATAAATATTCTATGTGGTTTGTTTTGTGAATACAGACTGTAGTCACAATGGGCGTTTTCATGAAGGATTTCTTGGCTAAGTTGAGCATAGAGCAGTATCCAGTGTTTCAACAGCTTCATTAGCTGTTAAACCAGGAATGTCCAAAATCACAGTTCTGTATTCTGATCCACCCAAGCAAAGATGAAGGCATCCATGTTCAAGTTAAGGAATGCTTCACTGACTTCTGACAAGGTTAGACTTCATAAGAGTAGGGACAGAAACTTGGTGGCTTTAGAAATGGGCTTCAGAGCTGCCAAAAACAACGTATAGCTTTTGATGTTTCCTGTTTCTTTGCAATAGTCTGCTGTTGCTGCTTTTACAGAGATGGCAGTTTTCCTTTTTTATGGTGTTGAGGGTGGGAACTCTTGCTATGTTAAAAACTGGTTATTTACTGTGATATTTACCGTACTACTTGTGGATTACACTTCTCCCTCCATGTTTGCAGTTTCAGCATTCACGGTTTCGATTATTCACGGTTTTTAGCTTCCGGGCTCCTCCCCCCAAAATTACATCAGCTTGCATAGAGAAATCGCTGATTCCAAGCATTTACAGAGAAAATTGCCAATTCCCAGCAATTTCTTCAACGTGTTTTGCCTCTCCTTCAGGAACAGGCCAGGTCTCCCACCATGTTTTTCACGGTTTCACCATATTCATGATGGTTTTTAATAGAAAACAGCGAATAACATATGAAAAAGTTATTTGCGATTTTTCTGTATTTGCGGCTCTGTTAATCCCCTATCACAGCGAATACGGAGGGTGAAGTGTACAGTGGTTACCTTCATGGGTTAACTTCAGTACCTTCTTAAAATGAAGTTAACCCATGAAGGTTACCACTGTAATCCACATCTAATTTCTTTACATGACAGAGAGAAGCACTGTCGTATACATACCGGTTGTTCTTTATGTGACAGAGAGAAAGATTATACAGAAAAAAGAAAAATTTAAGAAGGTGTTGAAGTTAAACCCACAAAGGTAACCACTGTAATACACATAGGGCTCCTTTTACTAAGCTGCACTAACGGTTTTAGCGCACGCTAGACGCTAATATCAGCATTGAGCTGATGTTAGTTCTAGCCATGTAGTGTGGGTTTAGCGAGCGCGGCAATTCTACGCATGCTAAAAACGCTATCGCAGTTTAGTAAAATGAGCCCATAGTGTGGGGGTTTTTTTCTTGCAAATGTGGAAGATTTTATTATTTATCTTTGTGTCCTGTCCACAATGCTACTCAAGCTTTCAGTTTTATGATATTTAAGTGGAATGTTGTCTGCATGTGTATTTTTCCATATTTGTAATACTTTTATGTGTATTTTTTCTTGATTACTTTAAGGCTCCTTTTACAAAGCTGCGGTAGCAATTCGGTTCCTGTGGGCTGGTCAGAACTTGCTACTGTGACTTGGTAAAAGTAGTGTAGACATTTGTACACCACTATATTACTTTGGAAAAAGAGAGTTGAGCATTTAAACGTTTAAAAAAAATCCTTCTTTTTATATTGGCTTATATTGATCTTTCTTGCAAAAAATACATAAAACCAATATAACACAATATATGCAGCTCCTTATTGGTGAGGCCCACCTGTACAGGAAGAGGCAGTCGGAGCATACCACGAGTGATTTCCTTCACTCGCCGACACTCCGGCTGCCCTCTCTTGTTTCCCCTGATAAAAACCGTATTCGTGTTTTTTCAACATTCACGGGGGTTCCTAGAACGGAACCCCCGCGAATATCAGGGGAGTACTGTATAAGCAAAGATGGAACATATCGATAAGAGTAACAGGAGTAAGAAAACAAGGGGACTAATTTAAAGAAAGTTGCACATGAGGTCAGAAAGGTGCTTGAATAGAATATCAGCTGGGGTAAGAATGGATAAACCTATCCTGTTCTAGTATGATATAGAGCAGTTGCTGAAGATCTGCATATTTCAAAGACACTTGCTTCCCACAGTGACTAGTGGGAATAGTTTATTTTATGCAATTGTTTTGAAAACCTATGCCAAATGCTTCTCTGCACTTACAATTGTGTTGTGTTCTTAACTTAGGATCCTTCACTAATTCCATTAGCATGTATTAACTGCTAAGAAGTTCATTGGTATAACATGATCTTCTTATCATTTAGCACACAGTATAATTTGATTAGTGTGTGCCAAGTTTTAGTAAAAGGGCCCTTTAGACTGGCATTTGTCTCATCTGTACAGAGGATTAGCCATGGTTACAGGCCCAATATTAATGACATTGGGGTGGCAGGAGGTTCAGGACAGAAGCTTCATTAGATTGGGTGACTGGATTATTACAGAGCTTGTTGGTAAGACTTGGTACAGAGCTCCTTACTATTAGATTAGAGCAGGGGTCTCCAAACCTTTCGCCACGAGGGCCACATTGGGTACTTCAGCACATTTGAGCGGGCTTTAGTAAAAAAAATAAATAACTCTCTATATAAGTTTTATTGAAAGCAGAAAATTACAGAGTATGTGAGATTAAATTATAGTATATTAATGATGACGATCATTACCAGCAAATTCTCATATTTTCATCACAAATTGTAATAAAACCATTAAAGTGAATGATGGAACTGTTTTTGTGTTTTAAAAATCTTATTATACTGAGGTTCAAATTTTGAAACCCTAATTACAAGTAGCAACTTCAAATGCATTTTATCAACATCCTGTGGTGTTTGGATTGGTTTTTTTTTTTGGTTTTTTTTTCGGATTCTCATTGGAAAATTCGTCCAATTGGTGCATTTCTGCACAATTCTTCCTACGGGACAGATAAAATCATTTTGTGGGCCATAGTTTGGAGACCCCTGGATTAGAGGAAGACTACCAGGTTTGGACCTGTGATGGAGATTAAGATGAAACATGTCTGAACAGACCAGGTGCACTTCAGGTCTTCTTTTCCTGCTCCGATATTCTCTTTGTCTCTGATTTTATATTTCCAAATACCTGACTGGGTTGACATATTGGGTATAAGACATAGGGAGAAGCTGGTGTTGGTTAAGTAAGGGAAGTTTGCTGATCTACCCAGAGTGGAAGACAGCTGGGCAGACTGGAAGCGAATGGTTTAGTTGATTTTTACCTGTCTTGCTCTGGTACTGTGTTAGCATCTTGTCCATTTCTAGTTCCATGACGTGTTCTTCTGTAGTGTTGTTACAAAGAAAAATGTTTATCAGTAGACATCGTGAAAGGACAACTGGTTGTTTTTAGATGAAGGACCAAGAGAGAGTTTGATTGCATTTTGTCTGTTTTGAAATCCTGTGTCTGCACTTAACACCCCTTCGCCTTATTCCAATCCACGATAGCGGTTATTAGAGGAGGGAGCCACGCAAATGCTCTGTGCTGTTCATGACGCTCATAGAGTTCCTATGAGTGTCGGGAGCAGGTCGGAGCATTCAGCGTGGCTCCTTGTGCTAATAACCGCTATCACGGTTTAGTAAAAAGGGGGCGGGGGTTGGTTAGTTCTTCTGGTATTTATGGCAGTTTTGCTTTCCTTTGGTATTTCTCTTTCTTAAGTGGAAGGCTAAAGAATAGTCTCAACGTCTCATCTGTTCACTTCCACCTTCTAGGAGAGTATTACTGTAAGTTCTCTACCCAAGCACCCTAATGTACTAGACCAGGAGCTCTAAGAATAGATATTTTCTGTTCATGAGAAAAAGATTTATTTGGCTAGATAAAGTCGAAAATTTGTCTCTTAGTGTTTCTGGTACTTCCCAATGTTCTGCAGCCCATGGTCCTATAGAGGTTCCCACTTTCATTCCTGCTATAGACTGTTCTTACTGTGGCCTTAGCAGTTTATATTTAAGCATGTGCTAAACCCTTCCTGTCAGAAAGGGGAACAAGATTCAAATCTAGTGGTGCTCTTTGTGGCTTTGGGCAAGTCACTTTACCCTCCATTGCCTCAGATACAACTAGACTGTGAGCCCATTTGGGCACGGAAATAAGCCCATTTTTGGAAAAGGTGTATAACAAATTTAAAACTTAATCCAACCTTCTCTGAGAAGATAATGAGTCTGTTTGGTGCAAAAAATATTTAAAAAACGGAAATTGATAATGCTTGCCTTAGACTATCTCCTTCTGAAATGATCTAAATCAGTAGTTCCCAATCCTGTCCTGGAGGACCACCAGGCAGTTGGGTTTTCAGGATAACCCTAATGATTATGTATGGGGCAGATTTTCATGCTTGTCGCCTCCATTATATACAAATCTCTCATGCATATTCATTAAAACTATCCCAAAAAACTCAACTGGCTGGTGGTCCTCCAGGACAGGGTTGTGAACCACTGATCTAAATGACAGAAACAGCCATATTGACTTTACAATATAATGACTAACTTGAGGATGGGGATTTGGTGTTTTGCTTTTCTTTCTTGTTGCGTGATCCTAGTTGAAGGTCCTGAAGAGCCACCATGTGTGATTCTTCACCCCCCTCCCCTTCAAGTTTTCAGGTTGGCTGCCACTGTTCAGTGACATAAGAAGAGTTTTATAGCAGTCAAATTAGAGAGTCTCAGTTCTCGGCACCTCTGTGTGGACATTGGCTGGCAAAATGTGAACTAGTAGAATAAACTTTTTCCAGGGCTGTCTTCGGAGGGGGCTGCTGGATGCTATATTAACTGCACTCCATCTTGGTGCGGGATTGGAGAGAATCGGAGAATCTCTTTGCAAAAGGAGTGTTTACAGCCGGCTTGGAGTGGAACGTCTAGATTAAAGGACAGCATTCTAAGAGGATATTGGTGTTGAACAGACAGTGCCCGAATTTCCAACCTCCTTAAAGCGTTTTTCTAGTCCGGTAAAGACTTTCTTTTTTACTTTCAGTTGTTTATGTGGAAGTTCCACAGGCTCCTGCTATGTGTCTCTGCTCTGTCCCAGAACATTGTAAAAAGACTTAATTCTTTCTTGTTATAAGAATTTTTTTTTCCTTTATAATGTTGGGGGGGGGGGGTCATCTTTTTTTTTTGTTTTTGTTTTTGTTTCTTTTCTTTTTTTTTTTTTATTCTTTATTCATTTTTTCATCTTTCAACAAGTGTACAATAATCATAGCAACAATTAACAAATCACTTGAAAATCTTATCATCAATGTCTTTACATAAAATAAAATAATAATCCCTCCACCCCCTTCCCTCCCACCCTGATATTAATTTTCCATATAACTCTCCAATACCCTCCCACCCCATTCTACTATAAAATGGTATATCATTCACAGAAAAACATGGTATTTAATCATGACAAAACTTTGTTTTTGTTTCTTATTTCAGGTATAAAATATATATATTTAAAATAAATGATTAAAAAAGGACATGATTCCTTCTTCTTAACAGCCAAGGAGGTTAGTGGCGTACATTGGAAATAAAATTTCTCTGCTTGTACTGGCTGTGATTTTCCAGCTGAGCGTGCAATAGAGCTTGTATACTTGTCCTAAAAAAAAATATAAAAATTACCCCTCTCTTGGGGTTGAGTTTCAGGAAGCTAACCAAAATTTGGCAAGAGAGAAGGAGCATGTTACCTAATTGTCTTTTTTTTTTTGTTAAGCCAAGAATATTTTGGCAGTTTTCCTCTGGATTCTGAAGGAGAGAAGCTTCTTAGTGCATTTGGTGGGAAATATAGAAATTCAATCCATACTTTTTGGCTCCTGCCTGGCGTGCTCTGCATAGATTCAGAGCTTCCCTAAGTATCATTGCTTTAGTGTCCTGGAAGACCCTCTTTGTCGGTGTTTCTCAGTATCATCTCTCCTGAGCAAACACGGTCAGTTGCGCTCAATTGTGATGTAGTCTAATGCTCCAGTTTTCCCTCCGTTTTATCTTTGAGATAGTGGTTATGTTGAGGGTTAAAAGGCTACTACTGCAGCTCTACCAAATGGTTTGATTTATGTCCTTTTTTGTAATTGTTTCCTCATGTGACCATAAGAACATGAGAATAGCTTTAGTAGGTCAGACCAATGGTCCATCAAGTCTAGTAGCCCATTCTCACGGTGGCCAATTCAGGTCTCTAGTACCTGGCCAAAACCCAAAGAGTAGCAACATTCCATACAGAATCTCAAAGATTAGCAAGATTCCGGAATCCCAGAGAGTTACAAGATTCTAGAATCCGAAACAGTAGCAACATTCCATTTTACCGATACAGGGCAAGCAAGGGCTTCCCCCATGTCTTTCTCAGTAACAAACTATGGACTTTTCCTCCAGGAACTTGTCTAAATCTTTCTTAAAGCCAGCTATACTAAACGCTGTTACCACAACCTCTGGCAATGCATTCCAGAGCTTAACTATTCTCTGAGTGAAAGTTGTTGATGCTGATTAAGCAAAATAATTTGTTTCTGGTTAGGTACAGAGGTCTCAAAGTCCTTCCTTGAGAGCCGCAATCCAGTCGGGGTTTCAGGATTTTCCCAATGAATATGCATGAGATCTATATGCATGCACTGCTTTCAATGCATATTCATTGGGGAAATCCTGAAAACCCGACTGGATTGCGGCCCTCAAGAAGGGATTTTGAGATCCCTGGGTTAGGACAAACATGTAAGAGGAATGATAAAATCAGTTTTGTGCCACAGCCTTTTACCTGATTAAGTATCCTTCCGCTTGCTTCCACACTGATGCAACACTTCCTTTGCATTCTTTCTTACCCCTCCCCCCCAAAAAAATCTCTACAGCAAGGGAAAAAGATATAATGCAGGCTAGAAACCAAGAAAAGAGAACAGATGCAGCTCTGGCACTTATTAACTAAGGTCCTGTAAAAGGCAATTTTTTTTTTTAACAGTTTCTGCTCCTCTACTTATGATTGTGTGTGATGCAGTAAGCCTGTGCTGGTAATCAGGATCACAACCGTTTTGAATGTATTGTTGCTCAAAAATAAGTCGCATTTTATGCGGTTGTATCTGTTCTTTTGCAGTTCCCTCAAAGATGGTGATCCACAAGTCCCAGCTAGTCAGTGTCTTGAAAGGAAGCTTTCACTTTGCGCGAACCTCCTGATGCCCTCTCCGTTCCGTGCCAGCATAATTCCTCATTGTTCATGGGTCCTTGCTTGTTAACATATCTGTGATCCAGTGGTTAGAGCAGGGCTGAGAGCCAGGGTTCATATCTCACAGCTGATATTATGTTTGGGTATTCTTCATTTGGTACAGTTTAGGATCTTCCTATGATTGTGTCAAAATATGTAACAGATATTGCTCATGAGGGAGCATGCATCAACTTGATGAAATAAACATGGACAATGATGGTAGAAAGGGGACATAGGGCTATCCACAGCTGCAGACCAGTCTCTATAAGCCCTCCTTCAAGGATCCTCACTGCTTGTCCCATGCTTTCCTGAGTTCTCATACAGTCCTTTTTCTCTTCCACCTCCATTTCAAATATTGTTTTCTTGCCAGCCATGTGGGTTAGCAATAGGACTGTGCAAGTGATAGCAAACCATTTTTTCTTGGATGCTAATCACTGTAGATTATATTTATCCCAGGGCAAGCAGGCATGATATTCTCACATGTGGGTGACGTCATCTACGGAGCCCCGATGCGGACAGCTTTTTCAAGCAAACTTGATTGAAGATTTTAAGTTTGCTCTGCTGTTCCACGCATGCGTGCCTTCCTGCTCCACTAGAGGGCGCATCTCCTCCTCGTGGTCTGCAGTTCAAATTTTTCCGCTGAGCCTAGAAGACGTGTATTTTTAGGCTCTGCCCCAACTGCCTTCTAGCACCGTGATTTTTTCTTGTTTTATTGATTTAGTCGCTGTGCGCGTTTTTTTATTTATTTTTTATCTGTTCCTGCTTCATTTTGACCGACCTGGAGGCTTCTGGGTCGCCGTGGCCGCGTGGCTACTTGGGCCTCGGCCAGTTTCGTTTTTCTATGTCCCGGCCTTTGACCGGCTTTAAAAAGTGCACCCGGTGCGAGCGGCTTCTTTCCATCACAGACCCGCATCACCGGTGCATCCTCTGCCTGTGGGCCACCCATCCAACCGACTCCTGCCCCCAGTGCGCTACTTTTCAGAACCGGGCCCTTCGTCGAAGAAAAGCCCGTATGGCAGACCTTTTCACCGCCAACCAACCCTCTACCTCAGCCTCGAGGTCGGTCCCGGCCTCGACCCCGGCCTCGACCTCGGCCCCGAATACCTCGGCACCACCTCGAGACGCGACCCCGAAGACCTCGGGACAGCAAAAAGCCTCGGCCCCGGGTAAGTCTCCTCTTCCTTCTTCAGGTTCCGCACCAGCGAAGAAGCCAGCCTCGGGGACACCGGCGACGCATGGTGGAAGCCCCATGCTTTCAGCCCTGGCGAAGCCTTCCAAGCTTTTGGGCCGTGCCTCCACCATACGGGAATACTCTGATACGAGGTCGCCCCCGTGGAGTGCACCGAGGCATCGGACATGCCCTCGATGCTGTCCGTGCCCGTTTTCCAGGACCTGCTCCGGGCGATGATCTCGTCGGAGCTGTCCGCTGCACTTGCCCATCTACAACCGGCCCCGACCTCGACTTCGCGTGCGCCGGACCAGCCTGAGCCTCGCGTCGAGCCCCCTCGGGGCAAAGTGCGCCAGCTTCGCCGCATTCCATCCTCCTCGGATTCCTCCCCGAGGCGCCCGAGACGCTCTCCCTCCTCGGACCGCCGCGGGGCAAAGCGTCGCGCTAAAACGACCGAAACCTCAAACCGCCGTACCTCTAAGAAGGCCCAGAGTTCTCCCACACTACGAGGCCATTCACCGACGCCCCGTACAGGACCGCTGAAGGTGACTGAGTTATCACTCTCCAACCCTCACATCCTCCTAACTCCCCCTCGGACCGGGGATCCGAGCCGAGGTCCCAGGCTTTCGCCGAGGGAGTCCGGGTCGAGGTCACCGATTTGACATCGATCGTTACCCCGTACCCCGGCATCGTCTCAGAGGGGCTCCTCGAGACGACGTAGGTCCTCGACCCCGAAACACTGCCACAGTGTTTCCCCGGTCTCGGAGCGCGGGTCAGAGCATGAACCTCGATACTCGAGGGAAGCCTCCCCGTCCTTCTCTGCCCGACGGAGGTCTCGTTCACCGTCCCCACATGGGGCCCCGGGAACGTCTCGCCCCTCCTTCACTCGCTTTGTCCAGGACATGGGCCACGCTCTGGACTTAGACCTCCAGTCCGACTCAAGATACTCTAAAGAGTACCTGGCGGAACTAGATTTACCGTCACCGCCCAGAGAGTCCCTTCGCTTACCGCCCAATCCGGTACTCCAACAGGCTTTCTTCAGGAATCTGGAGACCCCCTATATGGTAACAGCTGTCCCCTCCAAAATGGAGTCCAAGTACCGTACAGTACCATACCCAGGTTTTGAGCAACCACAGCTCTCCCACCAGTCGCTGTTGGTAGAATCTTCCCTGAAAAAGGCTCACCCCTCCCGGGTCTCAGCGGCGGTCCCCCCAGGTCGAGAGGGTCGGACCCTGGACAAGTTCGGCAGAAGACACTACCAGAACTCTATGATGGCCTCTAGGGTACAAAGTTACACTTTAACCTTCACGTCCTACTTGAAACATCTCATTGGACTGTTGGGAGCCTTTGCGACCGACCTGCCGGCCTCACGCCAAGGAGCCTTTAACCTGCTCCTGGAGGTCTTCTCCAACCTACGCCTCCATTTATTTCACGCAGCCTATGATGGCTTCGAACTTTCCTCCAGAGTGGCCGCCTTCGCTATCGTCATGCGCCGCCTAGCCTGGTTACGCCTCGTCGACATGGACCCCTACTTACAGGACCGATTGGCTAACCTCCCCTGCATGGGCAAAGAACTTTTTGATGACACTATCGAGGCAGCTACGAAACGCCTTTCGGAGCACGAACGCTCGTTTGCCTCCCTCGTTCGGCAAAAACCAAAACCGCCAGCGTCCAGGCCGTTCAGGGCCCCTCCTCGCCGCTACCCTCAAAAGTCTACCCCTGCCTTCTCACGGCCTCCACCCAGACGCCCGCAAGCTCACCATTGGGCTCCGCCCAAGTCCCAGCCGCCTGCGACCACCAAACCATCCCCGTCCTTTTGACGGGATAAGCGGATGGGGCCTGGCCCCCTCCGCCACAGCCCCAGGCCTCCTTCCCATTGGGGGACGCCTCAGAGCCTTCTACCCGCGCTGGGAACAAGTCACGTCGGACGCATGGGTCCTTGGCGTGATCTCATCAGGATACTCTCTCAACTTTCAGGAAAACCCTCCAGACAATCCTCCAAGGGCGTGCCCTCCCAACCGAACTCAGTTACCCTCCTTCTCTCAGAAGCTCGAGAACTGCTTCGCCTACGGGCAGTGGAGGTGGTTCCTCCCGACCAACGGGGGAAAGGGTTCTACTCCCGTTACTTCCTGGTACCAAAGAAGACGGGAGACCTGCGCTCAATTCTAGACTTGAGGCGGCTCAACAAATTTCTGGTGCGGGAAAAGTTCCGGATGCTTTCCCTACCGATTCTCTACCCTCTCATCGACGAGGGCGATTGGCTCTGCTCCCTCGATCTGAAGGAAGCCTACACACATGTTCCAGTGCACCCCGCTCACCGCAAGTACCTGTGCTTTCAGGTGGGGGACCTGCACCTACAATACCGAGTCCTCCCCTTTGGCCTGGCGTCGTCACCCCGAGTCTTCACGAAGTGCCTCGTGGTGGTCGCAGCTGCCTTACGCGCGCAGGGCCTCCAGGTATTCCCCTACCTGGACGACTGGCTGATCAAAGCCCCGTCCAGGGAGGGGGTTATCTCAGCGACCCGACAGACTATTATTTACCTTCAAGGTCTGAGGTTCGAGGTAAACTTCCTAAAATCCCAGCTGCGCCCCTCCCAGTCCTTACAGTTCATCGGGGCCGTGCTGGATACGGTTTGACTCCGCTCCTTCCTTCCCCCTCCACGTCAAGAGGCGTTAGTAAGTCTGAGTCGAAGGATTTCGCTGCTGACCTCGGTATCAGCTCGGCAGATGATGACTCTTCTGGGCCGCATGGCCTCTACCGTCCACGTGATACCCTTTGCCTGCCTCCACCTGAGGATTCCTCAATGGACCCTGGCCTCCCAATGGCGTCAGGACCGAGACCCAATCGACCGTCCCGTGACAGTGACTCCTTCCTTGCAACGATCGCTCCTCTGGTGGGCCGACTCTTCAAATCTATCCAAAGGTTTACTTTTTCTCGCCCCTCCACACAGCAAGGTACTCACCACGGATTCGTCGAAGTACGCTTGGGGAGCTCACCTGGATGGCCTATGCACTCAGGGGATGTGGTCAACAGAGGACCGCCGCTGCCACATCAACGTGCTGGAGCTTCGGGCCATCTATCTCGCCGTTGTGGCTTTTCAACATCTGCTCCACGACCGGGTGGTTCTTGTCCGAACCGACAACCAGGTGGCAATGTACTACGTAAACAAGCAAGGGGGGACGGGGTCTCGGGCCCTCTGTCAGGAAGCCCTGCGTCTCTGGAATTGGGCAATCTCCAACAACATCTTCCTTCGAGCGGTGTACATACAAGGAGAGCGGAACTGCCTGGCAGACAGACTCAGCCACCTCCTTCAGCCACACGAGTGGTCGCTGCACGCTCAAACCTTACGACAGGTGTTCGAGAAGTGGGGGACTCCTCAGATAGATCTGTTCGCCTCCCCCCTCAACCACAAACTCCCTCAATTCTGCTCCCGGATGTACTCCCCGGACCGCCTCGAGGCCGACGCCTTCCTCCTAGATTGGGAGGGAAGGTTTCTATACGCGTTTCCGCCTTTTCCTCTGATTCTGCGAACGCTGGTCCATCTCAAACCAGTGCGAGCCACTATGATCTTGATTGCTCCTCGGTGGCCACGCCAGCCTTGGTTTTCCCTTCTACTTCAACTCAGTACCAGAGATCCACTGCCTCTGCCTCTGTTTCCCTCTCTGCTATCGCAGAGCCAGGGTTCACTGTTGCATCCAAATCTTCAGTCTCTTCATCTGAATGCTTGGTTTCTCTCCCCCTGACTTCTCTCCCTGTGTCGCAATCAGTCAAGGAAATACTGGAAGCCTCGACTAGAACCTGCTATTCCCAAAAGTGGACCAGATTCTCGTCCTGGTGCTCCTCGCACAACCAGGACCCGGTGTCGGTCCCGGTCCCCTTGGTCCTGGAGTATTTGCTCCATCTTTCTCACTCCGGCCTGAAGACCAACTCCATTCGGGTACATCTTAGTGCAATTGCTGCCTTCCATCAACCCCTGGAAGGAAAAGCCCTTTCACTCCATCCCTTAGTTTCTCGTTTCATGAAAGGTCTTTTGAATGTCCACCCTCCTCTCAAACCTCCCCCGGTGGTTTGGGATCTTAATGTGGGCCTGGCTCAACTCATGAAACCCCCTTTTGAGCCATTAGACAAATGCCATCTGAAATTTCTCACTTGGAAGGTGATCTTCCTGCTTGCACTCACTTCCGCTCGGCGGGTTAGCGAGCTACAGGCGCTGGTGGCGGACCCACCTTTCACTGTATTCCATCATGACAAGGTGGTCCTCCGCACTAACCCTAAGTTCTTGCCTAAAGTGGTGTCTGATTTTCATCTCAACCAGTCCATCGTCTTGCCAGTATTTTTCCCCAAGCCCCACTCTCACCCCGGAGAGACGGCGCTATACACGCTTGACTGTAAGAGAGCGTTGGCCTTTTACCTCCAACGCACTCAGTCTCATCGGACAGCCCCACAATTGTTTTTGTCCTTCGACCCTAACCGGCTGGGTCGCCCAGTTTCCAAGCGCACCTTGTCCAACTGGTTGGCTGCTTGTATTTCTTTTTGCTACGCTCAGGCTGGTCTCGCGCTGCATGGTCGAGTAACGGGACATAAAGTCCGAGCGATGGCAGCCTTCGTAGCTTTCCTCCGATCCACACCCATTGAGGAAATCTGCAAGGCTGCCACGTGGTCTTCGGTTCATACTTTCACCTCCCACTACTGCCTGGATACATTGTCCAGGAGCGATGGCCGTTTTGGCCAATCGGTATTGCGTAATCTATTCGCCTAAATTGCCAACTTCCCTCCATCCCTTTTCAATTAGCTTGGAGGTCACCCACATGTGAGAATATCATGCCTACTTGTCCTGGGATAAAGCACAGTTACTTACCGTAACAGGTGTTATCCAGGGACAGCAGGCATATATTCTCACAACCCGCCCGCCTCCCTGAGGTTGGCTTCTTTGCTGGTTAACTGAACTGGAGACCACGAGGAGGAGATGCGCCCTCTAGTGGAGCAGGAAGGCACGCATGCGTGGAACAGCAGAGCAAACTTAAAATCTTCAATCAAGTTTGCTTGAAAAAGCTGTCCGCATCGGGGCTCCGTAGATGACGTCACCCACATGTGAGAATATATGCCTGCTGTCCCTGGATAACACCTGTTACGGTAAGTAACTGTGCTTTATTTGCCTAATAAAATATACTTACTTTAAACTATTTAAAATTTTGTTTGTTTTTAGGCTGCTCAAAGCAGAACCATGATGGATCCTGGAGTCGCTGTATGAAGTTGAAGTGAATAAAGAGAGAACTACTGTAGTCACTTGGACAAGACAATGACCAAATCACAACTCTTCCGCCTCTCAGTGGCTGTGGGGTCTGTCTTCATGATTCTTTTAATCATAGTATACTGGGACAATGTAGGGACAGCTCACCCTTACCTGCACACCTCCCTTTCCAGATCTTTTTCACCTCAGATGCTTCCTAATGCTGCCCATAGTGAAGAAAGAACGACCTTATCTGACATTGATGAGTTTCTAGATAAGTTTTTGAACTTGAGTTTAGCACAAAATGTGCAGGTAATCACACAGACTGAGCAACCTCTTGTGCATGAGGAGAGAGTGAGAGGTTTTGATTGGTCTTCTCATGACATCAAAGGAAAACTTGACCAAGAAAAGGTACAGGCTGAGAGGAAACGTACACTGCACCAATTCTGTGCTAACTCTAGCTTTTCTTTTCCATGGAAGGAACGTTCCTTTGAAGATATTCCCAACCGAGAGCTGGATCACTTGATTGTGGATGACCGCCATGGGGTTATTTACTGCTATGTGCCAAAAGTAGCATGTACTAACTGGAAACGAGTTATGATTGTGTTGAGTGAGAGCCTGTCTAACCAGGGAATCCCTTACAAGGATCCCTTAAATATTCCCCGGCAGGATGTCCACAGTCCAAGCAGCCACCTGACATTCAACAAATTTTGGCGTCGTTATGGCAAGTTTTCCCGCCATCTGATGAAGATCAAACTCAAGAAGTACACCAAGTTCCTCTTTGTAAGAGACCCCTTTGTACGCCTTATCTCTGCCTTCCGCAGCAAGTTTGAACTAGAGAATGATGTTTTTTACCGTGTCTTTGCTGTGCCTATATTAAAACTTTACTCCAACCTTAGCAATGTGCCAGCTTCGGTTAGTAAAGCATTTTCTGTAGGCATGAAGCCCTCATTTGGTGAGTTCATCCAATATCTACTTGACCCTCTAACAGAGAAGGAAAGGCCATTCAATGAACATTGGAGACAAGTGTACCGCCTCTGCCATCCATGCCAGATTGAGTACGACTTCATTGGCAAACTGGAGACGTTGGATGAGGATGCAGTAGAGCTACTGAGACTTCTTGGTGTGGATAAACAATTCCACTTTCCTCCCAGCTATAAGAATAGGACTGCTAGCAGTTGGACAGAAGACTGGTTTGCAAAAATCCCTCTGGAATGGAAACAGCAGTTGTTCAAGCTTTATGAAGCTGATTTTGTTCTGTTTGGATATTCAAAGCCAGAGAATCTTTTAAAAGACTAAGGCAGGCCAGAACAAAATTAAAAAAACCAAAATGCCAAAAATTAAAATTGGCCAATTGCACAACTTCCACAGCTAAAACATAAGCATATCTTTTTGTAATGCATTTTCCTAATGGTTCTGTGCCACAAGTCTTAAAGATATTGCTACCAGAGAACGACACGGGGACAAAATGAATCACTTTTTCCGTGCCCGCAGATAACCACATAAAACCATCTCCAAGTCATTCTTTAAGGAGAGAGGGAAGAATCAGAATATGAATGGGCACAGCCACTGCCCCTCAAGCCTTGCTTTAAAGAATGCTGGTGTAGAAGACTGAGGTTGAGATGGAGAAAGGAAAATGGTAAAACCAGAGGACATAATTTGAGGTTGAGGGGTGGTAGATTCAGAGGCAACGTTAGGAAATTCTATTTTACGGAGAGGGTAGTGGATGCCTGGAATGTGCTCCCGAGAGAGGTGGTGGAGAGTAAAACTGTGACTGAGTTCAAAGAAGCGTGGGATGAACACAGAAGATTTAAAATCAGAAAATAATATTAAATATTGAACTAGGCCAGTTACTGGGCAGACTTGCACGGTCTGTGTCTGTGTATGGCCGTTTGGTGGAGGATGGGCAGGGGAGGGCTTCAATAGCTGGGAGGGTGTAGATGGGCTGGAGTAAGTCTTAACAGAGATTTCGGCAGTTGGAACTAGAGAGCTGCACGGGAACGGGGATGACGGGAATCCCATGGGACCCGCGGGCATCCCGCGGGTTCCCCCTTTGGGTCACGGGGATCCTGTGGGGACGCCCCTAGGGTCACAGAGATCCCGTGGGGACGCCCCCTAGGGTTGCGGGGATCCCATGG
Source organism: Geotrypetes seraphini (assembly GCF_902459505.1). Taxonomy (NCBI): domain Eukaryota; kingdom Metazoa; phylum Chordata; class Amphibia; order Gymnophiona; family Dermophiidae; genus Geotrypetes; species Geotrypetes seraphini. Next base: position 16,443,736 of record NC_047094.1, on the reverse strand, counting down.
GGACGCCTCCGAGGGTCGTGGGGCTCCTGCGGGGCTGGATGTACTCAGTCACGCGGCTCTTCTTCTCCCTACCTTCTCTGCTTGCAGCACAGAGCCGAACGGAAGTCTTCCTGACGTCAGCGCTGACGTCGGGAAGACTTCCGTTCGACTCTGTGCTTCAGGCAGGGCAGGTAAGGAGAAGGAGAGTAGCCTCGCAGTTCGAGTGGCTACCAAGGGAGGGGGGCGGTCCGCCCCGCCCCACCCCGGTTGCAGCACAGCCAGCCAGGTCCCCTTACTTTTGTGGCACTTCCCCGACCGACCGATAACAGCCCGGGTCCGACAATCCTCCCTGCCCTGTAGCCACGAATCTAAATTACCTTCTTACAGCAGCTGTAAGAAGGTAATTTAGATTCGCGGTTAAGGGCAGGGAGGTTTGTCGGACCGGGGCTGTTGTCGGTCGGTCGGGGAAGTGCCACAAAAGTAAGGGGACCTGGCCGGCTGTGCTGCACCCGGGGCGGTAGAGAAGGAGGGGGGAGAAGGACGCTGAAAGGCCATGGTGAAGACAGAAGGGGGGGAAGGACTCTGAAAGCACTTGAAGACAGAGGAGGGAGAAGGACGCTGTAAGCACATGGGGGAATACAAAGGGGTGGAGAAGGACGCTGAAAGGCCATGAGAAGGGCGGGGGGGAAGGACTCTGAAAGCACTTGTGGAAGACAGAGGGGGGAGAAGGATGCTGAAAGCACATGGGGAAGACAAAGGGGTGGAGAAGGACGCTGAAAGGCCATGGGGAAGACAGAGAGGGAGAAGGACGCTGAAAGGACATGGGGAAGATGGGGGGAGAAGGACACTGAAATGAAATGAGGAAGAGAGAGTAGGGAGAAGACGCTGGCAGGGAAGAAGACAGATGCCAGACTATGGGGGGAGCGGAGAGAAGAAGATGGGTGCCAGACCAATTTGGAAGGGGGAAGAAAGGGAGAGGCACAGTAACAGAGCAAATGGAAGATGCTAGAAGGAAGAGAGACAGTGGATGGAAGGAATTGAATGAGAACATGAGGAAAGCAGAAACCAGGCAACAAAGGTAGGAAAAGAATTCTATTTCTTTTTTTTTTTTTTGCTTCAGGATAAAGTAGTATATTAGTTGTGTTGATAAAAATTTATAAACATTAGAGGCTCTGGTAGAAACCCGTTTACAAAGTATGTATTCTTCCCAATTAATATTTTCAAATTAATAAAGTCTTTTTGCTTATTTGTAAATGGGTTTCTACCAGAGCCTTTAATTCAGTAGCATAATTAAATGAAATAACTATTTCTGTAGTTTATAGGGACGGGCGGGGACGGAGGGGATTCCTCGCGGGGATGGGTGGGGACGGAGGGGATTCCTCGCGGGGACGGGTGGGGACAGAGGGATTCCTCACGGGGACGGAGGGATTCCTCGCAGGGACGGGTGGGGACGGGTGGGACTTTGGTGGGGACGGGTGGGATTTCTGTCCCCGCGCAACTCTCTAGTTGGAACCCAAGCACAGTACTGGGTAAAGCTTTGGATTCTTGCCCAGAAATAGCTAAGAAGAAAAAATAAAATAAAATTTTAAATTGAATCAGGTTGGGCAGACTGGATGGACCATTCGGGTCTTTATCTGCCGTCATCTACTATGTTACTATGTTACATGGGACGGTTTCCCACCGTTATCCGCGGGAACAGGAACGGTAATGAATTTTATCATCGTGCCATTCTCTGATTGCTACCACTTCTGGGACATGGAAAATTTTTACTGTAATTCATTTGCTAATAGGAAATGTTCTTGTCCCATTTGCACATGCCTGATCCATTTCAATTGCTTTTATTGCTATTTTTTACTAAATTAATATATTTATAAACTATTTAATATAACATATGTTGTGAAGGGGTGGGGATGGGGTAGTTTTAATTAAAGAACAGCTCTGCAACTTTGTGTGTCCTGCTTTATATTTTGTTTCTCTTTTCTAATTTTTGACTTTGGAAATTTTGTCAGTAGAGGTAACATTTAATGGGTCATCTACTAAAGCAGAGGTGTCAAAGTCCTTCCTTGAGGGCGACAATCCAGTCGGGTTTTCAGGATTTCCCCATTGAATATGCATGAGATCTATTAGCATACAATGAAAGCAGTACATGCAAATATATATCATGCATATTCATTGGGAAAACCCTGAAAACCCAACTGGATATTACAATGACAGCAGAGGCCAAGTACAGCTTCCACCACAACTATACAAAAGCTTATAGCTTTCCATCAACTGTGAGTAATAGGAGCACAACCTAGAGACATATCTATTTTCCTATTCAGGAGCTACCTTATGTCCTAGAAAGTTAACCTCTGAAATAGTGTACCACTTATGTGTGATAAATGAGTAGGCATTACTAGGGGAGGAGAATAGTTGAGACCTGAGTGCATATTTTAAAAAATATATACAGTGGTACCTTGGAATCTGAACTTAATCCTTTCTAGAACCCCGTTTGAGTTCCAAAAAGTTCGAGTTCCAAGACAATTTTTTCCATTGAAAATAATAGAAACTGGATTAATCCGTTCCTTGGTCCCACAAACTCAGATTTCACAATAAATTTAACAGTAAACATACTGGAAGAGGCAGCAAGATCTGGCCCCCCGCCAGCATAGCAAGATCAGGCCCTCTGCCGGCATAGGCAGCAAGATCGGCAACTGCAAGCGTTGCTCAGCCCAAAGCTTGCCTCCCAGGCGGAAACAGGAAGCTGCGTCAGAGGGGAAGCTTTGGGCTGAGCAATGCTTGCGGTTCCGTACCTTCGGATTCCAAAGCAGCTTTCGGATTTTGGAGCAAAATTTAATTTAAAAAAAAAGTTTGAATTCCAAGTTGTTCGAGTTCTGGGACGTTCGGATTCCAAAGTACCACTGATTAGACAAAAACCTTTAGCGAATCCTACATAAAACAAATATTTTTGTGTGTGGCCCATCAGACAGTACAGTCATCAAATCAATACAGGTGACAGTTTAACACCACTCTTATCTTGTCATAGGTCCATCTTTTAAATTTTTTCTTCTTCAGGAATTAGTAAGTACTTTTATATATTATTTATTTATTTAAGCAGTTTCTATGAGGAGAATTAGAAAATTGTGTATACAAATTAATTTCTGAACATATTTGGGCATAAAGAGAGAGTTTCACCATACTCTTGTCACCTATATTGATTTGGTGACTGTACCCTCTGATATGATTGATTTCTTAGCAGGCAGTTCAGACGTTGAACAGTCTTCCTTTAGAAACAAGAATCCTGAATTTGTATATTATATTTCATAAAGTTTTAAAGACCTACTTTTTCAATAAAATTTTATTCTTGATATTTTCTCTCTTTGTCCAATAATTTTTAAGTACTGTATATACTCGAATATAAACTGGTATTTATGGGCCAAAAAAATTGGGCCAAAAATGAGGGTCCCGGTTTATATTCGGGTCATCCCCCAGTGACCACCCAAAACCCTCCCGGACTCCCTGCAGGCCTGCCTTAGGCTGGGATAGGAGGAATCCCTCCTGTCTCCTGCCCCGGCTGACACTAATAATTACCACCCTCCCTCCTTCGCGTATCTGTTCCCTAATGGTCCAGCGTGTATCCTGTGCTGAAATCCTCCCAAAGATTGTAATTGTAGTAGTCAGTGGCGCACTTGGGCCGGCAAGCAGCAGCGAACTTTTTGTGCTGCTGGCCGGCCCTGCACCGCTCCTTGATAGGCTGCTGCAAGTTCTCGCGGCAGCCTATCAAGGAGCGGTGCAGGGCCGGCCGACAGCACGAAAAGCTCACTGCTGCTTGCAGGCCCGGGTACACCGCTGGCTACTACATTTACAATCTTCGGGAGGATTTCAGCGCGGTATACACGCTGGATCACTAGGGAACAGGTACGCGAGGGAGGGAAGGAGGGAGAGTGGTAATTATTAGTGTCAGCCGGGGCAGGAGACGGGAGGGATCCCTCCTGTCTCGGCCTACCACTAGGTGGTTTAAGTTAAGAGGAAGGATTAATCTGCTGGCTGGGTTAGAGGGCAGAGGGGAGTACGGGATAATCAAGCCATTGTGACATTATTGATAAAGTTGGCTCTTTTTAGGGGGGATAGAGGGTATAGGGAAGGAAGGTGGGACAGTGTTCAGAGCATGGCAGGGAGGGGGGCTTGGTTCACAGCCTGGTAGGGACTAGGATGCAGGGCAGGGAGGGAAGGGGGCTGGGTGCAGAATTTGGCAGGGAGGGGGGCTGTGTGCAGAACTGGCAGGGCAGCACACTCGAATATTAAGCCGCCTGACATATTCGAATCAACCATTTTTCCTCCTTTTTGGGGGGAAAAATTGGGGTCTCGATTTATATTCGAATCGACTTATATTCTAGTATATACAGTATATGTGCTCCCTTTAATGTAGGGTTCTTGTTGTAATCTGCTTTGAATCTGAATTGAAAAATAGTGGAATATAAGACTACTGATTAGATTAGATTTATGGGTTATGTATGATATTTTGCAGTCTAGAGCAGTCCCTTCTCGAGGGCCGCAATCCAATGAATATGCATGAGATTTATTTGCATGCACTGCTTTCATGGTATGCTAATAGATTTCATGCATATTCATTGGGGAAATCCTGAAAACCCGACTGGATTGCGGCCCTTGAAGAGGGACTTTGCCACCCCTGATCTAGAGGCTTTTTTAATGTATACATAAGGTGACCATACATCCCGTTTTGAATGGGACAGTCCCGTTTTCGGATCCCCTGTCCCGTTGTTCCCACACACAGCTTCGGGCTGCCCAAAATGTCCCATTTTCAGAGACAGCGTCCGGAAGCTGTGCGCGGGGACAACGGGACAGGCGATCGCTTCCTGTCCCTTCCCTGCCGCACCAAAAAAACAAAAAAAAAGCCTCCCTCCAGGCCCGATTTATGTCCACTGCCGCTGCTCCTCTGTTGCAAACTGCTGGAACCCAGAAGCCTTCTTTCCGACGTCAATTCTGACGTCGGAGAGGACGTTCCGGGCCAGCCAATCGCTGGCTGGCCCGGAACGTCCTCTCCAACGTCAGAATTGACATCGGAAAGGAGGCTTCCGGGTTCCAGCAGTTTGCAGCAGAGGAGCAGCGGCGTTGACCTAAATCGGGCCTGGAGGGAAGCTTTTGTTTTCTGCGGTAGGGGGAGGAGGAGGTAGGCAGGCAGGCTGGCTGGCTGGCTCTGGGTGAGGGAGGTATGTAGGCAGGTTTTGGGGGAGGGAGGGAGGTAGGCAGGCTTTGGGGGAGGCAGGCAGGCTGGCTAGCTCTGGGGGAGGGAGGTAGGTAGGCAGGCTTTGGGGGAGGTAGGCAGGCAGGCTCTGGGGGAGGCAGGTAGGCTGGCTGGCTCTGGGGGAGGTAGGCAGGCAGACTGGCTGACTTTGGGGGAGACAGGCAGGGGCTGGCTGGCTCTGGGGGAGGCAGGAAGGCTGGCTCTGGGGGAGGTAGGCAGGCAGGCTAGTTCTGGGGTAGGTAGATAGGCAAACTGGCTTTGGGGAAGGCTGGCTTTGGAGAGGTAGGCCGGTAGGCTTTTTGGGAGGGGGTGGGACAAAGGCTGGAAGCAGTGAGGGGACATAGGAAGGAGAGAAAACGGCAGAGAAGGGGAGGGGGGTTGTAAGTAGAAGAAAGACTAGAGAGATAAAGGCCTGGACCAAAGGGGAAAGACAGGAGGCAGAAGCAGGACTTTGGGAGGTGCAGACAGAGGGGGAGAGCCCCTGAGGAAGAGCAGAGAGAGGCAAGATCATAACAGAGGAGGGAGAGAGAGAAAGGGAGACCTGGAACAAAGGTACAAAGGACAACTGAGACTGGATCTGGGGGCACTAAGGACATAGGAAGGAGGCACTGGGGGCACTAAGGACATAGGAAGGAAGGAGGAAATAGAAAGGGACAATTGTTGGGCCTGAGTGCAGAAAGAAATGAAAGATAGGATGCACAGTCAGAGGGAAACGCAACCAGAGACTCATGAAATCACCAGACAGCAAAGGTAGGAAAAATGATTTTATTTTCAATTTAGTGATAAAAATGTGTCAGTTTTGAGAATTTATATCTGCTGTCTATATTTTGCACTATATTTGTCTATTTTTCTATAGTTACTGAAGTGACATCATTGAAACCCCCCCAAATATAAATAATTAACATTTTCTCTGCGTATAGGGTGCTTTGTGTTTTTTTTTTTAATTTTATGGTTACCATTATGAAATAATAAGATATTGTGTGTACATGAAAAATGAATGGAAGAAATTGGGGCTGGGGCTAGGGCGGGACTGAATATTAATAGATGTCCCGTTTTGATGAAAACAATGGTCACGTTATGTATACAATATCCAGGGCCTCTTCTATCAAACTGTGCTAGCAGTTTGTAGTGCGGTAAGCTGCGCTGCTCCCGACGCTCATAGAGTTCCTATGAGTGTTGGGAGCAGCGCGGGCCTTTCAGTGCGGCTCTCTGCGCTAAAAACTGCTAGTGTTGGACTTTCTAGAGTAACCTAGATATAGCCAGCGAATTTTATAAACTGCACATGTGGTTTATGGTTTATAAATGCACAGTTACTGAACATTAACTGAGCAAGAGTCCTCCAAGTGCATTGCTGCCAGTAGAGGGTGATGCTTCAATACTGAGGTTTCAATCACAAGAGACGGGCAGGTTCTTTGAAGTCCTTCAGAGCTTGCCTATCCCTCACTATTGAAAATGTGATGATGAAACAGCACCCTCACCACCACCACCGGCAGGACTGTAGGTGGAGTACTCTCATTCAGAGGGCCCAGCCAAAAGGGACTACTCATGTCCTCTAGCACAGTGTTCTTCGACCTTTTTACACCTATGGACCGGCAGAAATAAAATAATTATTTTGTGGACCGACATCGATTTGCAGACCGGCGGTTGAAGAACACTGGGCTAAGTCGTGGACCAGACCCTGCCCATCTCTACCCAATCTCCACCCCAGACCCTGCCCCCATAGTCCTAATTGTAGCACTATTTTTTCCATTCATTTTTCATATATACACACAATATAATCTTATTAACAATGCATCAATCGCACCATGGACCGGCAGTTGAAGAACACAGTTTTGAGCCTTTTGCACATGCCGGCCTTGTGGACCGGTAGGAAATTTCTGTGGACCGGCACCGGTGGTTGAAGAACACTGCTCTAGCACAAGCAGAAAACTAGCTGTTTTCCAGCCTGAAGTTTTATTATAGGAGACAGAACTATCCATGGGTAGGAAAGTTTTCCAGAGGGTGTGGTGGAATGTTGCATCAGGCTCAGCATGTGAGATGAATGCCAGAGTAAGGCAAATGTTGAAGTAATGCAGTTGCATGAGCCAGGTTTTACTGGCTGCTCACATGATGATTTGCAATGGCTGGAGCTCTGCTGGTGCAGTGCTTCATGTTGGTAATTTTTCTGGTATAATAAAGGCAGAGACTAGATCCCTGCAGCTTTCTCTTTGTTGGGACTTTTTGATTCAAATAAAGACTATATCATTGGTTGAAAAGACACCTCCTTCGCCTTTTCTGTTTTGTCTGCATATATCCCAAGGCTAGGTTTTCTTCTGTTTGCCTGGGGAGTGTATGGCGCACTGATTAGAGCTACAGCCTCAGCACCCTGAGGTTGTGGACTTAAATCCCACGCTGCTCCTTGTGACCCTGGGCAAGTCACTTAATCCCCCATTGCCCCAGGTACATTAGATAGAGTGTGAGCCTGCCAGGATGGATAGGGGAAAATGCTTGAGTACCTGAATGTACACCACTTAGGTTATAAGTGATATATAAATACTAAAAAAAAAATAAAATAAATAAGACATTTTGAACAGATGTTCTCTGGTTCTCTGTAGAATTAAATTTGTGTAATTACTTTCAAAACAAAACACGAGGGAAGTGTCTTTTCAACCAATGATCGAGTCTTTATTTGAATCTAAATTATGTGAGGTTTATATACAGTCCTTAAGTTGGAGTACAGCACAGAGTCTGTGCTAAATATTCCCAGCTTGCCCTGATCACAGGAGATGCTGGTTGAAGTATGGTTATCCCAGGACAAGCAGGCAGCATATTCCCACACATGGGTGACATCACCGACGGAGCCCCACAGCGGACAGCCTCGCAAGCAAACTTGCTTGAAGATCTCGATCTTTCGAGGACTGCACCGCGCATGCGCGCGTGCCTTCCCGCCCGAACCAGGGGGCGCATCTGAGAGGATCCTCAGTTCGTTTAATTCCGCGGAGACAAGAAGACACGTTTTTCTTCAGCTCTGCAGCACTTTTGCCTTCTCTTCACCGCGGCTGTTTCTTTTTTTTCTCAAACTTCGGTCTCTGTGCTTTAATTTATTTCTCCTTTTTCACAACTAAAAAAAAAAATAAAAAATTGAATTTTTGTTTCTCTTTTATATTTGTCCGGCCGGTGAGCCTTGGGCTTAGGCCCAATTGCTCCTTCCGTTCGACACGGACTTTATTTTTTCTATGTCCCGGCCTCTCACCGGGTTTAAACGTTGTTGTCAGTGTAATTGTGTGATTTCGGTCACCGATCCCCACTGTCGCTGCCTTCAGTGCCTGGGTCCTTCCCATTCACCAGAAGATTGCCATCGTTGCTTCACTCTCACTCCACGGGCTTTTCGACGCAGGTGCGCCCAATTTTTTCAACTCTTCGGAGACATGGAGCAACCTTCGGATTCGACTTCGACCTCGGCGGCTGCCCCGGTATCGAAGGCTTCGACTCCGACATCATCGACGACCACAGTCTCGAAGGCTTCGACCCAAGTTCCGGCTGGAGCTTCGGTCTCGAAGGCCTCGACCTTGCCTGCTTCGGTTCCCTCGAAGACGGTGTCCTCGATGAAATCTGCCATGGGGGGTAAGTCTCCGGGTTCTCTTTCAGGTACCGTACCCAAGAAGCCGCCAGAGTCCTCTGCACGTCCATCTTCCAAGTGTACCTCCAAGACAAGGGAATACTCACCTTCGAGGTCGCCCTCTTTGGAGCGTACTGCTGCACCTACGAGATCAGTACCTTCTGTCTCGGTGCCGATGCTGGAAGACATGCTAAAATCTATACTGACCACTCAGATTTCCTCTTTAATGGCTCAATTGGTCCCGTCCTCGACCTTGCCTCGGGTGGATCAGCCTGTCACCCAACCGGAGCATCCAGTATCTCGAGGCCGATCCCGGACACCGAAGAGAATACCTTCATCTGATTCTTCTCCAGACTCACCTCCTTCGAAGCACCGATCGAAGCCTTCGAGACATAGTGCTTCTAAGCTTCGGAGAGAGTCTTCAGCTTTGGACACCGAGACTTCTCTTCCCCTTTCTTCGAAGTCGAAACACAGATCTCGACACCATCGAGCATCGACTCGAAGTCCTTCTCAACCGAAGACTTCTTCATCGAAACCAGCTCGTCGAGACACTTCACCTCAGACCTCGACTCATTCAGTACCACGTACACCTGGTACTTCTCCATCCAGGAGCCTTAAGAGGAAACATTCTCTTACTCCACCTCACAGTGCAGCTTCTTCAGTGACTCTACGCCTTGAATCGGAACCATTGTCATCATATTCCAGAGAGGCTTCTCCTTCATACTCAGCACTCCCTAGATCTCGCAGTGTGTCTCCTGAGGAAGCATCTGATTCCAAATCCATTTCATTTGCCAAATTTATTTTTGATATGGGACAAGCTCTCAAACTAGATCTTCATTCTGATTCCAAATATACTCCTGAATATTTGGCAGATATGGAGCTTCCTCATCCACCTAAAGAGTCACTACGTTTACCCATGACTCCTGTTCTCAAACAAACCTTTGCTCGTAACATGGAAACTCCTTATTCCATCACTGCCATTCCTTCTAAATTGGAATCTCGCTATAGAACAGTTCCATGTAAGGGTTATGAAAAATCTCAACTTTCTCATCAATCCCTGGTAGTGGAATCATCTTTAAAGAAAGCACATCCTTCTAAAATCTACGCTTCAGTTCCTCCAGGCAGAGAAGGTCGTACCATGGATAAGTTTGGTCGCCGTTTATACCAGAACTCTATGATGGCAAATAGAATTCTTAATTATAGCTACATTTTCACTTCTTACTTCAACCATTTTCTGAAGATTTTACCATCTTTTTACCCGGATATTTCCACAACTCGTCTTTCAGAATTCAAACTCATCCTCAAGACTCTCTCTCAATTACGACTCTTCATGTTACAAGCCTCATATGATGCTTTTGAACTCTTCTTTCAAGTATCTGCATTTGCAGTAGCCATGCGTCATTTAGCATGGTTACGGATTGTTGACATGGATCCCAATCTTCAAGATCGAATGGCGAATCTACCTTGTCAGAGTAACGAATTGTTCGATGACTCTATTGAAGCAGCTACCAAGCGTCTCTCAGAACATGAACGCTCTTTTGCTTCCCTCATTCGACCGAAACCCAAACCTGCACCAACTAGAGGTTTTAAACAGACTCCACGTCGTTATCCTCAGAAAACGACTCCTGCTTTTTCCAGCCTCCTCCTCATCGTCCTCCTCAACAACAGCGTCAGCAAAAATCTCAGACTCCTGCTGCCACCAAACCAGCTCAGTCTTTTTGACAGTCTCAGCCTGAGCATTCCAATTTCTCTATTTCCAAATTCTCCCCTCCCCATAGGGGGTCGTCTGTCCACATTTTATCACCAGTGGGAGCTCATTACATCAGATCTCTGGGTGCTTTCCATCCTACGAGAGGGATACTCTCTTCGGTTGCTGCAGGTACCTCCAGATCGCCATCCAAGAGAGTGTCCTTCCGATCAGTCGCACCTTCCCCTTCTTCTTCAAGAAGCTCAGGCTCTGCTTCGCCTGCGAGCTGTGGAGGAAGTTCCTCTTCCACAAAGGAACTTGGGATTCTACTCCCGTTATTTTCTAGTTCCCAAAAAGACGGGGGATTTACGACCGATCCTGGATCTCAGAGCTCTCAACAAATATCTAGTCAAAGAGAAATTTCGAATGCTCACTCTGCAAACTTTATATTCCTTAATGGATCAAGGGGATTGGATGTGTTCCCTCGATCTCAAAGAGGCGTATACTCATATCCCTATTCATCCAGCATTTCGCAAGTACTTCAGATTTCAAGTAGGAAGCCTTCATCTGCAGTACCGAGTTCTCCCCTTCAGGTTGGCTTCTTCTCCCAGAGTTTTCACAAAATATCTCATGGTGGTGGCTGCAGCTCTTCGCAACCAGGGTCTCCAAGTATTTCCATACCTCGACGACTGGCTCATCAAAGCTCCTTCTTTTTCAGGGATTATTGCAGCGACCCAACGGACTATTCTTTTTCTACAAAGTTTGGGAATTTCACATCAACCTTCCCAAATCTCAGTTGACTCCCTCTCAGTCTCTCCAGTTCATAGGAGCAACTCTGGACACTATCAATCTGAGAGCCTACCTTCCACAACCACGTCAGACCACCCTTCTTCAGATTTCTCAACAAGTCTTCCAACTTTCAACTGTTCCAGCACGAAAGATGATGGTTCTGCTCGGTCACATGGCTTCTACAGTTCATGTGATTCCTTTTGCCAGACTTCACCTTCGTATTCCTCAATGGACACTGGCATCCCAATGGCAGCAATCCGTGGATCCACCAACTCGACTGATTTCCATAACTCCTTCATTGCGGAAGTCTCTCCGTTGGTGGATGCTCTCTTTCAATCTTTCAAGAGGCTTGCTGTTCCACCCTCTTCCTCCTCAGAAAGTCCTCACAACCGACTCGTCAACGTACGCATGGGGAGCTCATGTCGACGGTCTTCGCACTCAGGGCCTATGGACTCAAGCAGACCGTCGGTGTCATATCAATCTGTTGGAACTCAGAGCGATATTCTATGCTTTCAAAGCTTTTCAACATCTCCTTCACGACATGGTGATTCTTGTTCGTACCGACAACCAAGTAGCCATGTATTATGTCAACAAACAGAGAGGGACGGGATCTCATTCCCTATGTCAAGAAGCTCTGAAATTGTGGCATTGGGCAATTCTTCACAACCTCTACCTCAGGGCTGTTTACATTCAGGGTCAACACAATTGTTTGGCGGACAAACTGAGTCGTCTTCTACAACCTCACAAATGGACGCTCAATTCTCCTACTCTTCACCAAATCTTTGCTCGTTGGGGAACTCCACAGATAGATCTGTTTGCATCACCTCTCAACTTCAAGCTGCCTCAATTTTGCTCCCGCATTTACACTCCTCAACGTCTCGAAGCGGATGCGTTTCTACTGGATTGGAGGAATCAGTTCCTTTATGCCTTTCCTCCGTTTCCTCTGATTCTCAAGACTCTAGTCAAACTGAAGTCAGAACATGCCACCATGATTCTGATAGCTCCTCGGTGGCCCAGGCAACCTTGGTTCTCCCTACTTCTTCAACTCAGCACCAGGGAGCCTCTACTTCTGCCAATCTTTCCTTCTCTACTCACGCAGAGTCAAGGATCTTTGCTTCATCCCAATCTGCAGTCTCTACACTTAACAGCTTGGTACCTTTCTGCATAACAGACTTTCCTCAATTTTCTCAGTCTGTTCAAGATATCTTACTTGCTTCCAGAAAGCCATCAACTAGACAATGTTATGACCAGAAGTGGACAAGATTTTCTACTTGGTGTTCTACGCGTCACTTGCAACCTATATCGTCCTTTTTATCATCAGTTTTGGACTACTTGTTTCATTTGTCCCAATCTGGACTTCAAACTACATCTATTCGAGTCCATCTTAGTGCTATAGCTGCTTTTCATCAGCCTCTGGATGGAAAACCTCTTTCTGCACATCCTATGGTTTCTTGCTTTATGAAAGGACTTCTAAATCTCCATCCACCGCTTAAACCACCTCCTGTGGTTTGGGATCTCAATGTTGTTTTAGCTCAACTTATGAAACCTCCTTTTGAACCGCTTGACAAAGCTCACCTCAAGTATCTCACTTGGAAAGCTGTGTTCCTGATTGCCCTCACATCTGCTCGACGAGTCAGTGAGTTACAAGCTTTGGTTGCAGATCCACCCTTCACAGTTTTTCACCATGATAAGGTGGTCCTACGTACTCATCCTAAATTCTTACCTAAAGTTGTTTCAGAATTTCACATCAATCAGTCTATTGTTCTTCCTGTATTTTTTCCAAAGCCTCATTCTCATCCAGGAGAGGCGGCTCTTCATACTTTGGCTTTAGCTTTCTGCCTCCAACGTGCTTTAGCTTTCTACCTCAACGTGCTTTAGCTTTCTACCTCCAACGCACTCAGCTTCACAGAACATCTCCTCAACTTTTCATCTCATTTGATCCGAACAAGTTGGGACGTCCTATATCGAAACGCACAATCTGCTGCTTGCATTTCTTTCTGCTACGCTCAGGCTGGTCTTCCTCTGCAAGGTAGAGTGACGGGCCACAAAGTTAGAGCTATGGCGGCATCTGTAGCTTTCCTCCGATCAACTCCTATTGAGGAAATTTGCAAGGCTGCCACTTGGTCCTCGGTTCATACTTTCACCTCTCATTATTGTCTGGATACCTTATCCAGGAGGGATGGCCATTTTGGCCAATCTGTTTTGCAAAATCTTTTTTCGTAAATTGCCAACTTCCCTCCATCCCTTTTTACTTAGCTTGGAGGTCACCCATGTGTGGGAATATGCTGCCTGCTTGTCCTGGGATAAAGCACAGTTACTTACCGTAAGAGTTGTTATCCAGGGACAGCAGGACAGCAGGCAGATATTCCCACAACCCTCCCACCTCCCCTGGTTGGCTTTTTGGCTAGGTATCTGAACTGAGGATCCTCTCAGGAGATGCGCCCCCTGGTTCGGGCGGGAAGGCACGCGCGCATGCACGGTGCAGTCCTCGAAAGATCGAGATCTTCAAGCAAGTTTGCTTTCGAGGCTGTCCGCTGCGGGGCTCCGTCGGTGACGTCACCCATGTGTGGGAATATCTGCCTGCTGTCCCTGGATAACAACTGTTACGGTAAGTAACTGTGCTATTCTGTGAGAGAGGAAATCCTTAAGATCATCTGAACTGTTATTTTGATTATTCGTTTAAAGTTTTATTAAAGATATTTGCTTAAGGAATAACAGAGCCCAGCCTGGGAATATTATAGACTACAGGTTTAATGAGTTATCTGTCTGAGCTCCTCTGGGATAAGCCTCAGCTCATAAATCTAACAAAAATATGTAATAACATTCAAGGAAGGAGATGTTTAAAAAAAATGTGATGTGAATACAGTAAAAGTATTTCCTAACCAAAAGAATGCAAAAGCATAAGAAATAACACATGGCAGGATAAAATAGAATCAAAACATGGGTGAAAGACAGAAGGAGGTGGCAGGGAAGCCAAATCAGTCACAAGGCAAGTTTAAACAAACTGGTACTACTGTTTGAAGGACCCACAGAAAAAAAAACCCATGGTGGATATTGCCAAGAGGGTAAAATACCCATTTGTAAACAATTGGGCCCAAATTCTCTAAATGACAATGTAAATTAGGCGGTGACGGGCCCCCTACTGCCGCCTAACTTAATCATTTTAATTGGTGCAGTAATTGACCGTTAAAACCAATTAAAATGTTTGCAAAAATGTAGGCACCTATAGGTAACTCCAAGAAAGGATGCTGTACAGTAGCGTAGCAAGGGAGGTTTGACGCCCAGGGTGGTGGCACCTGGCATCACTGCACTTTGCGTTTTTCCCATCACACCATGTGCCACCTTATTCTATAACTATGCAAAATTACGCAAAAATGTGCAAGCTGGAATTGTGTTAAAAAACAAAACAAAACAAGAGCAGGAAAACCGAAATAAACACAGGAATGTTCTCTCTTTCAAGCACATTGGGAAGACGGATGAATAGCGATCCATGGCAGTGTTTTGAGAGATTCCGTTTTGGGACTGCCAGCATATGTAGAGAACGAGTGAACCCCATTGAATCCCCTGAGGAAGCCGACTGGTGAAACTGTCAAGCCATCGTTGGGACATAAGATAAGTCTTTTTTTGTTCTCTGCTGGTTACAGAGTGCCATTCTCAATACCAAACTTTAGCTGTTTCAGTGAGTTTTTTGTGGAACTTTTTCACCCATTTGTGGGGGGTTTTGTTTGCTCTTTGAACAGTTATGATCTGGTCCTTGATATTTGGACCATCAGCTATTTTAGCGGGTGCATAAGATGTATATTAAAAAAAAGAAACAAAAAAAATGTGTTTTTCCACAAAAATATTTAATATAGGGGTTTTTGAGACCTGTGATAATACCCTTTGTCCCCAATGTGCCCTTGAATCAAGCTATGTGCTTTGGGCACGGGGCATTTGAGGTCTCTTTTCCCCTATTTAACATTAACATTGGGAGGCCACATTCCTGTGTTTATTTCTGTTTTCCTTATTCTATAACTTACATATTCAAATTTGCATGCTAGTCAGAAAATGGAGTGTGCAAATGTATAGAATTAGGGCGATGGAGGCTGACACTCAGGTCTGTTGCTCCCTGGCTTGCACTGGTCTAAAGGATGGTGGAGGTAGGGATCTCATTGTTCAAGGGTGATAGCTAGTGGCTGGATTCAGGACCCAGGACAGCTAAGAGAAATAAAGATTAGTAAATTAGGCCTTGAAAATTTTACTGTGGGGTGTTCAAGGTCACGTGATGTGCTTTCTCTGTATTATGCCACTTACCGATAAGTCATGTTTATTTTGTGATACCAAGCTGCTGAAAATGATCTCTGAAGTCTTACATTTTGAGACTAATGCCCTTTCTACTTGCTCAGGCTGAACTTTTCTGGAAGGATAAAGCTGCTAAAATAAGATGGAAAACCACTCTTTTGTCTTGGCTGGAGATTTAGAACAAATCTGTAATCATGTGGTTTTGGAGTAAAGAATGTGAAGCTCAGAGCAGACCTGAGGGTTATGCTGTGATACTGAGAGCAGAAGCGTGATCAGATTTTAGAAATGTAGAAACTGGGGCTGGCTCAGTGGCAGAGATTCCCGAGTTTGTGACAGACTGGGTGGCCTGGGATAGGATTAAGCAGTCATGGTCATCAATTAGAGTCCATGATACAGCATTGTATAAGGATTCTACCAGTACGGCAGTGGGTGGGTCTTTTAAATGGCACTAATATTGGCCAGATTCACATAACTTCCAGGTATTTATTTATTTTAAAAAATTGCTTGACAAAACCTACGCCTTCCAAGCCGCCAAACTAAACCCCTGGCTAGCCCAAATGGTCCTCAAGGCCTACAACTACCTCGACTTTAGAAAACTACTCAAAACTCACCTTTTTCGAGACCAAGACCCTTAATGCCCCTTTTCTATCCTCCTCTTCCCCCCCTTCTGATCTACTCCCCTCCCCGTCCCCCTCCTCTTCCCCCTACTTCTCTCCTTGCGGTTCGCAACTCTACGTTCAATTTGATATGTAACCTTTTGTAACTACTCTCTCCCTGCTGTTTGCAACTCTATGATCAACTGGATATGTAACCACTTGTAATCTCTGTTTAACTAATGTGAACCGCCTAGAACTCTTCGGGGTATGGCGGTATACAAAAATAAAGTTATTATTATTATAAGTTTTCATTATTTACAAACCAAGTAAACAACACTGGTACAGAAAGTGAATTAGTCTGTATACTACTTCACACAATTTAAATCATACCTTAATACCATTTACAAAGAAAGTTAAAAATTTGACTAAGTCACTCAAGTCCTCAACCTAGGATTCCAAGATTACACTTAGACGAAAAATAAAGGAAAATATGGTATAATATAGCAAGATAACTACAGATAGTGTTGAGGTAGGAGCATCTCTATAATTATTGAGCACTTGAGTCTCACATCGATAGTGAGTAAACTTATGGAAACACTAATCAAACGCCAATTGGATATGATCCTGAACGAGGAGAATCTACAAGATCCCCATCAACATGGTTTTACGAAGGGAAGGTCCTGCCAATCAAATCTGATCAGCTTCTTTGACCGGGTAACAAGAAAGCTGGATATAGGAGAGTCCCTGGACGTCGTGTACTTGGACTTCAGCAAAGCATTTGATAGCGTCCCACACCGCAGGTTATTGAGCAAGATGTGTTCGATGGGACTGGGTGAAACATTAACTGCATGGGTTAGGGACTGGCTTAGAGGTAGACTTCAGAGGGTAGTGGTAAACGGTACCCTCTCCGATACGACGGAGGTGATCAGCGGAGTGCTGCAGGGCTATAGGGTATTTAAGTGGTCTGTATGTAATGTAATGTAATTTATTTCTTATATACCGCTAAATCCGTTAAGTTCGAAGCGGTTTACAGAGAAATATACATTAAAGGATACAATAAAAATAAGATAAATAAAGAATAGGTACTTTGAAATTCCCTTACTGTCCCGAAGGCTCACAATCAAACTAAAGTACCTAAGAACAAACAAATTAGCAAATAATAGAGAGGAAAATAAAGATAGAGGAAAAAATGAGATATGAAGCATCCTAAAAAGAATACATTGAACTCTCAATACCATACTGTTAAAAGCAAAATGTACATTCCAAAATAATAATGTAATGGAAAGAAACTAATTTAATTAGAAAATAATTTTAAGAATTAAATCAAATATAGAAATGTAAAAAAAAAAAATAAACATTAGAAGTGAGGGAAAAAAAAAAGGTAGAGGAAGGAATATGAACTGCCTTATTTTGCATGTAAAAGTATAACTTGCCCTGGATAAGGGCAGGGGATAAATAAACAAACATGGTTAGAGTCTAGTTTGATCTCAAATACCGTTCACAAGCACATCCAAAAACGGTTGGCCTAATTGCTATACCGTAATAACCTGGTTTTCAACATCTGATTGCCAAAAACGGATGTTTTCCTTTCAAGCACAATTATGTTTCATTATTTGGATGGCAATGTGTAGACGTGGTAACGAATATGAAAACTGTAGTTATATAATTCAACACATCTTGATGTAAACTCTACAGTCGGGCAGCTTCAAGGCGAGTTACAGAAGAGTGATAGAAGGTGGAGTACAAAGAAGATATCTGATCATTTCCAGGAAATAATAGAGAGATCGGATCAGGTAATTTCGGGGAGTAAGGAAGTTAGTGGGCAGAGAGGGGGAATTTGTGGGATTTCTTGAAGAGTACAGTTTTTATTTCTTTTCTGAACATCTGGTATTTAATCATGACAAAACTTTGTTTTTGTTTCTTATTTCAGGTTTAAAAATATATATATTTAAAATAAATGATTTAAAAAAGGACATGATTCCTTCTTCTTAACAGCCAAGGAGGTTAGTGGCGTACATTGGAAATAAAATTTCTCTGCTTGTACTGGCTGTGATTTTCCAGCTGAGCGTGCAATAGAGCTTGTATACTTGTCCTAAAAAAAAATATAAAAATTACCCCTCTCTTGGGGTTGAGTTTCAGGAAGCTAACCAAAATTTGGCAAGAGAGAAGGAGCATGTTACCTAATTGTCTTTCTTTTTTTTTTTTTTAAGCCAAGAATATTTTGGCAGATTTCTTCTGGATACTGAAGGAGAGAAGCTTCTTAGTGCATTTGGTGGGAAATATAGAAATTCAATTCACACTTTCTGACTCCTGCCTGGCGTGCTCTGCATAAATTCAGAGCTTCCCTAAGTATCATTGCTTTAGTGTTCTGGAAGACCCTCTGTGTCTGTGTTTCTCAGTATCATCTATCCTGAGCAAACACGATCAGTTGCGCTCAATTGTGATGTAGTCTAATGCTCCAGTTTTCCCTCCGTTTTATCTTTGAGATAGTGGTTATGTTGAGGGTTAAAAGGCTACTACTGCAGCTCTACTATATGGTTTGATTTATGTCCTTGTTCTTGTAATTGTTTCCTTAGTAGGTCAGACCAATGGTCCATCAAGCATAGTAGCCCATTCTCACGGTGGCCAATTCAGGTCTCTAGTACCTGGCCAAAACCAAAGAGTAGCAACATTCCATTCAGAATCTCAAAGATTAGCAAGATTCCGGAATCCCAGAGAGTTACAAGATTCTAGAATCCGAAACAGTAGCAACATTCCATTTTACCGATACAGGGCAAGCAAGGGCTTCCCCCATGTCTTTCTCAATAACAGACTATGGACTTTTCCTCCAGGAACTTGTCCAAATCTTTCTTAAAGCCAGCTATGCTAAACGCTGTTACCACAACCTTTGGCAATACGTTCCAGAGCTTAACTATTCTCTGAGTGAAAGTTGTTGATGCTGATTAAGCAAAATAATTTGTTTCTGGTTAGGTACAGGGGTCTCAAAGTCCCTACTTAAGAGCCGCAATCCAGTCGGATTTTCAGGATTTTCCCAATGAATATGCATGAGATCTATGTGCATGTACTGCTTTCAATGCATATTCATTGGGGAAATCCTGAAAAACCGACTGGATTGCAGTCTTCAAAGAGGGACTTTGAGATCCCTGGGTTAGGACAAACGTAAAAGGAATGATAAAATCAGTTTTGTGCCACAGCCTTTTACCTGATTAAGTATCCTTCCGCTTGCTTCCACACTGATGCAACACTTCCTTTGCATTCTTTCTTACCCCTCCCCCCCCCCCAAATCTCTACAGCAAGGGAAAAAGATATAATGCAGGCTAGAAACCAAGAAAAGAGAACAGATGCAGCTCTGGCACTTATTAACTAAGGTCTGTAAAAGACAATTTTTTTTTAACAGTTTCTGCTCCTCTACTTATGATTGTGTGTGATGCAGTAAGCCTGTGCTGGTAATCAGGATCACAACCGTTTTGAATGTATTGTTGCTCAAAAATAAGTCGCATTTTATGTGGTTGTACCTGTTCTTTTGCAGTTCCCTCAAAGATGGTGATTCACAAGTCCCAGCTAGTCAGTGTCTTGAAAGGAAGCTTTCACTTTGCGCGAACCTCCTGATGCCCTCTCCGTTCCATGCCAGCATAATTCCTCATTGTTCATGAGTCCTTGCTTGTTAACATATCTGTGATCCAGTGGTTAGAGCAGGGCTGAGAGCCAGGGTTCGTATCTCACAGCTGGTGTTATGTTTGGGTATTCTTCATTTGGTACAGTTTAGGATCTTCCTTTGATTGTGTCAAAATATGCAACAGATATTGCTCGTGAAGGAGCATGCATCAACTTGATGAAATAAGAAACATGGACAATGATGGTGGAAAGAGGACATAGGGCTATCCACAGCTGCAGACCAGTCTCTATAAGCCCTCCTTCAAGGATCCTCACTGCTTGTCCCATGCTTTCCTGAGTTCTGATACAGTCCTTTTTCTCTTCCACCTCCATTTCAAATATTGTTTTCTTGCCAGCCATGTGGGTTGCAATAGGACTGTGCAAGTGATAGCAAACCATTTTTTCTTGGATGCTAATCACTGTAGATTATATTTATTTGCCTAATAAAATATACTTACTTTAAACTATTTAAAATTTTATTTGTTTTTAGGCTGCTCAAAGCAGAACCATGATGGATCCTGGAGTCGCTGTATGAGGTTGAAGTGAATAAAGAGAGAATTACTGTAGTCACTTGGACAAGACAATGACCAAATCACAACTCTTCCGCCTCTCAGTGGCTGTGGGGTCTGTCTTCATGATTCTTTTAATCATAGTATACTGGGACAATGTAGGGACAGCTCACCCTTACCGGCACACCTCCCTTTCCAGATCTTTTTCACCTCAGATGCTTCCTAATGCTGCCCATAGTGAAGAAAGAACGACCTTATCTAACATTGATGAGTTTCTAGATAAGTTTTTGAACTTGAGTTTAGCACAAAATGTGCAGGTAATCACACAGACTGAGCAACGTCTTGTGAGAGTGAGAGGTTTTGATTGGTCTTTTCATGACATCAAAGGAAAACTTGACCAAGAAAAGGTACAGGCTGAGAGGAAACGTACACTGCACCAATTCTGTGCTAACTCTAGCTTTTCTTTTCCATGGAAGGAACGTTCCTTTGAAGATATTCCCAACCGAGAGCTGGATCACTTGATTGTGGATGACCGCCATGGGGTTATTTAAGAAGTACACCAAGTTCCTCTTTGTAAGAGACCCCTTTGTACGCCTTATCTCTGCCTTCCGCAGCAAGTTTAAACCAGAGAATGATGTTTTTTACCGTGTCTTTGCTGTGCCTATATTAAAACATTACTCCAACCGTAGCAATGTGCCAGCTTCGGTTAGTAAAGCATTTTCTGTAGGCATGAAGCCCTCATTTGGTAAGTTCATCCAATATCTACTTGACCCTCTAACAGAGAAGAAAAGTCCATTCAATGAACATTGGAGACAAGTGTACCGCCTCTGCCATCCATGCCAGATTGAGTACGACTTCATTGGCAAACTGGAGACGTTGGATGAGGATGCAGTAGAGCTACTGAGACTTCTTGGTGTGGATAAACAATTCCACTTTCCTCCCAGCTATAAGAATAGGACTACTAGCAGTTGGACAGAAGACTGGTTTGCAAAAATCCCTCTGGAATGGAAACAGCAGTTGTTCAAGCTTTATGAAGCTGATTTTGTTCTGTTTGGATATTCAAAGCCGGAGAATCTTTTAAAAGACTAAGGCAGGCCAGAACAAAATTAAAAAAAAACAAAATGCCAAAAATTAAAATTGGCCAATTGCACCACTTCCATAGCTAAAACATAAGCATATATTTTTGTAATGCGTTTTCCCAATGGTTCTGTGCCACAAGTCTTAAAGATATTGCTACCAGAGAATGACACGGGGACAAAATGAATCACTTTTTCCGTGCCCGCAGATAACCACATAAAACCATCTCCAAGTCATTCTTTAAGGAGAGAGGGAAGAATCAGAGTATGAATGGGCACAGCCACTGCCCCTCAAGCCTTGCTTTAAAGAATGCTGGTGTAGAAGACTGAGGTTGAGATGGACACTAAAGAATGACATGGGATGGTTTCCCGCCGTTATCTGCGGGAACAGGAACGGTAATGAATTTTATCCCAGGACAAGCAGGCAGCATATTCCCACACATGTGTGACGGGCTGCTACAGAGAACTAAGCGCCTTGCCTATAATATATTTAAATCTATTATTGGTTGGCTATCACACAAATATAACCATAAAGGTAGGTATTACAGAGAGAAACCAGAGGTCTCAAGTGCTCCCAGCCAGAAGCCCGATATGTATTTCAGAGCTAGTGGCTAATGTGGTGAGCTATCATCGTTCCCGTTTATTTTCTCTGTAGACTTTTTGCTATTTTTTGCTTTTTAACTTTTTTTATGTTATATATGCTTTTTACTACATTTAGCACGGCTGTGTTGCTGATCTATTACTCTTCCACTTTTATGCATGAGTAACTATCAAGCAAACTTTAGCAACTTCACTTATCTTTCGTATTGATTTGACGACGGATGATCTCCGTTTTGCCCCTATACTTCAAACAGGAGCTTCTTCAGGAAAGAACGCCAAAGGCAACACTAGAATTAAAAATGAAGCATAACAACTTTTATAACAAATCTTTTTTATTTTTAAAAAGTTTTTAAACCTTATTTATTTTAAGATCTTATTTTAAAATCTATTATTCTTACCTAAGAATAATACTAACACATTTAAATAAGTGTTGAATATATGTGTTGAACAGGGTCCTACAGCGTCGCTAAAGGGAACCTTACCCTAATTAAAGATCTTTTCTAAAATATTTTTCCAAACTGTCTTTAAACTAAAGTATTTTTCAACCAAATAGCCAACACTAGAACCGCAATTTTCAACTACAACTCTATTATATGCTACCCTGTTTATTTCTCAGGGTAGCATATAATAAATACGAGTTAGGTGACGTCGATGAATCGCTACTCGGAAGTGACGTCAGACGCTCCCGATGGTTTAAAATCGCCGCTGCAGTCGATGTAGCT